>NW_027204159.1:15050741-15405741 GCF_024711535.1 Dipodomys merriami | reverse complement strand
TCACCTCAAAGAAAAGCAAGTCCAGAAGATTTCACCCTGCCTCCATAGTCACAGGCATGTATTAATTAAAAATCGATTTTCAACAAAAAAGAGTCAATGGTGCATTTATTTCATTCAAGTCTACTTTATTCTACAAAGACATTAATTAATGAGTGATGGTAAGGTTAGGTAAAATGGCATAATTATGTGGGAAAAGAAATATGTCTTGTGGGTAGATATACTAGAAGACATTTGGACTCAGAAGATAGATTCCGCAAGGTCCAGGATATGCAAATTGAAGTACATTGCCAGTGTCTCTGTAGAGTGAAAATAGTAACGAATGAGTCACCAATGAACCTCAAAATATGTACTCAAATTTCCCACTTACTGATGTGTTTAAAGAGAGTAATGGCAATGTGAGAAGCTTTTCAAAACAGAGGTTGATTACATCAAAATATACTGCAATTAGTTTATATCCCTGGAAACATCTTAATCACTGTTTTTATTTAAAGAAACATTTGTTTAGAGGACTCTTTGTAGTGGATTTAGATATATTATTTTTTGCTACTACTGTGACTTGTACTCAGTGCTACTGGCAGCCAGTTCAGATTTTAGTTTTCATTAAGTAAAAGTCTATAATGTTATATATAATATTTGCTTATTTTCATTTTATAATTATTTTGAAAGTACTTAAAAACATCTAGATGTTTCTATGAATTCTATAAATGTTTCTATGAACGATCACTTTCTATTTTGGAATTGATGCTAACCAACTTAAGAAGATTATTCCATGCTAGGTGATGATGGCTCACACTTGTAATCTAGCTGCCCAGGAAGGTAAAATTTGAGAATCACTGCTTTAAGACTCCTGGAGAGGAAAAGTCCACGAGACTCTTATCTCCAATAAACTCTATGAGACTTTTATCTCTAATAAACTGCTTTTTTTTTAAAGCCAGAATTGGAGCTGTGTGGTGGAGCATTAGCTTTGAGTAAAAGAAGCTCAGGGACAGCACCTAGGCCCTGAGTTCAAGTCCTAGATCAATACATAAGCAACTTAAAGAAGATTACCTTGTAACTTTTAAATTACTTTTGACTATCTTGTTTACTTTATTATTGTATATTAATTGTACAAATGGGTCTTAATGAGATATTTCCATAAATACATATAATGTACATTGATCAATTTTACATCCTCTATTATGTTTTCTTAGCCACCCTACCTCTTTTTGAAAAATTCTTTATGGGTTTCATTATTTTACTTTGGTTGTTTCATTTTTAAGATGAGATTTTTTTATTTTTTTATTTTTAATTTAATTTAATTTAATTAAAAAATTTTTTTATTGTGAAAATACTGTACAGAGGGGTTACAATTACATGGGCAAGATAATGAGTACATTTCTTATCAAGCATTGTAACCTCCTCCTTTGTTTACCCTTCCCATCCCTTCCCATCCTCTCTCCCCTGCCACCAAAACTCCCCCCCCCCCAAGTTGTAAAGTTCGTTTTCGACATGACAACTTGTACTTCTCATTGTTGCAACAGGTCCACTTGTATCCTTATTTAAACGACTTGTTTTTCCCCTTCCCCTCCACAAATTATACCTACATAAGATAAGATTTTTTAAAACTGCAGTTTCAACACATAATTTCTTGAACCAATACTCTGACACCGAACAAGTTCTATAGACTTTTCACATATTTTCCTTTTTGGTATCAATAATTAGGAGATCTTAAGACTGGCAAAGTTTCTTACTGAAGCTGAATAATAAGCATAGCTTATTATAAAATTTGTGGATGGGCATGCATAATAAGTCTTGCCCTTGGAGGTAATCTAACATGGACCATGATGCTTGGTGATTTCTTTGTACATGGAGTTTAAGCAACAGATTACCAAGCTGAAACTGAAGCTGGATGACTTTATGTTTTCTTAAAAGTTCTAGGGTAATTCACTCTTACTGACAGAATGTGTGTGATATGAAGGCATCAGGGACTCCCCACTCCTACAAATTGGAGGGCTCTGTTTGTTTGCTTTTTGTTTTTTTTTTTTAGTTGTTGTTTGTGCTGGTCCTAGGCTTGAACTCGGAGCCTGGGTGCTGTCCCTGAGATTTTATATTTTGCTCAGAATTAGCACTCTATCACTTGAGCCACATCTCCACTCCCAGCTTTTTTTGGTGGTTCATTGGAGGTAATAGTTTCACAGACTTTGCTTCCAGGGCAAGCTCCAAAACACCTATCTCAGACTTCTGCATAGCTAGAATGTCTGATTTGGGGAAGAGAAGGGCATAACAAAATGGTGAAATAAGGACACAGGTGACCCAATGCAACAATAATATTCACAAGACACTATGCTGAAAATGAACTTTACAACTTCGGGGAGGTAGGGGAGAAATGGGGGAGGAAGGAATAGTGGTAGAAAAACTAAGGAGTAGGTAACAATGTTCAACAAGAAATGTACTCATTACCTTACTTATGTAACTGTAGCCCCTCTGTATAGCACCTTCACAACAAAATAAAATACAATAAAATTTAAAATAAAATGCAGTACTACTTTATTGGCTCACACAAAAGTGTGGCTCAATTTCTGGATAAAATTTCCTGCTGTTTCTTTTACTCAAAACTTCAATATAAACACAAGTGTGAAAAGTAACAGGGATAACTGTTCTAATTTTCATGACATCATTAGTAATTTTTCCATAATTATAACAACTTGTTACACATTCCATTACACAGACAAATGGAATTGAGGAGAATGATGAAATGAGTGACAATGATCAAGATGCATTGTATTTATAAATTGCTTTGTTGGTTGGTTATACCTTTGGACAAGTACTTAATGGTAATAGAAATATAATTTTTTAAAAATTAGAGTTTTAAATTCCTATAGTAGAGTCAAGATAATGAGCTGTGGGGCACATGGGCAGCAAAGATGACGTTGAAAGGAAGTTGAGTGGGTAGAGCCCGAGTTGTTTAAGTTAAAATCTGATTGGATGAAGCTTAGGTGCATGATAGGTTTACAGTGATTGTTTGGTTCCTTTTCCTTCCCTTTTATGCTGCGTGGTTCCCACCCCTCCACCCCCGCACCCCGCTTTAAAAGGTGTTTGCTGTGTGCTTGACCCTCGGACCCCAATCCTCTTTCTCGGGGCGGATGAAGGACCCACAATGAGCTACCTGTGGAATCAGATAAATTCCTGGGAAAGACTTCCACATTTGTTTTCTACAAGCATACTGAAGGTTGTGGACTGTAAACACATCAGATGAACTTCAGAACCTTAGGACAATTTTATCCTCAGCTATCTGCAGTTTTGAAAACCAAGTTTTTATACTGAAAAAGTAAGCCTTCAAACATAGATAATTAATTAATATAGATCATTAAATGTTTCCTTCTTGATACTGGCTAGCAGCAGGACTTTTATATCAGGATGGATGTACTGACCCTCTTTTCAGTGCAGCATAACCTATGGCTAAAAGGGAAAAAAAAGACACTGTAATATTAAACTCAGGAAAAGTCTAATTTTATCAAAGAGATAATCTGTGACAATTCTCAGCTCACTATATAAGTATACCTTTCTCAACGCACTGCTGGCCCATGCCTATACTCCTAGCTACTGAGGCTGAGATCTGAGGACCACAGTTCAAAGCCAGCCTGGACAGGAAAGGTCTTGAGACTCTTATCTCCAATTAACCACCAGAAAACCAGAAGTGGAGCTGTGGCTCAAAGTAGTAGAGCCCTAAGTGAACACAAGAAGCCCAGGCACACTCCACAACTGAACATACATATATAATATAATATAATAAAAATATATGTAATTATTATATAATTATATAATATATTTTATATAATTATTATACATAATATAATATATATTACATATAATACATATAATCAAGTCTGCACAGAGTCCAAATAAGGGTCTCCCTAACAAATTACAAAGTATTTGTACAGATTAGCATTTGACATGCATTGTCTATTTACATCCACCCAACCCTTGATATTTAATCACATCAGATGATCATTACTATTGATATATAATGAGCATATCTCAATATTATGTGGCTAGGGTTGAGTTCAACTGTTGGTATCAGGAAAGAAGCATTGGTATGAAAGATACTCATTGAATATAGTTGTAAGTGCCAGAGCCAAGAGTAGTATGAAAGCTGAAATCCTCAATGGAACAAAGTGTCAAATGAAGTTCAAAGTACTCACATCTAGTGATGCTCAGCCATTTAGATCCTTTCTGAATTATGAACTGTTTCCAGTGTCAGAATATTGCAAAGATGTCAGATGGGTACTGGAACTCTTTTCTTGTAAAAGACAGGTAACTGAAAATCCCATTTCCAAGTGACCAGAACCTAATGAATCCTGAATTACGTCCACGAATTGTTTTTTTAACCTCTATAGGAGACTAAAATTTATATAGGTACTTTCCTTTCTTTTATGAAGTTTGGTCTTCACAATCAATCTGTCCAGCATCATTATCTTCATTTTTAAAAAATTTGATTTACAGGTAAGGAAACGGAATCTCACATTTGCACTGAAATTACTGCATATCCTTTGCTAAACTTTTTTTTTAGGAAAAGTGCTCAACACAGCTGATCCTAATATTTTTAACATTTTCCTACCAGAACCACTCTTCCTTTTCATTCTATTATCAATTGAGAGATGCTAATGTCGTAAGCCTTCAGACTGAACAGAGTCCAGAGCTATCCTTTAGCAGAAGCCACCAATGAGCCATATTTTGCTTTGGTTTTTAAACAAGAGAGTAACTTTCACAAGACTCCACATTTGTGGAGGTGATGGTAAGTATTCAATCACTTACCTGCTCCCTGGGCTTACACCTCAATTATGGTTCTCTTATTTTACATTTCCTACCAGAACAGATATGCATATCTCCAGTCTCAGCCTCTTTCTCCCAGCCTCAGCTTCTTTCCGCTGAGATGGAATTTAGTATACTTCCCTTTCTGCCCTGTCCTAGAACCTTGCTTCTCCTGATCTTAGCCTTACACTGGCAGAGATGATTATCATGCCACACTGTTAATATCACACTAGCTGTTGGTTCAGAAGGCATCTTGCAAACCATTTTCCCAGGCTGGTCTCAAACTACAATTCTAATCTCATGCTGCCAAGTAACCTGGCTTAATTAATATCTGATTATTCTTGATATCTGACAAAGCTCTTCTTGGTTGCTCTGCTTTGATAAGACTATGACAGGTCATTTTAGCAGCAATGCTCCATTCTTTATAATCTCTCAAGAAATTTTCCACTCACAAACCCACCCCTTTTTCTCCTTGACTATTAATTCCCATTTGACTTTGTACTTGGAATTGACACTGAATTATGTGAAATGTCTTTTAACACAATGCACTCTTCTTTCTATGTAAGGCACACCTTGTAAGCAGCTTACAGTTTATACTGAAAAATAAACTGAAGCAAAAGCTTTTGTCACTATGAAACGGAGCTAACCTTTCCTAAGATATCTTGAAATATTTTCAATGTGTGTTGTATATGAGGAAACTAGTAAGAACCTTGTGGTTTATTTACGATTTTACAGAAAATCTCAGCCTATTTGGCATATCTTTTCCATATCTTTATAGATATTAATGTTCTGCATTCACTGCTGGGCCTCCAATTTGCCCTGGGGTTGGGAGACGGTCTTCTTCCGAAGAACAGATTTACCAGGTTTGCAGGACAATCAGTAGGGCTGCATTTTCACAGTTTCTTAATTTGAAATTACTGTTATACGAACAAATCAATAAATTTCACATACTCTTTACCTCAACATCCCATTCAAATTTTGCCCTCTGCGCCAGTGCTTTTCTAGCAAAATGATCCAATCTAGGAAGACAATGTTAAGATGGCAATATTCTCCAAATGGATCCAAAGATCAATATAAGCCCTATCAAAATCTCAGCTGCCATTGTTGGAAAAATGGACACGTTATTTCTAAAACTTACAGAAATACATTTTGTCCACATAGGTAAAAGTATCTTGAAGTGCTAGTGGCTCACCCCTGTACTCTTAGCTTCTCAGGGGTATGAAATCTGAGGATTGACGTTCAAAGCCAGCTAGGGCAGCAGAAAAGTCTGTGAGACCCATCTCCAGTTAACCCAAAAAAGCCAGAAATGGAGTTGTGGCTCAAGTGGTAGAGTGCTAGCTTTGAGCACAAAAGATCAGGGACAGTGCCCACCCCCAAAGTTCAAGCTCCAGGACTGGCAAAAAGAAAAGAGAAAAAAAAGAAGGAAGGAATGGAGGGAGGGAGGACAGGAAAGAAGGAAGGAAGAAAGAAAGAAAGAAAGGAAAGGAAAAAGCAAGCAAGCAAACAAGTAAATAAGAAAGAAAGAAAGGAGGGAAGAAAGGAAAGAAAAGAAAGAAAAGAAAGAAAGAGGAAGGATTCACTTCTCATTGTTAGTTAAAGTTATGGTAAATAAAACAGTGTGGCATAAGGATTACCTGTAGGTCAATGTAATAGAAATGAGAGTGAAATTAAAGTCATATTTCTGTGAATTTATTTTGAAAGCTCTACTTTATTTAACAAAATATAATTAGACAAATGAAGGGAATACAATGTAATACTTTGTTGCATGTACATATTGCAAAATGTTTACATTAGGCTAGTTAATTTATCTATTAACTCAAAAATTTATAATTTGTGTTGATTACTTTAAAATGGATACCTTATAATGAAGCCCATTAAAATTGCTTTAAAAGGGGGGAAAGAAAACAAGAAATAGTACTAGAGGGGGTACATCTGATAACAGTATATGTATGTACGTAAATATCTAATGAGATATTGGCTATAGGGCTTATTGATTTTTAACAATGATGGTATTATAGGTTTTTGGAGAATAGTCTTTACAAAATCTTGTGCTTGGATGAGAACTCCTAGAAGAAAACTGAACTGTAAATCTTCATAATACCTTGGCTATGCTTATAGTGATGCAATAAACGTGGTAGTGTTGTGGATTTACTATATCCTGATTTGTAGTCTTTTAGGTAAATGCCTAGGAGTGAAAATGCTAGATCATAGGATGGTTCTATGCTTACATTTTTGGTGAATTCCACACCAGTTTCCAGAGTGGTTGAATAAGTTTGTATTCCCACCAACAGTGTATTATGGTTCCACTTTGTCTGCATCCTCACCAGCATCTGCGATCAGTTGTTTTCTTGATAATGGCCATTCTAACTGGGTGAAACCATGAAACTATTACAGAAAGAATAAGAGAAATACCGTGGCTCCTGGGAGCAGGTAGAAACTTTCTGAAGCACAGCAAATCAAAGAAAGACTTGATAAATGGAACTACATCAGACTAAAAAGTTTCTGCACGACAAAGGACATAGCCAATAATCTAAAAAAGAAAGCCTATAGAATGGCAGAAGGTTTTTGCCAGCTACTCATCAGACAGTGGTCTAATATCCATAATATACAGAAAATGACAAATTCAACCCTCAAGAAAACTAACAACCCAATTAATAAGTAGACTAATGAGCTAAAGAGAAACTTCTCAGGAAAAGAAGTAAAAATGGCCAATAGACACATGAAGAAATGCTAGGCATCTCTGGCCATGAAGGAAATGCAAATCATAGCTTGTGACTTTCTCCTACAGGAAAAGCAACCTCTGAGTTTAGAGACTCAAGCAAGGTGTTATTATCATTGTGGGGAGGTTCTTACTTTACTGTGGGCAAACTGGCAAGTGGATGTTCTGGCTATACTCTTCTAAAGGACCTATGGACACACATCTTCATAGAGACTTATTGGGTGATGTGTGCTTGAATGAGGTGGATGATGGTATGAGTTGATAGAAGAATAGAATATAAGAATCCAGGTACAGTTTCTGTGAGCTAAAGAGGCTCTAGGAGGGAGCCATAGTTCTGCCACATTGAGTTCAGATCAAATTTCACCTTCTCCATAGATATTTCCTGTTAATCTCATGTATTTCCTTTATATATGGAATTATTTTTAAACTTTCTAATTCTGATTGTATAGCAATTGAGAGTTGTAGGGGACTGTCCTGATTTTACTGGAGTATAAGAATAGGGAGGAGGTCTTGGTAACTGTGTGTTAAGTATTTTCTCATTATTCTTATAATGAAAATATTCATTATATTCATTACTCTTAGTCAGCAGTGTAGCACTCACAAACACATAAGTTTCATTCTAATAATGCTTCTATATTGTAATTATGGTCTTTGGAATTTTAGGCTGTGGTTATAAAAAAGGATTTGTACACAGGTAAGAGTTTTAATTCCTCTGCATCTGTCAGACAAAAATGGTGACTATTCAGTTTCTGGAAAATGTTGTAATGCATCTCAATAGGGAAATACCTAATTAAAATGGATTCAGATAAGATGACTCGGGATAAAAAGACATGGAAACGAGACTTGAGAAGCAGTTGAAATTAATTGCAGGTTTTTGTGGTAGAGAAAATAGATTTTAATTTGAAATTCTCTTAATTGGAAGAAAAGATGTACTTCTTTGTACTATGGCCTCACTGGGTGTGAAGGTTGGTGATCTTGGAATATATATATTTTAATTCTAAACAAGTACAGTGTGCTAACAATAAGACCCCTACAACAATGAGTATGCTCTCTTAGAAGTTACTTTTCCATCTGTGTGTAAAGATGTTATGTCATAATTCTAGGAAGAAATTCTAAAATTCCCAAATTCTACCTTGGAATAAAAGAGAACTTTGGAAAAGAGACCAACATAAAGATCTAGTATGGTCCATAGAAGTAGGTCTTAGTAGATAAAGACACTAAAAGAGGGTATAAGAGAAAGTTCACTGGCATTGTGTGTGTATATGTGTGTGTGTTGCAAGAAATGTATCCTTTCCAATTTTCTTTTACCAGTGAGATACTATACAAGACCCAAGAAAAAAATACAAACAGGAATGAAGGGAGATTTCTTTATTGAAGTATAAAACACAGCTGGTCTGTCAATGAGACATTAGGAAAGAGGCCAATAGCATGCCATAAAGATGGCTCTGAATCGTGTTCTGATCCCATCCAGAGCATCAGCAAAAATGAATAGAAGTCAGTCAGATTCCAGGAATAAAGACGATAACGAAGAAATCAGTGCTATCTATCCGTGTCTATGGAGAAGTTAGCATTGTCCTTCATGAAGCAACTGAACTTTTCCACCACTTTTCCTAAGGGAAAACATAATTAACAAGATTCATGAACACAAGAAGAACTGTGTAATATAAAAACTGTCAAGAGCTATAAAAATGATGAATTATAATCTCACTTTCGTTGGTCCCTCAGATTCTCCTGGGATGGAGCCGGAACCTTCACTGCCCTCCCAATGGCCCACGGACATAATCAAGGTCCCTGTATGTGTCTGTTAGAGAATCTTTCCTTATGTGAAATACAATGTCTCAAATAGAACAAAAGTGTGTAGACTTGGCCTTCTGGGATTAGCCCTAGCTTAGTGGTTTCTGCCAAAATTATACAAAAAATGAAAACACAAAATTTAAATTAAGTAGTTAAAATCCAGGGGTTAAAAGTAGGATTAACACTGATACAAAGCTGACTTGGTATATGACAGTAAGTACTAAATTACATGCATCTCTTGCATCAAAAATATGACATCTGCTTGGCTGCATACATTTATTCAAAAACAATGTGCAAGCCAAACAAAATACTTAACAAAACCTGTGCATGGAATTCTGGTCCAATGACCAGAATCTATTTTCGATTATTTTTACTTATTCTCCTTAAGGCTACATATGGGAAATTCAGTATATAGAAGCTGGAACTGCAGTTTGTCTAAGAATCAAGCTGTTAATTATCTTAAAAGTGAAGTAGAACAGTAGTCTCCTTTTTGAGTGATGAGGAGGTGTAAATTTCAAGACCATTTCTTTAAATAAGACATATGAAAGTAGAGCTGGTAGCTTACACCTCTAACCCTAGCTATTCAGGAGGCTGAGATAAGAGAATTGTAATTTGAAGTCAGCCTGGACAGAAAAGGTCATGAGACACTTATCTCCAATGGATGAGCAAAAATGTCAGAAGTTGAAGTATGGCTCAAGTGGTGGAGTGCCAGCCTTGGTTGGGGAAAAAATGGTAGGAAGAGTTCCCAGGACATAAATTCCAGTACCAGAAAGACAGACAGACTGACAGACAGAGACAGACAGACAGACACACACACACACACACACACATTATAAAGGTATGTAACTCTGCTACTGAAAACAAAGTTTATATTGACACTGTATAAGCTCTGGGCCACAGAGAAAGCAGTCTGGGAATTCATGGTTTTATATTTCCACAATTAACAGCAATCTGAGCATCTATGATGGGCATGGGAGTAATCTGAGTGGGCAGTGCAGCTGCCCAGCCCTGGTTTGACCACCTTGCAGTCAGTTCTCTGTCCCTCACCAGACATTCTGGGTGGCGATAAGTGCAGTTTGCGGAATGTTAAGCTGAATCTTAGAAAGAGGAGAAATATGTAAGGAGAAAACTCAGCCCAGATCACCTTTTCTTCTCATGAGATACTTACAAGATCTCAGCACACAGCAAGCAGGAATTCCCGTAGGTGATGTAGTTAGTACCACAAACTGGCAGGTATGTGATGGGGCAAGGGATGGCTACCACTGGGTACTTTTTGTAAATGCTGCAGTCCACCTGGTCAGACACAAGAAAATATCCTTCTTTTTTCTCAGATCTCACATTTCACTAGCTCTCTTGTACAGGCTATAACAGCTGGAATTCTCATCTCACAGGTTCTGATACTGTTGCAATGCTCTGTGTGTGTGTGTGTGTGTGTGTGTGTGTGTGTGTGTGTGTGTGTGTGTGTGTGTGTGTGTATGTGTGTGCAGGTCCTCAAGGCCTCTGTTCCTGAGCCCAAATCTAGCACTGTACCACATGAGCCACAGTTCCACTTCCAGCATTTTGGAAGGTCATTGGAGATAATAGTCTCATGGACTTTTCTTCCTCCACTGCCTTGGATCTGTGATCCTCAGATCTCAGCCTAGGGTTATAATCAGGAGCCACTAGCACCCAGTAAGACTACTTTTAGAAGAAATAATATCACCACTGTGATCAATACCAGTACTAGTGGAAAAATTTCTATTGTCACTTGTACATTCAGTTAAAATTGCAGTTAAAAAGTACCAGACAAGCCACTTAAACCTTACATAAAATTTCTTTAATATTGATAACAATTAAATATCATAAATACTACTAGTCTCTGTTTACAAAGTAAACAGGGAAACAGGGAAAGTAAGGCTTAGAATGATGCTGAAACTCATATACAGTCAGTTCTGATAAGTAGTACAGTTGGGATCTAATTCTAGAGTCTGTACAAATGACTGATGGACCTCTGTCCTGCCTGTCTTGTGCTGCCCTTTCCGTGAAAATGTAATCTATCTTTTAGCTGGAAGCTGACTTTCTCCTTTAATTCTAGATAAAAATATTTTTTTAAAGATTTTTAAAAATGTTTATGCCAAAATTCTTTGTGGAGATGAGAACATTTTTTTATCTGGGTTGTTTCCCCCTTTCTCCTCCATAAGCACACTGGGTTAACCATGTTGATTTAAACGACAGCCAATAGAAATTGAAATGTCAATCAACATACTCACCATTATTGAAGGCTGACTGGTAACTTCTGAAATACAAGTATAGATGGAAATGTTAAAATAAATTAAAGGCTGGGATTTCATTAAGCAATGTGATTTTTCTACTCTTATAAAAGACTGCATCTGTTCTGGCAACAAGTCTCAGTGTATCCCTATCCTTGTAAAAAATCTCAGATATTTGCTAAAAAAGTTGAATAGCTAATGGGGTAGGATCTCTTGATTTAGGCAAGGGAAGTTTTTAACTGTTCTCATTTTGTTGATGAAATGATAATTATTTCTGGAGTTTATTGTACTTTTGGTAATGGTTCAAAA
This sequence comes from Dipodomys merriami, assembly GCF_024711535.1. NCBI lineage: Eukaryota > Metazoa > Chordata > Mammalia > Rodentia > Heteromyidae > Dipodomys > Dipodomys merriami. Next base: position 15,393,879 of record NW_027204159.1, on the reverse strand, counting down.
CCAGTAACAATAATAATAAGAGTGTGGAGCCTCGTATTGTTTTTCATAGCCTCTGCTTCCATATTGACATGAAGGAATTCAAGAGTATACAAGTTGTTAAAAGCCAGGCACTGATGGTTTATGTTTGGGAGCTTAGCTACTCAAGAGGCTGAGATCTGAAGATCAAGGATCCCAGCCAATCTGACCAGATGAATCTGAGAGACTTTGATCTCCACCTAAACATTAAAAAACAGGAAACAGAGGTGTGGTTCAAGTGGCCTAGTGCCAGCCTGGAGCATAAAAGCTAAGTAAGAACATGAGGCTTCGAGTTTAATTCCTAATACTGACAAATAATAAACAAACAAGTGTGTTAGAAAAGTTTCAATTATGCACTTGGTACCATATAAAAGTTGAACTGCAGATGGGCTGGGAAGGTGGCTCAGTGGTAGAGTGCTTGCCTTGCATGCATGAGGCCCTGGGTTCGATTCCTCAGCACCACATAAGCAGAAAAAGCCAGAAGTGGCGCTGTGGCTCAAGTAGTAGAGCGCTAGCCTTGAGCTGAAGAGCTGAGGGACAGCGCCCAGGCCCAGAGTTCAGGCCCCATGACTGGCAAAAAAAAAAAAAAAAAAAAAAAAAAAAAAAAAGTTGAACTGCTGAATTCTGGTTCCTGGAAAAGTGTATTTTATTTTGATCCCCTTATACTGATTTGGGAAAGTTCTTTTTTTTTGTTGCATTTTTGCACTGAAGAATAGTATCTAGTAATGCTAACAACTTCCAGTGCCTGCCATGTACAACTTGTGGATAAAATAAAGGGTTTCTTTTTGGGCCATGGGATGCAAATACATAAATAAGAAGACATTAGGCCAAAATCTCTTAACTAAGAACTGGAGCTTAAGCATCTCTTTTTCCAGACTAGAGCCATTTCTCTTACAGATTAGCACATTTTAAATCCATACGTCCCATGAGAGACTGCTTGGAACAACAATCAATGGCGGGGTGAGCACTGTCCTCTGACTCACCTGAGCTGCTGCAGAAATGGGTAACTGCACAGAGCAGAAGGACACCCCCAAAGATCTTCATGGTGGAGATGACAGCAAGGCAGGGGCTGCTCCACGATGGTCACAGGGCTGAATGTGCCATGCCCTAGGGATCATGTTTATACACAACCCTTGGTTTCTCCACCTTTCCTGTGAGGTCAGCCAGAGTCAGTGCTGGCTCTGAAAGGATCCCAAAGCATGTCACACCCCAGGTGGTATTGCAGTCCCTGTCACTTAATTGCTAGTTCCTTTATGACAAACAGGTTGACTGAGGTAAGAAATACATTTCTGCATGTCCTATAGGTGGGGACTCTTGGAACTGTAACCTTCACATTGAAGAGACTAAGTGCTGGTTTCTTGGGCAAGTTGTGAAATAAGAAGACATTTCAAACATCCTTATTTTTTACCCAAATGGAAGATTTTTAAACCAGTTTGCTTGATTGTATGCTATGCTTATATTTTTGACTTTTGGGAAAGTAAGACTTTAGTTTTGCAGCAATGAGCTTAGGAAGCAAGCTGGGACTTGGTAAAGGGAAGTATTTATGAGGCTTGGAGAAAGGTATTGAAATGTTCTACCTGTATGATCTTGAGTATGCCATTTCAAGCTGTGGGCCTGTACCAATTGCAAGACTTGGGAATCATGGTGGAAACACAGAAGCGCAAGATTTCTGTGATATTAACAAGGCAGGTTTGTTTCTCACACAAACTACATCTGAATTAATGATGGTTAGTTAATGGAACCACATGGCCTTCACTGTGGCAGTCATAGGAACAGAACAACCAATGTTGGGGATATTATGACTAGGTGAAGTGAAGATGTTTTTCTGAGGATTTCCTTTTGAGCAATGAAATGAATGTTCCAGACCAAAATTGACCCTACTGTCACTCTCCCTCACTCTTCTATGACTGCCCTGTGGCCTCACCAGTTACTGAGGTTAGAAAATGAATGCAACCTTTCTCAGCCAGGCCCTTGAAACCCAGAAAGGGATGAAATGGATGGAGCTGGAAAACAGCAACCATACCCATGTGCTCAGTCCCAGTGGGATCTATTGTAATCATCAGGAGAGTTACAAATGTGCAGTATAATCAAGTACATGAAAACCCTGTCTTATAACCCAGCTACTGGAATTCTTGGTGTTATCAATGAAGAGCCAGCACTGTAGGTTACTGATGTTAGATTGTAAACTACATGGTTCAAGCAGTTGTTCAAATGGCTGCTCCTTGTCTACAGACATGTGTATGAAAACCCTAGAGAAGGCAGTACTCTGTTCATTTAGGTCGTTGCTTAGTAGATTTATTAATTACATTCTGAAACTCTGCACTTACAAACAATATTAAGCAAAGTATAAAGGGCATGGCATGACTCCCTAAAATTTGGACTCAACATGTTTTGGGGAGGTGACATCATCTTCTGTGAGCACTGAGTCCAATGAAGCTCATTGAAAATTTTCTTGTAAAAGATGTGACCTCCTTAGGCTATATAACTTAATCTCTGCATGCATTATTTCCTCATCTCTAAACCATACATAGTATTTAATTAACATTATGTTTTTACTATTAAGTGAAATTTTATATACACATACACATTTAACAATAAGGATGTGTTCTAAGAAATGTGTCATACTGAAATTTTGTGAGAGTATACCCAAACCTATATAGAACAGCCTACCTACACTATAAATTCATATATAATATATAAATATATGAATGTATATATGTGAGAGTATACATATATGACTATAGACACATTTTGTGTATCTATAAATACTCTCTCTATATATATATCCTCATATATATATGTACACTTAGGCATGTGTGTATACATACGCCATATGCATGTGTGTATATATGGTGTAGTTTATTGCTCCTAAGGGTATCCAAATAAAACATTGTAATATTAAATGAAGCATAAGAGAAAATAACACAGTTAAGAGCCACAGTATGAGCCTGCCTCTGTATAACACAGCATACAATTGTACAGCTAGCTTTCATGAGTAGGAGTAAATGCTGAGATGATGAAAAGTATACAGTACAGGGAATACATAAACCAGCAATGCAGCCGTTGATTTTCTTTCAGAGTTATTAACATACTGCATGGAGTGATATAGTCTATCCTTGGCCATGACTGTCAGGGGCTTAGGGTTGTTTACACCAGCATCAACACAAGCATGTGAAGAATGTGTTGCATTACAACATCATGAGGGCTGGAATGTCACTAGGTGACAGGATTTCTCAGCTCTGTTATAATTTAATGGGACCACTCTCCTAAATGCAGTATGTGCTCCACCAAAACATTCTGTAGCATATGATTGGATATATAAGTTCATTATGGTAGTGTGGTATAAATGTGTGTGTGTGTGAGAGCGAGAGAGAGAGAGAGAATGTGTGTGTGTATGTGTATGTGAGAGCTCCAATCTCATGGTCAGATCTTGATTTATGTTAGCTAATGATAATGTCATTCCTGACAATTTGATGAAGAAGTAATTATTATGTTTCATCTTTTACTTTTTTTTCTTTTGCACTAGTAGGGCTTGGATTCAGGGCCTGGCATTTGCTTGCTGTGCAAGTGTTCTACACTTGAACCACTCTCCTAATTCTTTTTGCTTTTAGTTAATTTTTCAGATAGAGTCTTTCATTAGCTTTGCCTGGATTGGCCTGGAACCCTGATTCTCCTACTTCTGCTTTCTAAGTAGTGGGACCACAGGCAAGTGCCACTTCACTTAGCTTATATTTTGAGATAAGGTCTGGCTAATATTTTTCACTTGGCTGGTCTCGAACTATGATCTTCTGCCTCTGCCTCTTGAGTAGCTGGGAAGTACTGGTATGCGTTCTTGTGCACTCATGTTTTGAAACAGAATCTTTTTTTTTTTTTAAATGTACCTGTACTGGGCCTTGAACTCAGGGCCTGGACACTGTCACCGAGTTTTTTTGCTCAAAGCCAGCACTCTACTACTCTAGCCAGAACTCTACTTGCATCATTTTTTTTTTTGCTTGTTAATTGGAGATTGGAGTCAGACAAGCTTTATTGCTCTGGATGGCTTTAAACTCTGATCCTCAGATCTCAGCCTCCTGAGTTGCTCAGATTATTGGCATGAGCCACTAGAGTCCACTAGGTATAGCTTTTGAGATGGGCCAACTTTCTCCTCAGTCTGGTTTCAAACTCCCTTGTAAGTGGGTGTTATGTGGGTATAAATCCCCATGCCCACCCTAGAAGAAATTGTTTTTACCCTAATTTTACCAAGGAGTAAACTGAAACTCAAGATTTAAGTGATCTTCACATCATATCAATTATTGGAGAAGGCTGAGATTTAGTCACAGAAAAGAAATGAGGTAACTTCTAGTTAAGGAAAGCAATTGTAAGTTTAATTGTTTGCTGTAAATTTTGAAGATAATGGATATTGAGAAAAAGACCATTACGTTTCAAGATGAGATGTATTTATTGCAGTTTGAAAATGAAAACTTCTTGGCAAAGAGGAGTAGAGATGGAATCAAAGGGTTATGGGAATGATGCAGAAATATAGAGTTATACCCTCTTTTTTGGATGTTTGATTTTCAAGGAGAAGAGAGGATGGCACCAGGTGAGGCTCCAGTGGGTTCTTGAATAGAATGAGTATCTGAGAGGCAGGGAAGAAGAAAAGTAAGATTCATGGTGTAGAGTGGCTAATAAGATGCCTGTAGAGTGTTGGAAATAAGATGTTAACAAGCAAGTCAGGCTCAGAGAGACAAAGGGTATATGTTTTCTCTCATATGCAGAAGTAAGATTTAAAGCATAAACACATAAAAGCATACAGAGTCATATGTGTATATACAGAAACATATTGTCTATACACAAGGGAGGATTGCAATGGTGTAATTCCTTTGGACAACTAACAGTGTAACAAATTGAATATAAAAGAGCTGAGCCAGATGCCGGTGGCTCACACTTGTAATCCTAGCTACTCAGGGGACTGAGGTCTGAGGATCACCGTTCAAAGCCAGCCTGGATGGAAAGCTTTATCTCCAATTAACCCTTCAAAAACTGGAAGTGGTGCTGTGGCTCAAGTGGTAGAGTGCTAGCTTTGAGTGCAAGGGGCTCAGGGATAGTGCCCAAAGCCCCACAACTGACAAAAAAGAAAAAACAAAACAAAACAGAAAAACAGCTGAAACTTGTGTTGTTGGGAAGTGGGTAGGTCAGGTGGTGTGGGGTAGACCAATGGAGAGAGGAAGGATGGGCAAATATAGTGATACTCTTTGGAAATGAATATGTGAAAATGGAGCTAGGGAAAGGGGAATGGGTGAGGATGGGAGTGATAGGGGTAACAATGGAAGGGGTGACGCTGCTCAAGATGCATTGTACTCATGAACTGATAGGTAGAACTGAAACCCCTTTTGTACTGCTTAAAGATAATAAAAAAGAAAATAATGAAAGATGAAGAGCAAAGACAAAACACCATTCCCTTTGACACAGGAGACTGAGATGAGCTGATAAATATGAGGCTGGGGATTTGGAAGGAAGGGAGGAGAGATGAAGGGACATACTGCAAGGTAGGCCATGATGGTTAGGTGCTAGGGTTGCTTGTTATAGTGGAAGATTGAGTGGATCTGGCAGCTTTAGAAGAATGCATAAATCCTAGAGCATTCATTGATGGGAGCATGGCAGATAGTCAATAATGAATATTAAAGTTAGCAGTAGATTCGTACCTTTCCATATATTTCTCTCAGAGCTTATTATTTTACAGAATGCACATGAAAGAACAGTGATTTTTATAAATAAGAGATGAATACATAAAAGATTTTAGCGGGGCACTGGTGGCTCATTTCTGTATTCCTAGCTACTCAGGAGACTGAGATCTAGGGACTGTTGTTCAAAGCCAGCCCAGACAGGAAAGTCCAGTAGACTCTTATCACCAGATAACTAGAAGTTGTGCTGTGGCTCAAAGTAGTAGAGCACTAGCCTTGAGCAGAAAAGCTCAGGGACAGTGCCTGAACTCTGTGTTCAAGCCCCTTGACCACCACCACCACCACCACCACCACCACCAACAACAACAACAAATTTCAGACCATAAGTAAAGGCTGTTAGGAAATAACAAGTCTTGGAAGACAGTCAAGTATTCTAGAAAATTCTGATTGACTACTCAAGGTGCAAGCATCTATGTGTTTAGAGGTCAAAGTTTAGGCAAAACCTGAGCTAGTAGGTGTGGAAAATATGAACAATTGTTTATAGAGGCTGTTGCCAGAAGGCAAAGTGTCATATGTAATTTTTTAAGGGTGAGGTTGAGTTAATGATCCTCTGGGTGTATTATAGATAAAGTTGATGAAAGATGGGTGGATATTAAGTTCTCTGCATTTAAAAGGTTGAGAAAGAAGTGAGGTCAAGAAAAGGATCAGGTGCGTAGCAGCTTTGGGTTTTGGAAGCTATTTATAGGTAGAAGAAGTTTTGGTGCCGACCACTGAGGCCTAGATTACTGAAGATCTTTGGGAGATAAGAAGAAAGACTTTTAGCCAGGCAGGCACCAATGCTCATACTTGCCATCTTAGCTACTCAAGAGGCTGAGATCTGAAGATGGCAATTCAAAGTCAGCCTGGGAAGGAAATTCCTGAAGATTCTTCAAGTAACTGCCAAAAAAGCCTGAAATGGAGTTGTGGCTCCCGTGGCGCGCGCACACACACACACACACACACACACACACACACACACACACACACACAAAGAAAGGAAAGAAAAGAAAAGAAAAGAAAAGAAACAAATCCATTGGAGACGAACAGCCATCCATTTCAGGCAGAAAGCCATTTGCTTATTCCTCTGCATATTTAGGCCAAGGGATTTTGAACCTTCTAAGGTCACTATGGCTGTGGGACCATCCTGGGAATAGAAAGGTAAAATTAATACCAAAAAAACCCATAAAAATGAAGAAAGACAAAAATCTGAGACTATTTTACCTAGTCGATTTGGAGTGTCTCAAGAAAATGGAATGACTTATTAGAGGATTAGAGGTAGTGGGTTCCAGTTAACTTGGAGTTAAACTGGATAGGGCAGAAGTGGTAGCACCCTGAGACAGAGTATACGGTATCTTTACATGTAATGGTCACCTGGAAAGAGGAAGGGCCCTAATAGGGAGAGGAGTAACTAAGAGCAGAGATCCACGAGTTCCTGTCCTGTTCTCTAAGCCCATCCATGTAAGGAACAATCATGTATTTTTTTTCTTGAGCTTCCTACTTCTGTCAGATCTAGTAAAATTGAGGAAGCTTGGCACTTTGTATTTTCAAGGTAAAGATCCATCCTTAGCGACTGGGGTTGTAGCTCAGTAACTGAGTGCTTACCTACCTTGTACTAGGCTCTAGGCTTAATCCCCAGCCTTGCCAAAGAAAGGAATCCATCTTCGGAACACTACAATGTAAAGAAGCCTGAGGGTTGAGGTTAGATAGAAGGAGACTGGAAGCTAGGTGCAGCTCTGCTGCTTGATTTCTGCTTTTTGTTTTCATTGCTGTATCAGCACCTCTTCCTCCAGCTCCAGGTTCTCTTCCTTCCTGATTTATTTTCGAGAGCCTTACGAATTTTGCCTAGGCAGGCTTCAAACTCTTGAACCACCTGTCTCCAATTCCAGGCAGCTGGGATTATAAATTTGTGCCACCACGCCCAGCCACGCCTTCCTTCTTGAAACCCAACAAACACACCATCCAAACCCTTAAGACTTTTCTTGTAAACAGCTTTAAAATTACCAGTGTAGATCTGGCTACAGTAGCAATGTGTTCTTTTTCTATTTTTTTTGCCAGTCCTGGAACTTGAACTCAGAGCTTCTTTTGCTTAAGACTAGTGCTCTACACTTGGGCCACAGCTCCACTTCCAGCTTTTTTGATTGTGTTAGTGGCAATAAGAGTCTCACAGACTTTTCTGCCCATGCTGCTTTCAAACTAAGATCTTTAGTTCTCAGCCTCTTGAGTGGTTGGATTACAAGCCTGAGCCGGCAGGCTCTAGTCTTTTGTTTTTTCCTTGTCTTCCTTCACTGTGGGGCCCTTTCTTACTCCAGTTTGTTTCTTTTCCATTTTTGTTTCTTCTAATCCAGCCCTCAGTGTTATGCCATCATGTGCACTGGGGGCAGGGAGAGAATAGTCTGGACATTTGCATTTTGAATTGGTATATGGCAGGACCATGTTGCTTGCTCCTTGTGGGATTAGGGAGTCAGCACAGTGCAGGATCCTATGTATTTTGGTTACAGCCAATTTCCTCAGAGCTGCTGACTGAGGGTAAATAGCCTCAATTATGGGACAAGAAGATGAGAATGAGCAATAGCAATTTTTACTGTTGATTAACATTGATCCTAAATGATCTGACTTATTTGGATGCAAAAATGGGTGTGTATGTGTGTACGTTGAGATGGGGTCTGGTTCTGTAATACTGAATGACCTGGAATTACCTACATAGCCCAAGATATCTTCAAACTTGGAATCTTCCTGCCTCAGCCTCCCATGTGCTGAGATTAGAGACATGCACCTAATAATTTAGTGGATATAATTTTTTTTTTTGGGTCCGGTCGTGGGGCCTCTACTCTGGGCCTGGGCGCTGTCCCTCAGCTCTTCAGCTCAAGGCTAGTGCTCTATCACGTGAGCCACAGAGCCACTTCCAGCTTTTTTTCTTTTTTGCTTATGTGGTGCTGAGGAATCGAACCCAGGGCCTCAGGCATGCAAGGCAAGTGCTCTACCACTGAGCCACCTTCCCAGCTCTGAATATAAATTTTTACACACACACACACACACACACACACACACACACACACACACACACACACACACACGCATCGCTCCCAGAACCAGTGGATAAAATAATGTCTACTGTGCTCAGAGCTAAAAGGTACGTATACCTCCAGAGTTAGTCAGCATTAGAAAATGTATTAGTCTATTATGACTGTAATAAAATACACATTAGGAGATCTTAAACGGAAGAAATTCATTTTCTCAGTGTCTAAAGCCCTGAACCTATATTCTGTGCCTAGAACTGTGATGAACACCAACTTCCATACATTTTATATATAAATGCCTATGATAACATTTTATGAACTAGGTATAGTAAGAGATTAGCAATAACTGACCATAACATAGAAGGATTATGAGAGTATACTGTAAGAGAAGTTGGAGGAAGGTGATCTCTCTCACAAGATTTCTTTTGAGACTCTAGCTACTCTTCTGTTTATTTATTTGTTTTTAGATGTTGTGTGATGATAAAATGCCTTTCTGATGAGAGGAGATGAAGTAATCCTGTAGATATCAAAATGTTAAGTTCAGCTCTTACGTAACAATTACTTGAACAGAAACACGGTGATACTACCATAGTCCATCTGATAACAAGGTGACTAATGATTCTTGGGTGACTCAGGAGAGAGTAGCAGTACTCTGTAGGGATCTGTGTGGGGGACAATGGGATGAGTCATGTCCTGGCTGAGTTAGAGCAAAATGGTGGGAGATTTCCTGACTACTCAATGGCATGTAATTTAAATCTTACTAAGTGTTTCTTCCAGGAATTTTCCATTTAGTATTTTTGGTTATATCATGGTTGACTGAATAACTTAAACTACTGGAAGGGAAACAGTGGTCATGAAGGAATTACAGTGTTTATTCCCATACTAGTTTGTTTTCTCTTACTATGTCAAAATAACTGAGGCTGGGTATAATAAAAAAATGGAAGAAATCTACTCAGCTCACAGTCTGGGAGGTTGAAAGTCCATAGAGTATGGTTTCCTTGTATGTGAATGCTCATGGCTGTACCAGTTCAAGGTAGATGGCATTTTATGTGGGAGAGAATGCAAAGGAGAGAGTGATTGATCAGTTAGTGAGACAGGATATCAGCTCCCAGGGAGGAGTCTTCTGAAGTCCCACTTCTTAAAAAAATCACTTCACCTTAGTCTTAATACATGAATCCTCGGTTCATGTGAGTCTACTGCTGGTGTTTCATACCTATGATCCTAGCTACTTGGGAGGCTGAGATCTGAGAATGGTGGTTCAAAGTTAGCCCTTACAGACTAATCTGAGAGACTTTAATCTCTAATTAACCACCCCAAATCCAGAAGTACAAATATGGCTCAAGTGGTAGAGACCCACCCTTGAGTAAAAAAAAAATACAACTATGGGACAGTGCCTAGGCCCTGAGTTCAAGTCTCAGTCTTGGCACAAATAGAAAAAATTCAAAGTATAACCAACCATAGCACACTCTGTAAAAAACAAAAACAATAAGGCTTATTTAGATATACAACATGGGCTAGTTTTTATTTTCCTTCTGCTTTTCCATATAGAAATAAATCAATTAAAAATATTAGGCATGGGGCTTGGAAGGTGGCTCAGTGGTAGAGCGTTTGCGTTGCATGCCTGAGACCTTGGGTTTGATTCCTTAGCACCACATAAGCAAAAAGAAAAAAGCCGGAAGTGGCACTGTGGCTCAAGTGGTAGAGTGCCCGCCTTGAGCTGAAGAGCTGAGGGACAGTGCCCAGGCCCAGAGTTCAGGCCCCACGACTCGATCAAAAAAATGTATATATATATATTAGGCAAAACAATACACAAAACTCTTCTAAGTGCAGAGTAAGAAAATTAACATGTAATAAACCAAGCAAGTAGACTAGAAACCATAAGAAACTCTGATCTCCTGTCAGTTCCCAGCCCAATGCCCATCTGCTTCCCAGACTCACAACCATTTCCAGGCTCCCTTAGATTTGACTGATGGTCAAATTTTCCAATTCATTTTCCAAAAGCAGTCTAGGAAACAGATCTGACCATGGCATCCTCTTTAGAGTTGTCGTTGGTTCCCAGACATTTTGTTCGTGAAGAACAGAGTTCTCAGTTTGAACTCAGCTCCATCTGCAGTTTTCATTAATTTTGTTTGCTATCCTAACATTACATTTTTGCTTTTCAAGCAAATTATTAGCTGCTGTTTTATATTGTTCTGCAGGTTCCTTTCCTTTATTTTTTTATTTTCTGTACACTGGCTGGAGTCTTTCAGATAGATACAACAGCAAAAAGAAGCCAGAGCAAACTCCATCTCTTTCTTGTGTTTCACACTATCAGTTTGCCTTCACAACCAAGGAGACCTTACACATCTCAGAATTTAGGCCAAAATTTCTTCAGAGTACTAAGCTGCTCTAAGCTAGGTTCTGTCTACCGAGCCAGGCTGGTATGGAAATCACTATGTATCTCAGCCTTGTTTTGAATACTCAATCCTTCTTTCTCAGCCTCATGAGTACTGTGATTATAGACAAATGCAACTTTGCCTGGCAATACTATTTTTAATGATCATGTTTTCTCATGATCATCTTCCCTTTAACTAACCACATTCAGACCAGATTACTTCCTTATGTCAAGAACTTGATGTAAATATGCAGTAAAGCACTTTCATTCATTTGCAATTATTTATCTGAGCTACAGTGGGTCTCTGAGATGGTATAGTATTTACCTACAAGGTTTCATTAATTCATGGGATCAATATCATCTAATGAGTACCTCCAAACATTCCAGATACCCTGAGCAGATGAGAGGAAGGCAAATTTAAGAGAAGATGAATTTAAGAAATGCCTGTTTAATTGTTTTGTCACCAGTTAATTTGGTCACCCATAAATTGGTTAAAGATACTATAAGTATTAATGAATAAGACATGACACATCAATAAACTAGACTCTTGTTTCCATCCTCAACATGCTTCTATTTAAAGAGGAATGCTGGCGTGTGTACCTAAAACAAAGAAGAGGGAAGACCAGTCATTGTCATGTAAACTCCATTGTGAATGGAGGTAGAATACAACCTCAAGGTCCCAGTTAGATCTTTGTCACCAAGGTTGGAAGTAATATTTTATATGTCTCTCCCTAGGCTTCCTGATTAACAATGTGCTCCACAAAATTATTTTGATTTGGGTAAAGTCTGTCTTAAGTCTTCTGAGGATGGTCAGTCCCTCCTTACTTCATGGAACTGACATTAAATACAGGTCCTTTCTCTGGCACCAATTCTGATTCTGAAAAATAACCTAATTTATTTCCTCAGCTACTCAGCCTGTGATATGAAGAAGACAACCAGACTTAACAACCAAACCACATTTCCCCCATTCTCTGAAAAGTAGGTTTTTTAGGTTATATATTGACTTGTTTGCCATTCAACAAATAAGTTTATGAATATAGTGAGATTTGGGGTTTTTTTTTGGATGGTTGTAGGGCTTGAACTCTGGGCCTAGATGTTGTCTCTCAGCAGTTTTTGCTCAAGGCTAGATAACCCTCTACTCCAAGCTATAGCAAGCACCACTTCCAGTTTTCTGGTAGCTAATTGGAGATAACAGTCTCCTGGACTTTCCTGCCTGACCTAGCTTTGAACTGTGATCCTCAGATCCTCAGCCTCCTGAGTAGCTAGGAGTACAGGCCAGGCTAAAATAGCCTAGCTATTCAAGCCGGGCTAGAGTGAGTCTTAACCAATGTCATTGCTCTCAATATTCTCACCTACCCCTCTCAGCCCATTCCTTCCCTCACTTTTCTTAAATTTTAGGATATGTATTGAATTTTTTTGCCATTTAACAAAGTTGTTTATGTATCTACTGCATCTTGATCTGTGTCACCCCTGTGTCAACACCTTCATTCCCCTTCTACCCACCCCTTCTGGTATGTTTCTCAATTCTGTGATATATACCATGCATTTTTTTTTTTTTTGGTTGTTCGTGGGGCTTGAACTGTGGGCTTGATCGCTGTCCCTGCGTTCTTCAGCTCAAGGTGGGTGCTCTACCACTTGAGCCACAGTACCACTTCTGGTTTTCTAGTGGTTTATTGGAGATAAGAGTCTCATAGACTTTCTTGCCCGGGCTGGCTTTGAACCGCGATCCTCAGATCTCAGCCTCCTGAGTAGCTATACAATGCATTTTTTTTTGCCTGCATTCTCCCACCTTCCACGCTTCAGTCTTCTACCCCTCTACCTTTCAAATACCCATTTCCTAGTAGGTAGCTTGTGAGGTTTGAATTAGATTTACTAAAGAATTATATTATTTGAACTCTTCATAGGGTCCCCTATACTTCAGTTAACTCATTTACAACTGCTCGCATACTACCCAGTGTGTTTACTTATAGATTTATGGTACATTCCAGTACGACAAATGAGGAAAACCGTATAATCCGTGTTTCTCTGGGTCTGGCTGATTTCACTTACTCTATCTTTCCCCAAGTCTTTCCATTTCCTTATGAATACTACAATATCATTTTGATAGGTGAGTGGAATTCCATTGTGTGTGTTTGTGTGTGTGTGTGTGTGTGTGTGTGTGTGTGTGTGTGTGTATAGTTTTCTTGATCCAATCATCCACTGAGGGACATATGGGTTGATTTTATATCTTGTCTATAGTAAATGATGCTGCAATGACCATGCTTGTGCTGGGAGCTTTAATTTGGCCTTGTTTGTGGTCTACTGGATAAATGTCAAGGAGTGGAATTGCTGGATCATAAGATTTAAGCTTATATTCCGACTAACAGAAGTACTGATGATTGGAGGGAAGGGTCAGAACAACTTATTTGGGTGGGAAAGGGCAGGCTATAATAGTTGCGGTACATTTTAGAAGGCATAAAGAAAGTAATGAATAGGATGGAAATTATGGAATGCAGAGGTGGATTAAATAAGGAGGAGACAGAACAAATTGAAATGATGGCTGTCCTTCCATTCATTGATGCAACCAGCATCAGTGAGAAATTGAGGAGTAAATGGTAGCTGAGAAAAAAAACAAGCATGTTCTGGAGATGTTGAGCTGGTCACTGAGATTACCTTAGCATAGAGCAACTGAAGACAGATAACCACCAAACCACCGAGGGGAACCAGTAGCATTTTTGCAATCAGCTCTAGGAAGATGAACAATATTTACAAAAAGAATAAGTTGATGTGATGTCAGCAGCAAGCCTAAGTATCCTGAAACACAGGAAGCGCTAGAAGGCAAAGCAGAGAAGCCAGGTGGATGGGAGGAGCTTGCGAACAGGTATGGTTCATGAGATTCCCAAGAATTCCATTGCAGCTGTTCTGATCTCTACCCATAGTACAATTAGGACAAATGGGAAATATAAGAGCAGTTGAAGTGAAGGAGTTGCTACGCTGCATAAAGCCAGCCCAAAAACCAAATGATGGAAGTATTAAATCAACAGGGACAAATGGATAAAGAGAACATAGGCCAACATGGCCACAGTAAATGGAGGGGGCTGCAGAGGGTAAATCTTTAGGAACATGGGAGCTTAAAATTTAGGTCATAGCTCAGAAGCTGAAAGATGTTTGAGAGTCAGGATTAGTTCACAGGAAAGCAGAAGGCTGAATCCTCGAAAAAGGGAGTGAAGTAGATCTCATAGTCTGTTATTTTTAATCCCCTGGATTAGAATTTTCATTGAAGAAGTAAAATAGCATAGCTCTTAAGAGAGGCTGACTTCCTCATGTTACTTCCTTCTCATTTCCTTCTTTGTTCATTTTGTGTTATCTTACCATCAGTTATCTATCTTGGAGTGGGGCTGCCTACAGGATTTCCCAGGCATCTCTGGGGTTCCTTCCTCCATTAGGAAGGGACATACTGGAGGGTTCTGGTGATGTACATGATTATGTACAGTAAGATGAGGACATTCCCCAAGCAGCTCTCTAATCTACTACATTCCAGTCTCTTCAGCTGAACGCCTTTTGAAATTCAGTCTCTGTCTGGTTCTTCATTAAATAAGATTTGGTAAGCTCCTTTTGCTTACAAAAGCTCACTTTGATCTGTGGTGAAAGACTATCAATTTCTGTTATCTTTTCAGGAAGTTGGGCATCTGTCAAATGATCAATAACTCTACTGCAAAGTTTTTCTATTGCTTTCCTTACAACAACCCTCATTTCCATCTCATGGTAGCAGGATTATAACTCAGATTTCATCATCACCCAGGACTGCGCATCTTCAACAACTCCCCCCATGCTCAATACCTTCCCCTCTTCTACCTGGGTCTCATTCATTATCTTGCCAGAATGTACTACTGTATCACTCTTTTTTTTTTTTTTGTCAGTTGTGGGCCTGACTTCTGGGTCTGGGCGCTGTCCCTCAGCTCTTCAGCTCAAAGTGAGCACTCTACCACTTGAGCCACAGTGCCACTTCCGGCCTTTTTTGCTTATGTGGTGCTGAGGAATCAAATCCAGGGCTTCATGCATGCAAAGCAAGCACTCTACCAATGAGCCACCTTCCCAGTCCCTATATCACTCTTAATTGACCTTCGGACCACTTCCTTTTTACTCCAAATGGAATATATTTTCTTTACCCATTTCCAATATCCAGTCTTTGGAACTGATCTGGAGAAATTCAACAAAAATTGGGACTTCTATGTAATCATATAATTTTCTTCCTTGATCTGAGTCACCACATTTTTGCAGGATTTTTATCATTTAAAATCTTCTTGGCTACATTGCCTTCTCTGCTTTGCCTTCTAGTGCTTCCTGTGTTTCAAGATACTTAGGCTTGCTGCTGACATTACATCAACTTATTCTCTTTATAATTTTTTTTTAATCTTCCTAGAGTTGATTGCAAAAATACCACTGGTTCCCTTCTGTGGTTCATCTAGCTTTGGTGGTTATCTGTCTTCAGTTGCTCTATGCTAAGGTAATCTCAGTGATGGTCTCCTGTGTATTATGTTTAGCTTGTGTTTATTCATAATTGTCTTTTTTCCAATTTCTCTCGCATTCTTTTATTTTCAGAATAATATGTCAGATTCTCTTGACTGTAGAAATTCATTAGTTATGATAAGCTACCATGAAGGTTAGTTTTCACTTTAAAATGCTGGATGTTTTATCTATTGGCCATTCAATCTTACATGTCTGTCAATTTACTGATATTAATTTCTTTCTCTTAAAATCTTCACACTGTGTGAGTGGCTGATAGCTGAAGATTGCAAATTTAGGCCAACCCATGCAGGAAAGTCTATGACTCTTATCTCAATTAATCATCAAAAAGCTAGAAGTGGAACTGTGGCTGAAGTCATAGAGCGTCAGCCATGAATGAAAAAGCTAGTGGACAAAACCCAGACTGTGACTGTAAATCACACACACACACACACACACACACACACACACACACACACACACACACACACACACACACACATCATCATCATCATCATCATCATCATCATCATCAAGTGTTAGTCTTGGAGACTAAAAACCATATTGTTGAATGACCAGTTGGTCATTGAAAAGATTAGAATGGAAATTCACGTGTTTATTGAATTCAACAAAAATGAAGACACAAAATACCCACCTCTCCGGGACATAACAAAGAAAGTACTCTGGGAAAATTTGTAGCTCTGAGTGCCTACATCAACACATTGCAGAAATCTCAACTCAATACCTCAATGATACTCCTCAGGCTTCTTAAGAAATAGGCAAAGCCAAACGCCAAACCAGTAGATGGAAACGAATAATAAGAGATTTAAATTAGAGATTTAAAAGCTGTGGAAAGGGCTGGGAAGGAGTAACATCATGAAAATGGCAATACTCCCCAAAGCAATTTACAAATTCAATGTAATACCCATCAAAATCCCAACAACATTCTTCAAAGAGCGAGAGGAAGCAATCTAAAATTTCATATGGAATAGCAGAAAGCCCTGAATAGTAAAAACAATCCTTCCCAGGAAGAACAGTGTTGGAGGAATATCAATACCAAACTTCAAACTCTTACAAAGCCATAGTAATAAAAATGGATTGGTACTGGCATTAGAATAGGTTTGAAGACCAATGGAATAGAATAGAAGACCCAGCAATGAATGCACAAACCAATAGCCACCTAATATTTGATAAGGGAGCCCAAAACACAGGTTGGAAGAAAGGCAGCCTCTTTGTGTTCTACCACAGAGCTACAACTCCAGTCCTTATTTTTTCTATTTTCTCCCCTGAGATAGGCTCTTGTTACGTCACATAAGTAGGCCTTGAACTTGACATTTTACTGTGGCTCAGACTGGCCTCAAACATATGTTATTCCCGCCTTAGCCAATGTTTGATTACTACTTCTTATGGAATAAATAGACTTGGCAATTAAAAAGCAAAATAGGTCAAATCTAAAAGGTTGGAACCAAGTATTGCTAATTTATTCTTTTTTAATTCTTTTTTAAAATTTAAACTTTAATTTTATTGTGAAGGTGACATACGTAGGACTACAGTTACATAAGTAAGGAAGTGAGGACAGTTCTTGTCAAACTTGTTACCCCCTCCCTCATTTTTTCCCACTCTCCCCCCTCAACCACACCCCCACTGTACAGATCATTTGTAACATATTGTCTTATAACTATCACTGTTTCATTGTCCTTTGTCTCACCATTTCAATAGAAAGCCCATAGATTGGATGATCTTCACTAGCCATACAAAGGGCCTCATATAAAAAATATACCTAGAATTCAAAATTTAAGTCCCCCCAAAATAAATCTTCACAGAAACAACTACCCCATTGATAAGAGGGCTAAAGACTTAAAAGAGAAACTTCTCTGAAGAGGACATAAGAATGGCCAGTAAACACATGAAGAACTGCTAAACATCTCTGGCCATAAAAGGAATGCTACCTTATTCTTAAGCATCTCAAGAGAAAGCAAAAACTATGCTTCTATTTGAGGACTGCTTTGTAATTCTGAAAACTTTTCATATCTTGATACTTAATTAGTTCACTAGTGCTTCTAAACAGAATGTTTTCTCATGAAGGAGACTGATATTTTAAAGATGTGCATCTGTGTACCTTGTAGAAAATGTCTTAGAATGAATGACCTCTGCCTCTCCTTAAAATTTTTTTTTCTAGTCCCATTTGTATCAGAGTTGGTGGTCAGGAACAGCGTAATTTGAGTTCAGATCTCAATTCTTCTGTACAAACTTGTGAGCTAAGTTTCATCATATAGAAGAAGTGGATCCTGATGGTATCAGGCTCAAAGGACTGTGAAGACCATGAATTGACACTGGTGTGGGCACGTGCTAATGGAGCTGGACTGGTGGTGGTGAGAATCCTTCTCCAGCCAGGGCCCTGTTCAGGTGTCACACTGAAGTCCTGGAGCACCATGTTGCCATTTGGAATCTCGTGATCATTTCTATCACAGCTGCTCAGTGTTTCCATTGTGCCCCCCCTTCCCCCGCCCGGGCTCGGGAGTGTTCTAGCCTGCTTCCCAACCAGCACAGGATTTTTACACAACATGTAAATCAAGGATGTTTAGACTGTACCCTGTCTGTTCTACCAAAATAGAATATTTGTGGCTCTCAATATTTTTGTACACACAATAGAAGTTTCCTTAATTGCATCTTTTAATTCTGTGATAGGACAGGGTGACTCTCTTCAATTGTGTTTGTTTCTTTGTTTCTTTTCTTTCCTATTTTTGTTAAGAAAAAAAAGGAGAGCTTGAAGATTGATTTGCTTAGCTATAAGAGGTAGACAATATTAGTAAGACATTAGTAAGGGTGAGTCAAAATATTAGTAAGATAAAGACTATATTTGAGGGTCTGGGAAGGTGGCTCAGTGGTAGAGTGCTTGTCTTGCATGCATGAGGCCTTGGGTTCAATTCCTCAGCACCACATAAGCAAAAAGCAGGAAGTGGTGCTGTGGCTCAAGTGATAGAGCGCTAGCCTTGAACTGAAGAGCTCAGGGGTGCTCTACTCTGGGGAACTTGAAGAACCTAAGTCTCTATCTCCTAAATTCCAAAGAGCCACTGGATGATGCTGATGGACCAAGGTACACAGAGAGAAGAAGGAAGGAAGGTGTGGTAGGACGGAGGTTCTGGTTGCTAGCAGAAGACTGGACAATTAGAAGAAAACAGGCTGGTCTCAGAACTCTCCTGGGAAATTGAATTAGAGGAGTGAGCCTACCATCTAGTGGTTATAGTAGGTAATGTCCCAGAGTACACTGAGCCTAATGTAGTCAGCTTTTCAAACATTTACATGTCCTCACAACCTGTTTCTTGGCCAAGATTGTTTGTTTAGAATTTAAGATTATGAGCAAGGCAATCAAGCTTTGCTGCCTCCTCCTGCTCATGTAACTGTAACCCCTCTCTATATTATTTTTACAATAAAAATATATAAAAATAAAATGAGATGAAGTAACTCTGAAAGCAAAACTTTATTTCCTTTAAGAATTATGTTTCTGAAAACAGAGCTGTAACGTCTGTCTTTTGAGAACCATCAGTGACAAAACCACTACATATATTGGATTTAAGAATGAGGTATATAGAGGGGCAATTGCCCAAGCAATTTTTACTTCACTTTGTTTTGTTTGTTCATTTTGTGTTTTGTTTTGTTTTTTAAACAGGAAACCTTTCAATTAACTTCTTTTGGTCCTTGTACTTATTCTTACTCTCAAAATATACCTAATTACAAGAAAAACATCTCCCTACTTTTTTTTCCCTGAGTTTGTATAATGATTGAAACCTTTTCCATTTTGGTTATTTCTTGATATGTACTTCTTACTATTTCAACCTGTTAGAAGTGTTATGTCATAGGCAGATCAATGATTCACCCTTGCTATGGACACCATATTCTTGATTCTTCTAGACTTTGACATTTTACACTTCATTAAAATATGATTTATGGAACAAAAAAGAATGCAAGATTATGAATCAGATTAAACAGAATTTAAAAAGTTCATTTATGGATGTAATGAGGAGAATGAGACAGAATCATTATTAGTTGTCCTGGAACTAAGGTCAAATAAGTGCACTTCCCTCTCCTCATTGAAAAATTGCTCTCCTCAGGTTCTGTTATCATGTGACTGTCACTCTCTCTATCGATACCTTCTACTTCAGAACCACATGTGTCATAGATTATACTGCTGGGAAGGCCACAAACAGCTGTGTGTATGCTGGCTGGGCAGTGGAGATAAGGGCTTGTTTTTCTGCTGCAATACTTACACACTTATGCTTCTAGACATTATGGTCAACCCTGTCACTACTCCATTCCTTAGGCCCACACTTGGAGGGTGGTTTGCCTAGATGTTTTGTAAGTCATTCTGCCGTAAAGGAATGACTATGGCTGATATATTGTATTCATAAATGGCTCTTTTCAATGGCATTTGTTTTATACAACTACTAAAGATAATAATAAAAATAAAACAAATAAGAGCACATTTGTAGACTCAAAAAAAAACTCCAAATAGAAAATGTTACTCCTTAGATTCTTATTTTGGCTCTTAGGTTTTCTATTCCACATAGGCAACAATACTATCCATAATTTCTTCCCTGGTTCTTCAGCAGAGACCAGACTCTATAAGCCAACTAATAGGGAAGTAAATGAATGAATGTATTTTGAATGTGCAAACTGGAGAGGGATATACTCATGGCATGCTTTTGTTGTGAGAATGAAGCGAACCAAGATAGCATACACTTGGGATGAGGTGTGACACGTACGATTTTACAACCAAGGTGGATAAACGCAAGTGTTACACTGGTGAATGGAAGGACCAGGCTTTTATTTACACCCAGGAGAAGTGATCACACCACTTGAACAACCTTTAGAACATTCTAGGCCCTGTGCTGTCAGTTGAGGGCAAGAAAAGAGCAAACTGCTTTTTGCACTTCAGGTGAGGTTGCAGGTGAAGCTGTCCATACTGGCTTTCAGGATTTGGTTCAATGTACACTTTGTTTTATCTGGAAATCCTGGAATTGGGATCATTTGTTGTTTTGTGTATCATTTGGCTTGTCTCAAAAAACAAAAGGCAAGAGAAAAATTTTGTAAGAGAACAGAAAAGATATATATATATATATATATATATATATATATATATATATATATATATATATATAGAGAGAGAGAGAGAGAGAGAGAGAGAGAGAGAGAGAGAGAGAGAGAGAGAGAGAGAGAGAGTCAAAGGGTAAGTAATGAGGCATGACCAAAGATGATAAGCTGATGTCATTGCTGCAGTTTTCCCCTACTTCCAATGATGGAAGACATAACATATATTTGGAGAATCTGAAAAGTATCTCTAGAGCAGGATAGCTCAGTCATCTCTCACTGGAGTGCACATTTCACAAGAAGCACATTTTCTCTCTTGCTTACTGTTGTTAAGCGAGACTGGTGGGTCCAGGTACAGACACTTGTAGTGTGTAGTTAAGTTGGATTCAGGAAGCTTCTGGTAAGTTCAGTGTATGGACGTGCCTTTCCCTTTCCCCTTCCCCTGGAAGC
This sequence comes from Dipodomys merriami, assembly GCF_024711535.1. NCBI lineage: Eukaryota > Metazoa > Chordata > Mammalia > Rodentia > Heteromyidae > Dipodomys > Dipodomys merriami. The sequence continues at coordinate 15,372,751 of NW_027204159.1, read as the reverse complement.
TGTCTTTAAAAAAAATAAGCCAACTAAAATGAATATCTATTATCTTTTTTGTTATTGTGTTTATTTATAATAGATGTGATATTTGTTTCTCAATTGGTTTGGTTCTTTATTTTCCCCCGTGAGTTTATATACAGAGTGAAGTGTTTATTTAATCTGCTAATTGTATTTCTCAAATTTCAAAAGAAATAATTTTCAAAACTGAGATATAAAAAGAATAAATAAATTGAAAGTACCCTGTTACCTATTAATCACATCTTCCATATTTAGAAAATTTAATACGGCGTCCAAAATCCCTAAAGAGAAGAGAAGAAAAAAGTTAATATCATAGGAAAATTGAGCATTGCTATTGAGTATGTTTTTCCTTACTGTCAATGATGTTTGATTTCTTTTGAAAGAGTTTCTTTATAACCATCACAGACTGATAGAAGGAGGAGATTGCCCTAGGAAGTTCTTCAACATAGATTTCAACCCTCAACCCATTTTTGTTTCAATACTCTGTAGTAACACAGCAGTACCATATATTTTTTTCTATCAAGAGATAAGAAAATCACAGCAATGATGGTACATACAATTCACTTTCTGCTCCAAACTTAAAAATTAAGACTATAGGTCTGGGAATGTGGCTTAGTGGTAGAGTGCTTTCCTAGCATGCAATGAAGCCCTGGGTTCAATTCCTCAGTATCATCTAAACAGAAAAAGCCAGAAGTGGTGCTGTGGCTCAAGTGGTAGTGTGGTAGCCTTGAGCACAAAGGGGCTCAGGGACAGTGCCCAGGCCCTGAGTTCTAGCCCCAGGACTGGCCAAACAAACAAACAAACAAACAAAAAACCCAGAAAAGACTATATTAACAAAGAGGTTTCATTGCTCTCTTTCCACACATGCATTTAATATACTTGGATCACATTCATCACTCTCTTCTCTTTCTTATGGTATATATACATACACGTTCAAATTCTTGATTTACATTAGTTCAACTAGACTTATTGAATTCTAGATTGTATGAGTTCAAATTCTACATATACATATATACATATGTATATATACCTATATGAGTTCAAATTACAGATTTTTTGGTAAAAATTGATTTTGGAACAATTTTCAATTATTTCAAAAACTTATTACAATGCTATTTGGCTCCAAAAATACTGAAGATAATAGGTGTCATCAACTTTGCTCTGTATGTATTTTCCTTTCTGTCTCTGAGAGAGACAACTGTATTCCAGGTATTGATGATCAACGTCAGGTATCAATACACCAAGTAGGTGTGAGGCACCCCTTTAAAGGTCATAATGATCAGGTTTAGCTAAGGATTGCACTCTTCAGTTTTCAATTGTTTTTGAAGGGGTTTTATTCACTGTGATGGCATTCCCTCAGAGCAGTGGGTCAAATTTGCTAGGCTTTTTTTCTTCAATACAATGCCAAGAGCAGGCAATTCCTCTTTGATTTCTATCACTCACATATTATCAAGACTTTTATATATAGATATAGAAAGGGTAGGAAAGTTCCGTTTAGGTACGCGAGTCACATGAAGAATTAGAACAAACACTTAAGTCACTGGGCTGTTTCCATACTGGCATCAATTTTCTTTTCCAGAAGAAGATACATGAGACAGGAACTTTGCTTATATTGGCTACAAAGTCACCATGCTACATTTTGAATTTTAATCAACTAGGGTTCCTTCATTTATTCTTTGAGAAATAACAGCCAGAGATACCACCTTTCATCTGTCAGAGTAACAAGTAAGGAAAGTAGGAAAGCAGGGAGAGATGGATGAAGGAAATTGCTTCTTCCATTTCTATCAGAAGGGACCTGAACTACGCACTGTGAGCTGCTAGAGTGTTCTGTGGATTGTCACTTCCTCAAAACTCCTAGTTGAAGCTGAAATCTTCTTTTCCTCCTTTATCTCTTCCTCCTCCTCCTTCTCTTCTTTTTTTTTTTCCTTTTCCTTTGTCTTTTCCTTTTGGTCGGTCCCAGGGTTTGAACTCAGGGCTGCGCTCTGTCCTGAGAGCCTTTTTTGCTCAAGGCTAGTGCTCGACCACTTTGGGCCACAGTTCCACTTCCAGTTTGGGGATAGTTGATTGGATATAAGAGTCTCACAAATTTTCCTGGCTTTGAGGCATGATCCTCAGATCTTAACCCCCTGAGTAGCCAGGATTATAGGTATGAGCTACTGGTGCCTGGCATCCTTCCCCTTTTTGATTCTAGGATAGAACTTTGGGCTTTGTGCATGCTAGGAAGGGCTCTACTTGAGTTACACCACTTTTACTCTTTCTTGGGACAGGGTCTTGCTATCATCTTTGCCCACCCTGGCCTCAAACTAATGATTCTCATTGGCAAATACCCCTCTTAAACTCCCTTTTCAAAATAATTCTGGCCCAAATACTAGAGAGGGAAAAATCAAAACTAAAGATATTTCCAAGTCTTTCATGTAATTAACTCCTTCCTAAGAAATGAACAGGTATGAAAAAAGAAGGCTAGTTTAATTGTCCTTTATAGTTTGGTAACATTCATAATGTCTGCTTTTGGAGCCATTGGTGGTAACTTAGCTAACACACATTTCTTCAACTATTTGTATCCTTTAGAAGATAGTTGCAGCCATCCTCGTAGATTAATTCTTGCTTAGAGATGAACTCAATCCTTTTATTGAACTGGCTGACATACCTGCTTCCTTCAGGGCTCCATTGGCTGGGACCACAATGCTGGAAGCACAAGGCAGCCATTCTCAAACGTTTGCAGAAGGGACTTGGATTAGCCAGTCTCCAATTCTCAGCTCAGGTCCTGAGAGTTAACCTTATAAGACATTGCAGTAGCCTGATCAATAAGAAGTTTGGTGTATACCTAAGAACCAGGGCCTGCCAGATATTGACATTGCTTATATAATTTATAATGAATATCTCTCTTGCTTGCCTAGGGTCCTAAGCCATTTTTTATCAATAGGTAGGCCTGGAGACAATGATTAAAGTCAGCTCTGCAGATGGTATCTATGTCACTGACCTTCAATGAAAAGTGCTGATAGCAAGGTGTGTGGGCAAGTTTCCCAGCTTGGTGATAATTCATTAAGAGAACTATCTACTGGTCATGTGATTCCAGTAGCATGGGGCAGCTAGGGACTTGTGTCTGCTCGTTCCTTACTCCAGAGCATTTTGACTCCACTGCTTTTTTTCTTTTTCTTTCTTTTCTTTTTATTGTAAAAATATCATACAGAGGGGTTGCAATTACATGAGTAAGGTAACGAGTACATTTCTTATCAAGCATTCTTGCCTCCTCCTTTGTTTCTCATCCCTTCCCATCACCCCCCGCCCCCCCACCGCACCAAAGTTGTAAAGTTTGTTTTTGGACATAATGTCTTGTACATTTCATTGTTGCAATGGGTCCACCTGTATCTCTATTTAAACAATTTATTTTTGCCCTTCCCCTCCCCAAATTATATCAACATAAAATACAGTGAAAGCAGGGGTTATACTGTGAGGGAGGGACATACAAAGCAACAAAGAAATCATCTTGTATGTATGTTAGAAACAATAGCAAGAAAGAGAAAAACATTTGAATCCTTACTTGGGGTTTATTTCGCCTAATATCAACTTATCTGACCATTTATGCTTGTCTGAGATATATACTAGTTATTACAAACAAGGGAAACCATGGGACCTATGTTTCTTTGGGCCTGACTTACTTCACTTAATAAAATTTTGTCCAAGTCTTTCCATTTGCCATTCTTTCTGATGGAGGCATAGAATTCCATTGTGTATATATACCACATTTTCTTGATCCATTCATCTACTGAGGTGCATCTGGGTTGGTTCCAGATCTTAGCTATGGTAAATAATGCTGCAATAAACATAGTTGTGCTGGTAGCTTTAGTATGGTCTTGTTTGTGATCCTTTGGGTAAATGCCCCAAAGTGGGATTGCTGGGTCATAGGGGAGCGCTATGTGAAGTCTTTTGAGGAACCTCCATACTGCTTTCCAAAGTGGTTGAACAAGTTTACATTCCCACCAACAATGAAGTAAGGTTACCTTCTGTCCACATCCCCTCCAGTGTCTGTTGTTATTAGAGTTCTTGATTTTTGCCATTCTAACTGGGGTGAGGTGGTATCTCAATGTTGTTTTGATTTGCATTTCTTTTATGGCTAGGGAGGTTGAGCATTTCTTCATGTGTCTATTGGCCATCCTTCTTTCCTCTTCAGAGAAGTTTCTCTTTAAGTCTTTAGTCTACTTATTTATTGGGAAGTTGTTTCTTTGAGGATTTGTTGTTGGGGGATTTAATTTTTTGAGTTCCAGGTATATTTTAGATATGAGACCCTTGTCCGTTGTATGGCTAGTGAAGATATTCTCTCAATCCATGGGCTTTCTATTGATCTTGCTAGCTATGTCCTTTGCCATTCAGAAGCTCTGAAATTTCATGCAATCCCATTTATTCAACCTTTCTTTAATTAGTTTTGTTTCTGGGTCTTTATTAAGAAAATTTCAGCCTGTACCTAGGAGCCCTAGAGTTTCTTCTATTCCTTCCAGTAGTGTTTTCAGAGTGTCTGTTTTGACTCTGAGGTCTTTGATCCATTTGGAGTTGATTCTGGTGCAGGTGATATATAAGGATCTAGCTTTAGTTTTCTACAGGTGAATAAACAATTTTGCCAGCACCATTTACTGAAAAGGCTATCTTTCTTCCATTCTATGTTTTTTAGCTCTCTTATTGAAGATTAGGTGGCTATAGGTCTGTGGGTTCATTTCTGGGTTTTCAATTCTATTTCATTGGTCCTGAGGTCTGTTCTTGTGCCAGTACCAAGCTGTTTTGATTACTATGGCTTTGTAGTAGAGTTTGAAATTTGGTATTGATCTTCCTCCAGCACTGTTCTTTCTTTTAGGGATAATTTTTGCTATTTGGGGTCTTTTATTGTTCCATATGAATTTTTGGGTTGAGGTTGGAATATTGATAGGTATTGCATTGAATTTGTAGATAGCCTTGGGAAGTATTGCCATTTTCTTGATGTTGATCTTTCCATCCAGGAGCATGGGAGGTTTTTCCACTTTCTGAGTTCTATTTTGATTTCCTTTTTCAGGTTTTTAAAGTTTTCATCATAGAGGTCCTTCATTTCTTTGGTTAAGTTAATTCCTAGGTATTTTATTTTTTGTGGGGCTGTTACAAATTGTCTCCATTGATTTTAATTTGTATCCTTTCATTAAAGTAAATAGCTACTAGGAAGACAACAACTCTGAGCCCCTGTAAACCATTACATCTGAGGTAGTCTTGGAGATTTCTCAGCACAGAATATCTCACAGACCATGAAGACTCCTCTCACTACCCCCCCACATACACACTCACTCACGATTACTGACAAAACACAAGACTGATTTGTAAAACAGAGTTTCAAGCTGGGTGCTGGTGGTTTACACCTGTAATCCTAGCTACTCAGGAGACTGAGATCTGAGGATCTCGGTTCAAAGCCAGCCCAGGCAGGAAAGTCTGGAGACTGTATCCTTCCTTCCTTCCTTCCTTCCTTCCTTCCTTCCTTCCTTCCTTCCTTCCTTCCTTCCTTCCTTCCTTCCTTTCTTCCTTCCTTCCTTCCTTCCTTTCTTTCTTTCTTTCTTTCGTTCCTTCTTTTCTTTCATTTTGGTTTGGTCGCTGTCCCTCAGCTCTTCAGCTCAAGGCTAGCGCTGTACCACTTGAACCACAGTGCCACTTCAGGTTTCCTAATGGTTTACTGGAGATAAGAGTTTCATGGACTTTCCCACCCTGGCTGGTTTTGAACCATGATCCTCAGTTTTCAGCCTCCTGAGTAGCTAGGATTACAGGTGTGAGCCACCGTCGCCCGGCTTCCCCTAATTCTTTAAATCTAAATTATTTACTGAATTCATTTGAGAGGTAAAATATCTTAAAATCTACTTTAAAAAACATCATACAAGACCTCCACAACTGCTTTTGGATGTGTTTCATTTTTATGTCTAAGCTTCTTTCTATAGCTACATCTTTGTTTGTGTCCTCTAATTATTGCTACTAAATAACACTGGTGAGTGCTATTCACAGTCACTAATATGAATTTTAAAAGGAAATTTGAGTTATTAAAAATGAATTTCAATTTACTGCTTGAATATAATCTCTAAACTTCTTATGAATATGATTTCTGAGCAATCCTTCCAAAATATCATGTAAGCTTTTCCTTCTTTTTTGTTTTTAAATCAACAGTGAATATTAGCTCAGTTAGCTAACATTAACTAATGTTAGCTCAGAAGCTTGTTCTCTTCATTGAATACATAGTCTGCCCTACATCTTTCAGAAAAGATAAATAAAAGGTATTTTTAAAAAGTCCATATAAAGTGAAGTCCAGTTACTTCGTTGTGGTTTCTTGAAATTGCTGTGGATTATGGAGAAAAATAGAGGAATGATAGTTAACTTTGGACTTACCACTGATCAACACAAAAGAAACACTCATTCTGGTAGGTGAGGCCATTTGTAGCACAAACAAATGCAGTTATATTCGGACAGAGTATTTCATAAAGAGGGCCCACTGGGTGGTACATGTAGCATGGGGGCTGCATATACAAAACAGCAAAAGAATAACACAGTAAGTATTGTCTGCCATCTGTGTTCTGCCTGACACTTCCATCTGACATAGAAATGCTATTGAATCTTGCTACTCAAGTTTGTCTCTGTATTCTGACCTCCCATCTGGGAGGTAGGTCAGTTTTCCTATCTGACTGTCATATCTTCATCCATCCCATAATCTTTTAAAGTCCTGACCATTATAAAATCCCTGCTGACATTCAAGTATAAAGTTTTCTCTTCACTTTCAGTGTCCCAGTTACCCAGTGCCTCACTGGGAGAAGTTCATCTGTGAATTTGTAGAGGACAGAGTTCAGGTGTACTTGGAATGAATGGAGGTTCTGTATTGAGATGGTATAAATCCTGGATATACCTGCCTTTAGGTTTGTGTGAACAAGTGACCAGTCTTATTTCACTTAGAGTTCAGAGATGTAGTTCCTCCTTAATATATTTTGTTTGACTATAAATATTTTATAGTTTATTGATTTGTTTCACTGAATTATTTATTATTAGTACTATTATATTCATTTATTTTTGCTAGTCCTGGGGCCTGCACTCAAGGACTAAGTGCTGTCCCTGAGTCTTTTTGTGCTCAAGATTACCCCTCGACCACTTGAGCCACAGTGCCACTTCTGACTTTTTCTGAGTAGTTTATTGAGATAAGAGTCTCAAGAACTTTCCTTCCTCCCAGTCTAGCTTCAGACTGTGATCCTCATATCTCAGCCTCCTGAGTAGCTAGGATTCCAGGTGTGAGGCACAGGTACCCTGTTTATTTTATTATATTCTACTGATTATACTACTTTGTAGGGGGAGAGTTCAAGCCTGGAGAAGTTAAGATAAATATCACAGATCACATAGACATCTGCTGTTCTACTTGACCTCTGTGAAAGCTTTGGATCTTCCTTGTCAAGAAATGGATTAGATTAGCAGTAGAATATGAAAGAAGGTAATTTAAACTTACTTTAAGCCAGCTAGTATAGTTTCGTGGTTTTGAAAACCCTGTAAATGAAGTACAAACATGGTAAGTTAAAATAATAATTTTCCATGGGATATGATTTCATCCACTGAAGTAGCTGATTGAATACAAAAACATAATTTAATCACTAAGTTTACAAAATACACAAGTGAATGATAACAGAATATGTAGGTGGTATTCCTTTTTAATTCATTTTCTGAACTTCTATACCTTGTCCCATAGTTCTGACATTATTTGTAAATTTGTTGTGTCACTAAGGAGTTCGATGTATATTACAATCTTATTTTCAGTAAATTTGTTACTTGACTTTTATTAGCTTTACTTTTCTTTTACTACAGTTAAGAAAATTGTGGTGTGTGTGTGTGTGTGTGTGTGTGTGTGTGTGTGTGTGTGTGTGTGTGTGTGTGTGTGTGTGTGTGTGTTTATGCTAGTCCTGGGGCTTAAACTCAGGGCCTCTGGCTCACCCTGAGCTTTTTTGCTCAAGGCTATCACTCTACTACTTGAGCCATAGCTCTACTTCTGGCTCTCTGGCAGTTAGTTGGAGATAAGAGTCTCTTGGACTTTCCTGTCTGGGCTGGCTTTGAATGGTGAACTCAGAACTGGGCCTCCTGAGTAGCTAGGATTACAGGCATAAACCACTGGCCCCTAGCTAGTTGCATGTACTTTTAATATCACTATAAAAGTTAAATATAATGGAAGAAGTTGGTTGTGTTTGAACATTCTAGCTACGATGAAAAGCTTAAAATAGGTATGTCACCATCCAGATGAGACACTATCTCAAAAATAAGCAACATAAAGAAGTGTATGGAGTGTGGCCCTGTGGAAGAGCACCTGCCTTGGCCATCATGAGGTCCTGAGTTCAAATCCTAGTACTGCCAAAGAAATTATAATAATATAGCCATACTTATTCTTTTGAATTTTATTCAAAAATATATTTTCACCTGCTTCTATTTGTAATCACTTCTATAGCATTTTCTCCATTTGAGGGATTTTTATTAATTCCTTTGCTTATGAGACAGACATGTTTTCAAAAGTCAAAACTACATGGTATTTTACTTGGTTAAAGATGTATAAGTAGAGGGGCTGAGAAGGTGAGTCAGTGGTATAGTGCTTGCCTTGCATGCATGAGGCCCTGTGTTCGATTCCTCAGCACCACATAAGCGAAAAGAAAAAAGCTGGAAGTGGTGCTGTTGCTCAAGTGGTAGAGCGCTAGCTTTGAGCTGAAGAGCTGAGGGACAGTGCCCAGGCCCAGAGTTCAGGCCCCATGACTGGACTCCCCCCAAAAAAAGAAAAAGAAAAAGATGTATAAGTAGAAAAATTAGGGGTGTGGCTCAAGTGGTAGAGTGCTAATCTTGAAAGAAAAAGCCAAGTCAAGGAATAACCCTAAGTTCAAGATCCACTATTGACACAAACAAACAAATGTTGCAAATAAATTAACTGAAGCATAGTAGATTTTCTGGAAAGCACAAATAATATAAATTCTTTACAAAGACTAACCAAAGCCCAACAAAATAAATGGTAGGAAAGATGTAATTGCAAGAAGGAGAGAGGGGTAGATGAATTAAGTGGTGGGGGGAGGGAGGCAAGGGAGGAGAATGTAGCCAAGAATTCATTATATATACCACAAAATTAAGGATAATAAAGGAAGGGGTGGGCTGAAGGTGGGGGAGTGAAAATGTTGAAGGGACAAAACAGATCAAGATGCACTTTAGATATAAACTGCTTTTTAAAATGGCAAACAATTCAATACACATCTTAAAAAACTAAGAAAGTGAGGGATGGAGTGGGTTGGGGGATGAGAGAAGTTGAAAGGAGCAACACTGATCAGTACAATACACGTTGTATTCATGAACTGCTTTGTTGGATGGCAACACCTTTATAAAACTATTTAACAATAATACAAATGAATTTTTAACATATTTTTAGAAAGACACATGAATAGAGCAATAGAACAGACTGAAAAGGTTCAGAGACATACATCTATTTGTGAACAGATTTTGATAAAGGTTTGAGGTCAGGTCAATGAAAAGATTATTTTTTCAGTGATGCAGAAATAATTATGTATTTTTTAAAAAAGAATCTTAATCTATATGTTGTATTATAGGGATGAATAATCTTAATGCATCATAAACCTAAGCATAATTTTTATAAGTTTTTATTGTGAAAATACTGTACAGAGGGGTTACAATCACATGAGCAAGGAAATGAGTACATTTCTTATCAAGCATTCTTGCCTCCTCCTTTGTTTTTCCCCTACCATCCCTTCCCTCCCAACTCCTTAACTACATACCACCCCCCACCCCTGCCCATGCCTAAATTGTAAAGTTCATTTTTTGACATAGCATCGTGTACATCTCATTGTTGCAATGGGCCCACCTGTATCCCTATTTAAACAATTTGTTTTTTTTCCCTTCCCCTCCCCAAATTATACCAATATCAAATACAGTGAATACAGGGGTTATATCATGGGGGAGGGACATACAAAGCAACAAAAAAAATCACATGGTACCTTATAAATACGTTAGAAACAATAGCAAGAAAGAAGAAACGACTGTGTCCCTATCTTGGGGTTCATTTCGCTTAACATCGTCTTATCTGAAGCATAATTTTATACTATAAAAATTTCTGGAACTCGTAAGTGAACATGCTTGTGATCTTAAGTAATAAAAATTAAGCAAATAAAAAGAATAATCTGAGACTTGGATTCTTATTTATAAGTCAGATATCTGATAAAAGACACTTTTTATTGCTATGATAAAGGTGATGTAAAGAGGGTTTACAGTTATGTAAGTCAGGTAAAGAGTACATTCAGTTTTGGACAATGTCACCCCTTCTCTCAATGAAAGACTTTTTTTTGTCAGTGTGGGGCTTGAATTCAGGGCCTGGACATTGTTCCTGAGAGCCTCTTGTGTTCATGGCTAGCACTCTACCACTTGAGCCACAGTGCCACTTCCAGTTCCTGAGTGGTTAATTTGAGACAAAAGTCTCATGGAGACTTTTCTGTCCGGGCTGGCTTTGAACTGCGATCATCAGGTCTCAGCCTCCTGAGTAGCTAGTATAACAAGTGTGAGCCACCAATGCCTGACTAGATAAAAGACTTTTATCTAGATTAAAGTACTTTTAAGACTTCATAACAAATAATAGCCCTATAGGATATCCATCAAGGATTAAATATGGATGGCCAATAAGCATATGTAGATAAATGCTTACTATCTTTATTCACTAATGAGATACAAACTGGAGGGGTATATCTAAAATGTCACTTAAAATTTAAATGAGTTATTTATTAAAAGTTTATATTTGAGAATAGGCATTAAATATTTTATATTGTAGAAAAGGATTTCATCAGCAAAATACAAAGGATTTGTCATGTTTTAGTTTTAAATTAATATATAAGCACGTATGACATGGCATGTTCATATATGAATATAGTGTACTTTGATTATATTTACCCCCTCATTTGACTTTTGTCTTACCCTCTCTCTGTAGTGGAGTTCACACATTGGTGATGGGTAGGAAAAATGGTCTGCCTCACACTGCAGACAACTGCTTAACTCCTTTAAAAAACTTAGATACACACAAGTCAGACAATGTAGCCATTCACCTATTAGCTATTTACCCAAGAGAAATAAAAATATAACTTATACAGTAAGTCAATTATATTATGGATAAATAATTCAATACTGGAAACAGATCTATCAATGGGTGGATGAACCTACCAAATATGAGACATCTAGACAGTGGATTGTTTCTCAGATATAAAAGTGACATGAATTATCAATGCATGTAACAATGTTGATGACTGAAAAAAAATGTGTTTAAGAATCCAGATCTAATTATTGCAAATGATGTCGGTGCCTTGCATCTTGTATATACATTTTTCTAATTTGGGGAGAGGAAGGGAAATAACAAAATGCTGAAATAAGGATACAGGTTGACCCATTGTAACAATTAGATGTATACCACACTATGACTTGGAACAGAAGGGAGGAGTTGGAGAGATGGGGAGGGAAGGGATGGTAGAGGAAAAACAAAGGAGGAGGTAACAATGTATTCATAACCTTACTCACGTACTTGTAACCCCTCTGTACACTATTTTTACAATAAAAAACATAAAAAAGAATCCAGATCTACAAACATTACATATTAAAGGATTCTACTTTGCTAGTTTTGTAAAAAAAAAATCCCAGCTACTCTACACTCATGATAAAAAGCAAGTTATGGCTTGTATGAGTGTGGGGAGTGAGGGTAAGGGACAGAGAAAGAGAAGCCAGAGCAATGAAGGAACTTTGTACGAATGTTATACTCATTTGCTTGGTGGTGGTAGTCACAGGAGGATAAATATGTCAAATTTATATTATATATTTTTTTCTTACTTGTCACTTATATCTTTATTTTTGGAAAAGTTTCATACTTGGGAATATGTATTAACTGATTTATTACCTTAGATTTCATTGAAAACAATTAAATAGCTTAAAAATGAAAAGCTTGATACAATTGACTCAATATTAAGAATTGTCGGGCTGGGAAGGTGGCTCAATGGTAGAGCGCTTGCCTTGCATGCTCGAGGCCCTGGGTTCGATTCCTCAGCACCACATAAGCAAAAAGAAAAAAGCTGGAAGTAGTGTTGTGGCTCAAGTGGTAGAGCGCTAGCCTTGAGCTGAAGAGCTGAGGGACAGTGCCCAGGCCCAGAGTTCAGGCCCCACAACCGGACCCCCCCTCCCCCCCCCAAAAAAAGAATTGCCACTCATCAAAAAGAATTGTTTAAGGGCACTAAAATGTAATTTAATAACTAAGGAAAGGTATTTGTAAAAGAAACACCAAGATAAGGACTCAAGTGGTTTTTTTTTTCTTGCTATTGTTTCTAACATATTTATAAGGTGATTTTTTTTGTTGCTTTGTATGTCCCTCCCCCACGGTATAACCCCTGTTTCTCTGTATTTGCTGTTGGTATAATTTGGGGAGTGGAAGGGAAAAAACAAATTGTTTAAATAAGGATACAGGTGGACCCATTGCAGCAATGAAATGTACAACATGCTATGTCAAAAAATAAACAAAACTTTACAACTTTGGCGGTGGGGGAAAGCTGGGAGGACAGGGATGGTAAGGGGAAACAAAGAAGGAGGCAGCAATGCTTGATATGAAATGTACTCATTACCTTGCTCATATAATTGTAACCCCTCTGTATGGAATTTTCATAATTAAAAAACTTATTAATAAAAATGAAAGCCTTCAATGATTTTAGATTGTATGCATAAATATATTCACAGATGTATATTCTTAAGTACCAGTAAGATAAGATAATCTAGGGTAAAAATGTCAAAATTTATGAGAACTGATGTGAAAGAAAAATATATATGACTCATAAGATATATAAAGATTCTGAGTGTCTTCAGTGATTAGGACCATTTAAATAAGGACAAAAGTAAAATTAGCTTGGCTAAATGTTTACAAAGGATAAACAATATCGAACATTGCAGCAGATGTGTGGATCAGTAGGACATTGTACACTTTACTAATGTGATTATTTACATCTGCAACAGTTTTAAAAGGCCATTTGGCATAATTCTGAAAATACATATAATTTGTGATGCAAAAGACCTATTCACAGATATGCACTTCACAGGATCCTCTGAGTATATACAGGACACATTTGTAAGAACCTGTTTTTTTTTTTTTTTTTTTTTTGTATGCAGTACTGGGGCTTAAAATCAGAGCCTGTATGCCCTTAGGGCTCTTACTCAAGGCTAGTGCTCTACCACTTGAGGCACCTCTGGGATGATATATGCTTGTTATATGAAAGGCTGAGATCAGGAGAATCAGGGTTCTAGGTCAGCCTATGCAAAATGTGTGTGCGATCCCATCTCAAAAACAGCCAAAGTAGAAAGGCTGGTGGGGGGTTGGGAAGGTGGCTCAGTGGTAGAGCACTTGCCTCGCATGCAAGAGGCCCTGGGTTCGATTCCTCAGCACTACATAAGCAGAAAAAGCTAGAAATGGTGCTGTGGCTCAAGTGGTAGAGTGCTAACCTTGAGCTGAAGAGCTGAAGGACAGTGCCCAGGCCCAGAGTTCAGGCCCCACAACCGGACCTCCCCCCAAAAAAGGAAGGCTGGTGGGATGGCTCAAGTTTTATAGTACTCAAATGGCAAGTGTGACCCCCTGATTTCAAAGTCAAATACTGCCAACAAATAAACAAAACAAACCAAGAACAGAAAAAAACATCATTGCAGCACATAGAGTGTGTAGGAATTAGGCAATACAATATTGAGGAGGATGTATGCCTCTTAATAATGCAATTCTTTGATGAAAGGGGTGAGTTGATCAAAATGCATTGCACTCATAAATGGATTTGTTGACTGGTACATCCTTTGTACAACTGCTTACAAACAATAAAAATATAAAATTTTTAAAGAAAAGCAATTCTTTCCATATAGAAGCAAAATTCTGCAAGTTATATTATTTTGTACAGATTATAAAAAGCTACACACTCTCATGCTATATACAAAGAAGAAAAATTATTAAAATAAAACAACAGTCCATGAGATTTAGAATATCATTTCCCTTGGACGAAGCTAGAAATGGAAAGTGTATATATGAGACTATATTTAAGAATTTGAATTTCTAGTCTAGGTATTTGCAGAAATAATGCCTTTATGAGGCTTATTAATTGCACCCCCTGATGCTTATTGTCAGGTATTCTGATTCATCTAATTCTATCCAACAAACTTTTTTAGCTATAAAGTATATTGCAGACAATCTACTAAAAAACAGATTGATGGATTGAATGACAAGAGCTACACTGTTAATACTTTGTTGAGCATGTACTAAGTGTCATTTGTTTTCACTAGTTCTGAAAATTTCAAAGTTGAGGCACAGGGAGTAGAATGACCTTTTCCAGTTTGCAACTGATTCCAGGCCAACCAGTTTTATATTGCTGCTATAGAGAATTATCACAAATTCAGTGAATTCAAGCAACACAAATTTATCATCTTACAATTCTTGAGGTGAGAAAGCCTATAATCAAGGTGTCACCAGCGCTACATTCCACCTCAAGTTCTGAAGGAAGAATCTATTTCCTTTTATTATCTTTAAGTATTTGCACAGAGGGCTTTTACCTTAACATATCAGTTTATGAGTACAATGCATGCTGACGCAGCCATCAAAACACACTTGTTAATCCAACACCATTCATACAAATGCAATCTAATGTTGTTTTTGGTTTAGTTCTGCTTCATTGCTTTGGGTGAAACCCAAGGTCTTTGCTTGCATGTTAGGTAGGTACTTTACTACTGAGCTACAGTGCAACCTATGTTTTGTTCTTATTTTGTTTTTGTTGTTGTTGTTGTTATGGGGCTTGAACTCAGGGCCGGGGTGCTGTCCCTGGGCTTTTTTGCTCAAGTCTAGTGGTCTACCACTGTGAGTCACAGCATGATTTCTAGTTTTCTGGTGGTTAAGTGGAAGTCAGAGTCTCACGGACTTTTCTGCCCTGCCTCGCTTTCAACAGCAATCCTCAGCCTCCCAAGTAGCTAGGATTACAGGCGTGAGCCATCACCGGCACCTGGCTGCTTCTTATTCTTTATTATACATTATTACATTTCAAATTTTCTTTTGAAATCCAAATGTTTTTACAAGAAAACTGTCCTCTTGATACAATGTATTTCTTACAATGAGGACATTATAATGTTGTCTGCGTTAAGAGCATTTATTTTGGTTCAAAAACATAGAAATAAGGACATGAATCTATAATATAGAGAACAAGGCTGATTTTTCCACTTTGAGTTGTTGCATTTGAGTGATTATGATTTACATTTTATTATAATTATGATTTACATTTTAGCACCTTTCCACATTCAAAGTAATGATTCTTTTTCTTTCTGACAACTTTAAGAACATTGTACGTGTATTTCCTTAAGCCTCTGAGATCGCTCACCTGCAAAAGCAGCATGTACCAGCGTAGAGAACAACAGAAAAACCATGCTCATGTTGAGAAAGCAGCCTCTTGATCTCATCTTCATAATCCTTCTGTTGTGAGGCCTGAAAGGAAGCTCAGGGTAGTTTCTTCCTAGCACAGCTGACTTCCTTAACATGAAAGAGTCCAATATTCTGAAGTGGTGCCATGCGCTGGAGTTGACCGTGACGACCTCACATTGGTTCAGCTTCAGTGATTCAGGCCTCAGAGAGCCCTTCTGCTTTAAGAAAAACATAAAATCGCAGCAAGTGAAAAAACCACCATCACCAAACACCCACAGTAACTTTTGTTTCTTGCAAAACAAGAACCTATTTTTCTTCTAGAAGAAAAATTAGCTCTGCTCAAACCTTTCCAAGGCTATTTATTTCTTCAACTTCCACATACGTGGCTTTCTCTATTTTTGTTCCGTCTCTTTTCAAAACTGTAGCCTGAGCACAATGTATTCTATACATGTGTGGGTATAGAATAGAGTGAAAGACATTTCTCCTGCATTTAATGCTTTTTTTTCCCTACATGTTACATGGTGTTTATTATGTTGTCATATCTTGGTCCTTTGTGATGGCCCAGTGCATAAATGTGCTGCATGTGACCACGAGTAACACAAGTGAGACTCATCAAGGTGCATAGTATGTATGCATATATAGACATAGCAAAATTGATTTCCATTTACAACTAATTAATGCTAATAAAAATGTGGAGAAAAATGAGGGAGAACCATATTGAGAATGAAGTCATTTTAATCTAGCTATTTTTGAGGCACAGATGAGAAGGACTCAAGTCCCAGGCCAGCCCTGGTATAAAAGTTCTGGGGGCCCCATCTCAACTCACCCAAACTAGGGGGTGGTGATTCACAACTGTCACCCCAGCTTCTGGTGTAAAGTACACACTTGAACATAGCAGTTCAGGCCTACTTGGGCAAAAATCCAAGACACTATGTCAAAAATAACCAGAGCAAAAATGGTCAGAAATGTGGCACCAGCAAGCACTGAGTTCAAACCCCAGTACTGCCCCAAACAAATGTACAAACAACAGCAACAACTACAACAGCAAGAATGGGGAAATCAGAGATAAGGGTGCTGAAATGATCTCACTGCTGAATTGGACAAAGGATAGAAGAGGCAAGAAATTACCTGACTGAGGAGGCTGAATGTGGCCCAGTTGAATCACCTTGACGTCACAGACAGCTGTGAGAGGAGTCAGAGGAAGGCTATGGTCAGGTGTGAGGAGCAGGGGCCAGGCTGATTGCTTCACTGGTGACCACCACTGGCTTGGCAGGAGTTTACTCCAATGTCCGTTTCTGAGTCAGACCTCTCCTTTGATCCTCCCCCTCTGAAGTTTCATGCTTGGACAGGCAGAAACAGACCTGGAGGGTCTGTTCGTGAGCTTCCCTGTTGCGCAGTAGCTGACTTTTGTAAAGTAAATTGATGATAGTCTACCTGCCAGATTGAAGATTGTTTCGAATCTTTCCAGGTCCGCAGAAGTTGTTGTTTCATATTTCAAGGCTTTGATTTTGTTTTTCCTGTTGGCCTAGAAAACACCAACATTTGTTACCCTCTACCACATCTCAGTTTAGGCATACTAGAAAACAGACCATTATTTTGAAATATCCTACTTTATGCAGTTCTATTTTTACTAGAGGAAATTGTGGTGTTTTTATTTATATTTTTTGGTTGCTTTGTATTCTGAATCAGCCTCAACCCCATAGAGTGACATTTATAGTTAGTTCCTTGATATGTCCATTTCTCTTTTGAGAACCTGCCATCAGTTCTTTTTCTGTCTTCCAAGTTGGGAGAAATTCCTTTTCCAGAATTTTTCTGTTCCAGACCTTAGTTGTAAAGGACAAAACTCCCACACATTGAGTGCTACAATCTTTCTCTTACTCCTATTTATCTAAGCCTTCAAATTCCTAGGAAGCTTCTTGCTTAACATCACCTTGCCACCACACCCTCTGACTAGTCCCATTGATCTATTTTGTACAACTGGCTGACCCTATCCCATTCACATTATTCCAGTGGGACATTTCACCTCTTACATCTAGTAACAAAGTGTTTCTGGGTTTGAATCTTTTTTTAAATTTTGTGTTGACACTGGGACCTGAACTCAGGGCTTTGAGTATTTGCTTTGCTATTTTGCTCAAGGCTGGCTACCACCTGAGCCATACTTCCACTTCCAGTTTTTAGATGTTTAACTGGAGATGAGGTCACAGATTTTCCTGCCCTGAGCTGGCTTTGAACCCCAGGTCTCAGTTTCCCAAGTAACTAGAATTACAGGGATGAGCCACTGGCACACACTCCAAGTGAACAATTCATTAGCTGCACTCTGTCCTGAATGGGACATTAAAATTCTAGAAATTTTAGCCCACTTTTAGCCTCCACTCAAATCAGTTTACACAGGAATCTGCTCTTATACTGGCTATGTAGTTTTTATGACTTACATGTATACCCCACAAATTTTATAAGATGTATATCATTCTGAATTCTATACAAGAAGAAAAAAATGGCCTTTTAGGAGGGGTAATTCTAAACTACTAGCAATGCAACAAAGACAAAAGTGGGATTAACTCAAAGACCCATGTTCACTTGCTCTTTCTGCATTTTCTCTTCTATTAGAAGATGAATATTCTACCCAGGAGGCAGTGGCTCACCTCTGCAATCCTGGACACTATTCCTGAGCTATTTTGCTCAAGGATAGCACTCTACCCCTTTGGGCCACAGTTCCACTTCTGGTTTTCTGGTAGTCAATTGGAGATAAGAGTCTCACAGAATTGCTTGCCCTGGCTGGCTTTGAACCACAATTCTCACTTCTCATTCCCTGGACTATCTAGGATTATAGACATGAACCACCAGTCCCTGGCTTAAAAAGATATATTTTTAATAATCTAATAGGAGAAAGAAAGGATTACAAAATAACAATACAAAAAGGTAGGCAAAGAGAAAAGAGAAAGAAAAGTGTTTGTACAAAGAATTGTACAAAGAAGTCAGTGGTACTATGCACAAGCTAGGTAACTCTACCATTGAGCAACATCTCCGGCTTACCTAATCTACTCTGACACTGTTCAGCAATGCCTGCTTTTAGCATTCTTGGACTCATCTGGACATTTCACACAGAACTTAGAATTGCTGCTAGCGTTAGTTTGCTTGGCTTCACAGATGAATGCCGAGGAAGCAGAGTGTCAGGGGTCACTGAACCTGGTTCTCCAGTGGGTGTGCTCACATCAGTGCACAGACATTTGTCAGCTCACCCTTCTCCCTTCACATGCTAGGCACAAGAAAAGGAAGTAACAGTGGTAACAGTAAGGAGAAGAGCTAAAATTATATTAACACTGGATGCGATTGCTCATATTGCTACATGAATAGGTAAAACTGATCAAATTAAAATCTGATAAAGACTGTCACTGGGGTAATAAATATATCTCAGATATTTACTAGGGTGCTAGTGACCATGATACATTTGAACCCAGATTTGTTTAACATACTATTCCTGTTGCAAGATATGTTTTTTCGTTATGAAAATACTGCTTGATCACCAGCGTAAGTTGAGCTACAAGGCATCACAGGTGATTTAATTATGCAGTGACTGTGGAAGAATTGCCTCTTCTTACCCCTACCCTCCCAAGAGTTGATGCAAAGGAAGAACTAGCATCTCCCATGCTGACTCTCCTGGTGGGACAGATACCCCAGAACCATCACCAGTGTAGCCATCATTCTGCCTGACCCCAGTGGACACAGAATTTGCTTTGTGAGGGAAAAATCATTTCAGGAATTTCCTATGTGGATCTCCAGGGAAGCAATTTTCTGGATAGTGCAATGGCAGCAGCTAGAAGTGAAGAGTGACTTGATCAATAGAATAAACCAAATGGGTCCAGCCCAATGGAAGACATCATATGGATCAAGCATCTGGGGTTTTTGTCAGTGCCTGAGCTTGGTGTTTCTATTTGTGATAAACACTGTTCCTCTACAGGCAGGGTTGGGTAAGAAAGACTGGTGTGTTTTCACCTTTGAAAGCTCTTATATATTACTCTCAGAGATGAAATCCAGTCATCATTAGTCTGTGGAGAGAACTCTGTAATTTCCTTGGCATTGGAAATTTCCTTGGCATTGTAATTTCCTTGACACATCTTGTATGTAGACTAGTAGGTTAGTAATATATTATCCTCCATACATTTCCCCTGGCTGAAAGGAAAGGGAATTTTTATGTGGGGATCACACAGATTGGAGGTGGATATTACACAGATTTTACAAGAGTAAAATAAATTGAAACCAACCACTTAACAGTGAATAGTGAACAAGTACCTGATCTAATCTATTCTGCTAATAACTTTCTCTGACAGCTCTTGACATTTAAATAATTTTTCTTTGATCTTTCTCTCCTCCCCACTCTCTCTATGCTGGCCCTGGGGCTTGAACTCAGTACTTCTCCCTAAGGTGTTTTGCTCAAGGTTTAGTGGTTTACCATTGAGGCACAACTCCACTTCCAACTATTTTTGGGGGGGGTCCAGTTGTAGGGCCTGAACTCTGGGCCTGGGCATTGTCCCTCGGCAATTCAGCTCAAGGCTAGCGCTCTACCACTTGTGCCACAGAACCACTTCCGGCTTTTTTCTTTTTTGCTTATGTGGTGCTGAGGAATCAAACCCAGGGCCTCAGATATGCAAGGCAAGCGCTCTACCACTGAGCCACCTTCCCAGCCCCCACTTCCAACTTTTTTTGTGGTTAACTGAAGATCAGAGTCTCATGGACTTTCCTGCCTGGGCTGGCTTCGAACCCTGATCCTCATATCTCAGCTTCCTCAGTAGCTAGGATTATAGGTGTGAGCCACCTAGCAATACACATTTTCTTAAAAAGAAGAAGATTTGAGTTGTACATTGCAGATACTCTTTCAACCAAGCTGCCAGCCCTGGAAAAGAGGTAAAATTCCAAAGTGCTTATGGTGTATGCTCTTTTGTATGTTACATTGACCCATTTTGTACCCTAAAAAACACAGTAAAACTTGCATAGTTTTGCATAGAGTCTGCATTTTTTTCGATGCCAAACTTAGTACTGAAAGTTTCTGAAAGTTTGCCATTTACGTAAACTTTAGACACCAGTTTTTGCTCCTAAAAATATAGCTCCCCAAGAACAAGGGGAGTCTGAAATGTGTGTACTTGTCATGACCAGTAAGACTGTGGAGACATTGATTGCCATGATTAGCACGGATCATTACTATGCACATACGTGGCCTTGCTGTGCTGTCACAAAGACACTAAGCAACATGTATGAAAGATTAAATGCTTGAAAAATGTCTTTTTTGCTGCATTATATACACACATACTTAAATATATAATGATTGAAAATTTGAAATTGTAAGGCTTTAGAATTGTATAGATTCGCTAATTCTTCTTGTTTATGCTGGCTTTCAAAGCAGAATGTCCCTTCCTACCTAGAGCTTACCTAGAGCAGTATAGAGATGAATATTCTGTAGAGCCCAACAGTAGATGAGGATTGAAAGAATGATGTGCAGTACATAGGACATAGGTCAGAGTAGCCATCATGCTCAAATTTAATGTTACTATGTTTTTTTCTGTAGAGAAAAGGGGTGGCAGTGAAGGAGATCATTTATGAGGTTCTTAATGGTATCTATATATTTCTTAATTGTGAGATATTTTAACAATTATTTTCTTAGTTTCTAAAGTAACTTACTTGAATATTTTTGCATAGCTTAGATAATATAACCTAGATCAAGCTTTCTACTCTATGTTCAATACCTACATTGATTGGTTCACTATGCATGTAATTATCTATTATAAGGTAGGCTATTCTCAGAGTTATTAATAAGGATTTATAATGCTATAGTGTTAGTATTGATGAGAAGATTCACAGATTTTGAATAATGGAGATCATTCTAACTAATCCTGTATGACCTTCCCAAAATATGAAGAGGACTCAAAGTACTTTAGTTCTTGAGAAAGGAAAGAAAATAAATTTCCTTGTTTTAAATTCAGTGGCTGGCTGGCTGAATTTGGGACAGATAGAAAGATAGTGGGGTTACAATGATCAAGATATATTGCAATCATCAAATGACATCTTGAATTGAAACCTACTTAAAGACAATTAAACAAGAGGAAAAAATTCAGTGGCCACACATAGCCATTCTGTTTCTCATATTTCATAGTATGAGACTCAGGGGTTGGGAGGCCTGCAGTATGATTTTTAAAGGGTTATTTGCAGAATGTTATAGTTTATCAAGTCAAGGACACTAAATTTAAGAAAACAACAATTTTAACCCTAAATCCTATTTGCATTTTTAGGATATACCAGATGCTCTAATCAGAAACAGACTCACCAGAAGAAAGATAAAATGTCAACCTGATGAAAAAAAGAAAGGATTTTATTGTCAAAGAGAATTTGACTTCTGATGAATATTATTGAACCATAGCAGTCCTGAGCTCTTAATGGACAGAACTAGAGAGAGGGCCATTTTTGGCATGAGCATGAACCTGAACCTGAACAGCTACGAAGTGTCTATATTCCTCACGTCTCATTAAGGAAGGCTAATTCTTTTGCTCTTCAACTCCTAAAATCAACAAAAAGTAGGCATGTTAACTACTCCATATTGTAAAAATGCTTAGGGTGACAGTCTTCTGTGGCATATTTAAGAATACATGCATCTTTTGACTTTTCTGTGTATTTTTCAAGAGGCTGGAAAAGTCATTAAAAGGATCATATCTGGAGACATTCTAGAAGTCATGTAAAAACAAATGTATGCAGAGAGAGAGAGTTTTATATACTCTCCTCATCTCCCTTCACAATGGTGAAGAATGGTTTCTAAACATGTTTTATAAGGAAAATCAATGAGAAGTAGAGATAAATCAGAGAGGGGTCATGCATTCCAACCATGACTAGGAAATCACCTCATGTAAACACTATCAAACCTATAGCTACAGCAGAACATGGGGGGCAAGGAAGTCACAAGTGATTCAGGAGGGGAGGAAATGATCGGTATGTATACTGATGCATCCTAACATAGACTAAGCATGAAATCTTTCCAGTCTTTCTTGCCTAGAGATTAGAGATCTACACATATACATCTATACATATACAGTCAGAACCTCTGTGGTTGTGAAAACCTATGTAGATATGAAAATCCCAGGAAAAACTTTTTAAAACTATTCCTGCCTAGCTGGGTGCTAGTGGCTCACATCTGTAATCCTAGCTACTCAGGAGGATGAGATCTGAGGATCACAGTTTAAAGCCAGCCCAAGCAGGAAAGTCTGAGACTCTGATGTCTAATTAACCACCAAACTCCATGACCGACCAAAAAAAAAGTATGCTTTCCCCCAGATTATGAAATGATTTGTTATGCTACATCTTAGTCGTTACCATATTTTTGGTCATAGTCTCCATGATGGAAGTGAGCTAAAAATATCAGTTGGGGATGACTTGAAAAGGTCCCTTTAGATCAATAATAGCATACTTTTCCCACTGACATTTTCCATAGATAAATTGGGGAGACTTCTGGCAGATCATTTCAAGTTTTCTCATGTTGAAAGCCCTTTACAGACTGCACACAGTTATGTGTAGTATTTGAGTAAATCAGACACAGGGCATAGTCTAGAACTCAAATTCATAGTTCAGGTAAACACAAATTTAAAGGGAGGTATTCAAATATATTTTAAAAGTTAGATTTATTAGCTCTATGTTCCAGAGGACTGAGATTTACAGGAATGTGCTAACATTCACATACTTCCCAATGACATGAAAAATAAGATTTTTCTCTATCTGCTTTCATATACTCAGGTGTTCCTGAAGCAGAAAGTATGCTTTTTCAGCTAGTAGCCTTGGCTCACACCTGTAATCCGATGCCTGAAAGAGTCTGTGAATCAGAGGATCATCATTTGAGGATATCTTAGTCAGAAAAATTAGTAAGATCCATCTCAACCTAGAGGCTGGATGCAATGGCACAAGCTCTTCATCATAAACAATGTGGAGGGCTGACATTGGGAATACCACAGTTCCAAGCCAGCCTGGCCTCAAAATTTCATGAAACTGGAGGAGGCTGCAATGCTTGGTAAGAAATGTACGCATTATCCTGCCCATGTAATTGTAACCCCTCTGTACAGTATGTTCACAAATAAAATTAAATTAAATTAAAAAAAATTTCATGAAACTTTACTTCAGTGGAAAGAAGCTGGATAGAGTGCCATAGACTTGCCATCCCCTGGCAATGAGGGGAAGCATAAAATAGGCTATTCTAAAAAATCAGGTATAGTAAAAATCTAAGGATCTTTTTAAAAAATATATATATTATTGTAAAAATGTTGTACAGAGGGGTTACAGTTACATGAGTAAGGTAATGAGTACATTTCATAGCGAGCAGTGTTACCTCCTCCTTTGTTTCCCCCCATCATTACTTCCTTTCCCACCTCCCCAACTCCTCCCACTCCCCAACCCTGACGTTGTAAATTTCATTTTCAACATAGTGTCCTGTACTCATCGTCACCATGGGTCAGCCTGCATCTCCATTTAAGCATTCCGCAATATTCCTTCCCCTACTCAAATTATAAAAATGTATATACAAGATGCACAACACTGGCATCAAATCCAGTGAAAACAGGGGTTGTACCATGGGGGAAGAACATACAAAAGAAACAAAAGAATCACATAGTGCATTATAAGTACATTAAAAACACTAGCAAGAAAAAAAAGCACTTTTGTCCCTGTCTTGGGGTACATTTTGCTTACCATTATCTCAGATGATCATATGTACATAGCCTTTGACCTTCTCTGCTTGTCCTAGACATGTACTAGTCATTGCAAACAAGGGAAAGCACAGCACCTATGTTTCTTTGGTCCTGGCTTACTTCATTTAATATAATTTTTTCCAAGTCTCTCCATTTCCTAACAAATGGGGCAATGTCATTCTTCTGATGGAGGCATAGAATTCCACCATATATATATATATATATATATATATATATATACAAAACATATATATATATAAAACATATATATATATACAAAACATATATATATATATAAAACATATATATATATATATATATATATATATATATATATATATATATAACATTTTCTTGATTCCATTTATGAGGGATCCATTCATGAGGGGCATCTGGGTTGGTTCCATATCTTAGCTATGGTAAATAATGATGCAATAAACATGGTTGTGCTGGTAGCTTTGGTATCACCTTGTTTGTGATCATTTGGGTAAATGCCCAAAAGTGGGATTGCTACTTCATAAGGGAGCTCTATATGGAGTCTTCTGGGGAGCCTCCATACTGCTTTCCAATGTGGTTGAACAAGTTTACACTCCCACCAACAATGCAGTAGGGTTCCCTTCTGTCCACATCCCCTCCAGCATCTGTTGTTATTAGAATTCTTGATTCTAAGGGTGAGGTGGTATCTCAATGTTGTTTTGATTTGCATTTCTTTTTATTTATTTATTTATTTTATTGTGAAAATACCCTACAGAGGAGGGGTTACATTTACATGGGCAAGATAACGATTACATTTCTTATCAAGCATTGTAGCCTCCTTCTTTGTTTCCCCTTCCCATCCCTTCCCTCTCCCCTGCCCCCCAACCTAATCCTCCCCCGCCACCAAAGTTGTAAAGTTCATTTTCGACATAACGACTTGTACTTCTCATTGTTGCAATGGGTCTACCTGTATCCCTATTTAAACGACTTGTTTTTCCCCTTCTCCTCCACAAATTATACTGACATCAAATACAGTGAAAGCAGGGGTTATACTGTGGGTGAGGGACATATATTGATTTGCATTTCTTTTATGGCTAGAGAAGTTGAGCATTTTTTTCATGTTTCTATTGGCCATTCTTATTTCCTCTTCAGAGAAGTCTCTCTTTAAGTCTTTAGCCCATTTATTAATCAAGCAGTTGTTTCTTTGAGGATTTGTTGTTGGGGGATTTAAATTTTTGAGTTCCAGGTATATTTTAGATATGAGACCCTTGTCTGTTGTATCGCTAGTGAAGATCATTTCCCAATCAGTGGGCTTTCTATTGATCTTGCTAACTATGTCCTTTGCCTTGCAGAAGCTCTGCAGTTTCATGGAATCCCGTTTGTCCAACTTTGACTTGTTGTGCTTGGCCAATCGACTTCAACAACTCATCAAAAAAGTCATACACCACGATCAAACAGGATTCATTTCAGGGACACAAAGCTCGTCCAATATGCAAAACTATTAATATAATTGATCACATCAGCAAGAACAAGGAGAAGAACCACGTGATTATTTCAATAGATGCAGAAAAAGCATTTGACAAGATCCAACACCTCTATGATGAAAGTTCTGGAAAAATAGGAATCAATGGAACATTCCTCAATATAATAAAGACTGTATATGACAAACATACAGCAAAAAGTTAAAGTGATTTCTTCTAAATTCAGGAATGAGACAAGGATGTCCACTCTTTCCTCTCCTCTTCAACCTAGTATTAGAATGCCTAGCTAGTGCAATAAGACAAGATGCAGACATAGAGGGGATCCAAATAGGGAAAGATGAAGTAAAACTTTCTCTCTTTGCAGATGACATGATCTTGTATTTAAAGAACCCCATGGACTCCACTCCCAAGTTACTTGAGCTGATTGGAAACTTTGGCAAAGTAGCAGGGTATAAATTAACCCTCAGAAATCAATGGCTTTCCTGTATGCCAATAATGAGAAGAGCACAACTGAAATTAGGAAAGCAACCCCTTTTGTAATAGCCCCACAAAAATAAAATACCTAGGAGTTAACTTAACAAAAGAGATGAAGGACTTGTATGTCGAAAACTTTAAAAACCTGAAAAAAGGAAATTAAAACAGAACTAAGCAAGTGGAAAAACCTCCCATGCTCCTGGATTGGGAGGATTAACATCGTGAAAATGGCAATACTGCCAAAGGCTATCTACAGATTCAGTGTGATACCTATCAATATTCCAACCTCATTCTTCAATGAAATAGAAGAAGCAATCCAAAAAATTCATAAGGATCTTAAAGTTATCTTTAACTCAGGGAATTTCCTAAATGACATGACAACACTAACTAAGCAAATTGGGACTGTGCACCAGGAACCATTTTGTTAGGCAATCTCCAGTGTCCAGTCAAACTTAATGAATCACAACTTCCAGTTGATTTATAAAGCATATTTCTAAAATAAACACATTTTTTCATTGTTTTCAAAATGGAATGTTTAACTTTGAAATCAAATATGTGTCATCAGGTTTGGCAATAAAATCATGTTCTGAAATGTCATTGTTCTGCCCTTTGTGATTCATTTTGGATTACTGGTATCTTAAGCATCAGAAAACCTCTCAAAGCAGCTCTCAGTTTTCTATGAGATAACTTAAGAAGTTTCCTATTTTCTCAAATGTTTCCCGTTGTATAACAGACAGAAAACATACAAGGCACACTTTTCAAGTCTAGGACCCATGATCACAACTTTGGTAACTGCTATTATCTCCTCTGTTCATGCAGAGTCAACTCCACATGAAACATTAGCCTCCAAATTTTCTTGAGAAATCATGCAGTATAGGAAAAAGTAAGGTAGCAAATTTTGTACTGAGTATACATGTACCAAAATGAAATACAGACAGGAAAATCTTATAAATCAGGTCCCCCTTTCCATCTCCAAGAGAAAGCAAGAGCCTAGCTACACTGGGCAATACTACGATGTTTAAATTTTGAAGTTCATAGCCATGATGGTGTGTCTGTCCAGAGAGCACAACATTAGTGGATGAACATGTAATGGACTTACTTTCCTGACCAGATGATGCTTGTTAGGAAGCAAGTGAGTAGCTCAGAGCCATAAATTGTAAGTAGAAGTGGAGCCGAAGTATTTCGATGCTATTGAGAGATGATTGCAAAACTCTATGGCCTTATGGCTGTTTATGTTTCAAATATGGGTGGGGCAATAAGTAAGGATCTAAGCAACACAGACAGAGACTTATGGCAAGCTGGGATAAACTGGGGTTATCTAAATCACTGTCATCTCTCTACAGATGACTCTCCCACTGATTAAAATGTAAAGGCCATTTTTGCAAACCTGGAATTCCTAGTGAGAGTAGAGTACAGTGAAATTAGCTTACTATTTTAGACAAACGCATCTGTCAGGCTGTTGACTCACTGCTTCCAGAAGAATATTAGCAATCAGACCTAGCAAGTTTCAGATAAAGAACTTGTAATTCTAGAGATAAAATCAGATATATGGGAGGTAAGGAAAGCAGCTAATATTTGACACAATTTTCTAGCTTTCTATCCTAGTCCAACTTAATCATAATATATGCTAGAGAAGCTTAGGGCTTAGACGTTTTCATAGCACTGTTATGATAATTAAAAAAGGAGAATAACTTTCAGAATGTTTTGAATAAATTATTAAAGTTGTTGTGACAGGAAAGTTAAGATCTTGTTCATCTGTAGGTGGGATGTGGCCTTACCAACATGAATACCTGTTCAATAACACAGATCTTTTATAAAGCATTCTAGAAAGTTTGCTTTATCAGAGTTGGAGAATTTGAGCAACAAATACTCATTTGTTCCATTCATTTAGTCATTTACAGCATTAATAAGTTCAGTCATAAGTTGTTATAGCTGGAACTTAGAGTTTGTATTCTACTATCATCATGGTATTGAAAATTAATTCAGCCAAAATTAGGATATGCATAGGATTTTGAAATGACACAGTGAGACACATTAATTTAAGAATCAGGATTTCACAAGGCTTTGTGCTATGTAGATTTTTTTTTGTGTGAGAAAATGAGGAACCTTTCAGCTAGATTTACAGACTCTGTCCTATTGCATACACATAGAAGATGTAACTATTGTTATTTTTCCCTAAGTGATTTTT
Organism: Dipodomys merriami; assembly: GCF_024711535.1. NCBI lineage: Eukaryota > Metazoa > Chordata > Mammalia > Rodentia > Heteromyidae > Dipodomys > Dipodomys merriami. The sequence goes on along the minus strand of NW_027204159.1, from coordinate 15,344,440 downwards.
CTGATTTGTGAAGCTACCTCCACAAATAGTAGAGCCTTCAACATTTACAGATGTAGTGATTACTGTAACTATAGAGCTTTCATCATAATTACTATAATTCCTGCTGTAATTTTTACTAATATGGTAATTATAAGGCTAAAGACTAAACTTATCTTTTATAAGTATATGTCAGGGAAAATAGACTTGCCTTCCTCAACTGGTTTCATGGTACTTAAGTTAGTGAGATTATGACTGCCATTTCAGCAAGTATCATAACCTGTCAAAGTGTGGCCCGGACCATCCTCAGCTTGGGTAAACAGAAAGTATGTATGCAGAAAGACTGAATGCTCTTATGAAGCCCGAGCTGTGAGTTTTATTCACTCTACCTGGGATATCCAACTTTTGAGTGAAGTCTGATATGATAGGGAATTTGATTTTTAAAAAGCAAAATGAAAAATTCATCAGTATCTTTAATGTCTTGCAAAATTATACCCTTTGTAAAGTATAACTTCTTAATGCTTCATATTCGTGAGTAACATGGAAGACACCTCTTGCTGACAGAATAACCTTAATGTGATCATTCCTCTGAGTAATTATAAGAGGGGGGAACCCAGCTTCCTCAAAGTGTGGAACCACTTCCACAACTTCCAAATAACTCTTCGGTCTACTCTCAAAGCACCCTGGTCTCTCCTTCACTGGTGCTAGTAGCTTCTAGCATCACAGGATTGATCGATCGAACTCTTGACCACTTGCAGAGATTCAAGCTCCATTACCTAGAGCCAGGTTTCTCAGTGTGGTCTGAATCTACTGTACAGATCACCACAGTACTGGTAGTTCTTATCTGTGTATCTGGTTTCACCCCCCAGCTGAGACACTGAAGTTGAGTTCCTCATAGAGGTTCTGCTCCACTACAGACTATAGAGCACACACTGACCCTAGTGTTGTATTAAAAAAAGAACTCTAATTGCAGTTTAAGAGATTTTAAAACCAGATAGCATTTTAGAGCCTGCTATTCCGGTAGCAAGTTTGAGAACAAACATGCATTACTTAGTTTGCTCTTTGTTATATTTATGTGATAAAGGATTAATAACCAAATTATTTAAAGGAACTCATACCATTTAAAAACTGAAAAATAAAACAAAATATGAACCATTAAAAATTTGCAGAGAACCATACAGATGGCTCAGAGGCATATGATAATATGTTCACCATCATTAGGTAACAGGAAGATGTATTCCCAAATAATATAACTTATCACTTATTAAGATGTCCACTATTAGAAAATAAGTATTGGCAGCAATGAAGGATTATCAGAAACTTTGAATACTACTGATGAGAATATACAATAGTGTAATCAATGTATTTTGCTACTGAAGAAGAAAATTAAATAGAAATACCATATGCTCCAGCAGTGCTTCTTTGGAATATCTACATAAATTAAGTTACAGTAAATGCTTTCAAATTTTCTGCATTTTTAACAGTTAGCCATAAATTTGTTGTATAGTGCCTTTATTACATTGAGGGATGTTATTTTTATTCCTAGTTTCTTTGGGGATAGTTTCATGAAAAGATGTTGGAATTTTGACAAAGGCTTTCTCTTCATCTATTGAGATGATCAGGTGATTTTTGTTCTTAATTTTATGGGTTGCATTATGTTGATTGGCTTATGTATATTATACCATTTTTCCATCCCCAGAGTGAAACTAACTGGCTATGATGAAATGATTTATAAATTATGCTCCATGCTGATCTGGATTGAAAATATTTTACTGGGGATTTTTGCTTCTGTGTTTCTCTGGGAATTAGATCTGTGGTTTCCTTTTTGGTGCAGGTGTATTCATCCTGTGTAAAACAGGCTGTGTAGAATGAATTTGTTAAATGCTCATTTTTAATGGAAGAGTTTCAGGAGCATTGGTGTTCTATTTTAATAATCTGGAAGACAGCTGGAGGTATAGCTCAAGCAGTAGACCAAATGGCTAACAAGCAAAGCCCAGTTACTCCAAAATATCAGCAGAACTATAAATCAACAAGTTCGAGTCTAGAAGAACTCAGAAGTGAATCTGTTGGTGCCTGGACTTTTCTTAGTTGGGAAACTTTATTTAATAGTTCAGTCTCATTGCTCATTATAGATCTGTTTTAGTTCAATTTTGGTAGGTCACCTGTGTCAAACAAGTTATCCATTTCATTTAGATATTTTTACTGAAGCGTACATTTAAAAATATTCTTTCATGAACTTCTGAATTTTATTGACATATGTTTTGACATCCTCTTTTTCATCTCTAAGTCTTCTATCTGTTTCTATTGGTTAGTTTGGCTAAAATTTGTCAATTATGTTTATCATGTCAAGGTTATTTGGTTCATTGGACTCTTTGTATTGTTTTTCAGTGTATATTTCATTGATTTTGCCCTAATCTATTTGAGATTATTTATTTGAAATCTCACTGATGTTTTAATGTCATCATTCATAGTGATAACCTTTTCTCATAGCATTGTCTTAGCTGTGTCCCAGAAGTTCTAGTAATCAGTGTTTTCACTTTCATTTGATTCTATAAATTTTAATATTCTCAGTATAATACATTTAATGTATGTCTCCTATTCCATCATCAGGAGCTGAGTGGGAGAAGGAAGACTCCTACTTTAGAATTTCTTGTACAAGGTTTAGACTTAGCCACAGGTAGCTAGGGGAAAAATGAGAATGCTGAAGTCCTTCTCCTTCTAGAAACTTAACAAAAAGAGATAGCTTTTTAAAAAATTATCTGAAATTGAGTCTTCATTTTGGTACTTTGGGAAGAAGAGAGAGGGATCTTAATGATTCCATGGCTGCAATCTCTTGCTTGTCTTATAAGTTTTCATGGATTTGTCAAATAACATCGAGTCTTGATTATGCATGGTAGATGAGATTTGAACTGAATACTCAAAGCACTTCATTCAGTTGGGCTATGAGGCTAATTGATTTAGTTAGAAAGAAAATAAATATTTAAATTTCTCCATTACTCAACAATCTTCCAGTTTCTCTAAGTTGCCTTTGAAACAAGTCTAATTACATACAACAATATTATACATATATAATTCTATATAATATAGTTCCTAATTACATAATAATTATATTCAATAATTTAAAGTAATACCTTCACCTGGTCTCCACTTTAATCACCAGGGTCATTTATTTCCTTTTCAAGAAATTCAGATTCTGTGTTATTTTCTAATGTTTTTACACCTGATTACAATTCAAATCCTTTTTTAAATTTTAATACATTTTTATTGTAAAAATATTGTACAGAGGGGTCACAGTTACATGAGCAATGAGTACATTTCCTATCAAGCATTGTCCTCCTCCTTTGTTTTTCCCCTACCATACCTTCCCTCCCATCTCCACAACTACATCTCTCTCCCCCAACTCGCCTAAATTGTAAAGTTTGTTTTTCAACATAGTGTCTTGTACATCTCATTGTTACAATGGGTCAACCTGTATCCCTATTTAAACATTTTGTTTTTTCCCTTCCCATCCCCAAATTAGAGAACTGTATCTACAAGATGCAGGGCACCGACATCAAGTACAGTGAAATCATGGGTTATACCATGGGGGAGGAACATACAAAGAAACAAAAAAGATCTGATGGTACATTATAAATACGTTAGAAACAATAGCAAGAAAGAAAAAAAACCACTTGTATTCCTATCTTGTGGTATATATATATATATATATATATATATATATATATATATATATATATATATGTGTGTGTGTGTGTGTGTGTGTGTATGTATATACATACACACATACATACATACATACATACATACATACATACACACACACACACACACACACAATGGAATTCTATGCCTCCATCAGAAAGAATGACATTGCCCCATTTGTTAGGAAATGGAAAGACTTGGAAAAAAATTATATTAAGTGAAGTAAGCCAGGCCCAAAGAAACATAGGTCCCAGGGTTTCCCCTTATTTACAATAACTAGTATATGTCTGGGACAAGCCGAAATGGTCAAAAGCTATGTACATTTGACCAAATAAGATGATGTTAAGCAAAACAATTCAAATCTTATGTAGGAACTTAAAATACATACCAAAGACCAGGAGTCATCTACTAACAACTTGTTCAGTGTTGATAGTGGGATGACACATTCATATACTCTAATATTCCTTCAGCAAATTCTAATATATAGTTATATTTTAAAGTTGCTACTATTTCTTGTCTTTTTTGCTTAACTCTCATGATCTTTTCCAACTTATCTGATTGGAATAAGCTCACACATCTCATCTACCTTAAGATCTATAACCGTACTTGTGACCTCTACGTCTCATACTTCTGGGTACATGAGATCAGCTTGTTCCTGTGCCTCCTGCTGAGGGAAAAATCTAATGAGAAGTATGTGGCAGTCATCTCTTGTTACCTATTTTACCATGACAAGAAAGGTACAAACTATCTGATATTTCTTATCAGGCTTGCTCCAATTGTGTTAATTCCACCAAGTTCTTCACCCAAAGATTAAAACAAAGATACAGTTGGAAGACCAAGGCTGAGAAAGGAAAGCAAAAGATAACCAGAGTTTCCGAGCTGTAACCAGAGTTTCCGAGCTGTTAGGCTTTAACCAAGCATCTCCGTGGGAGGAAGGGCAGGAGAGGGGAAAGGCAATCAAAAGGTAGCTTTAGTGCAATCCATTCGAATGAGTATTATTACAGATCGCCCCTTTCAGAAGTTCTGTACGCATAAGATATTTCTAAAATTAGATTCTATAATTTATTTGCCTACTCACTGGAAATAGGCAATGTGCCCTGCACCATTGTAACAAGAAATTCTGACAGATTTCTTCTATACACTCCATCAAATGTCTTCATTGTCATTGTGAATCAAAGGTAGTTTCATCAACTTGACATTGTACCTTTACTCTGATGAGTAAATTTTCCAGTACTGGATAGAACATAACATATATACCTCTAAAGTACAGGTAACTGTTTTCACTTAGGAGTGATGTGATTGTTTTTATCAACTCTACAGTACTTAAATGGGTAAAATGACACATGACATGCTATCAATGTCTTCTAAATATTTTGTCTGTGTCTTTTATTCACTGTATTAGAAAACTAAAATGTTGGCTTGCAATAAATGGTAACGTTTAATACTGTCTCCACTGCTAAGTTATAGGAATTGACTACTTTTTGTTGTTAATAATTTTGAGAGATTTGATTCTATAGGCAAAATGTAAAAGTTAAATGCAAAGTGTAATGAAGGAATGCTTTTATCTAGAGTGCTGATATTTATTATTCAGTCAGTCTGTAAAGCTTCGTCTGAGGAAAGAATGCATTTGCCCTTCCTATGTTGTCATTTTTCTTAAAGCTTAAGACAGGTCATGAATTCCAAAATGAAGTTTTGAAGTAAGTGTCAGAGGTTGAGAAAAGCCATGATATAGAGCAAAATATTTTAATAGATAAAGAACTTAATGCAGAACATTTTTTCCATTCTCAAGAAGCATCTCTTCAGTAATTCTGTATCTTTAAATTAAATTTATCTTAAATTAAAATAATATAAACACTATCTTTTATTTGATTTTGGATTAATTTTTTAAATAAACTAATTCCTCTGGATATCGTTGAGAATTTCTATTATTTATTATTATTCTATTATTTATTTCTATATTATTATTAGCAAAGGTTTTCCCTAAAGAGTGTCAATTCCTTCATAAGTCACTTGCAAACAACTCTGCTACCTTTGTGTGGCATACCTTTTAAAATGTTTTGTTGTTGTTGTTGCTGCAGAATGCTTTTGCAAACCCATCATATTTCAAGAATTGGGTAAATCTCTAGTGGCATATTTAGAATTTGAAAATGTAATTTAAATTCTTTCCTAATTTTAATTGGCCAAGTAAAATGAGCAAATTAAAACCACTGGAAGTTATTTGCTGTTGTGTACAACTCAAAGATACACAAAATGATATTTGGAGTAAAATTATCTGAACTAATGATCAATTATGTATAATAATATCATATAAAGTTAACAATAAATAACTGTTACTTTGTGTCACTATGTATAGAAGACACAGAGATGTATTAAAAAAGCCATATTAGAGGACATAAAATTGGGTGAGCTACTATGATGTCTAAAAGCATACAAAAATATATAAATTCAGTGAATGTGTATGGTTATGTGTGAAATTGTAAAGGGAATCAGATGAGGGTGATTGATCAGACCTAGAGCCATAGGAATAGGGGAGAGGAACCTGGAAAGAGAAGTTCATAGGAGTGTAGGATACTGACAACATTATCAAAGCACATTGAGCAAGTTAATAAATACTGATCATGCTTTATTATGGGATGGCTTGTGAGTATATAATATTTGATTTTAAAAGCTAAGGATAGAATACATTTTATCATTGGATAAAATGGCGAGAGGCCCTCCCCCTTATTTCAATAAATGCATTTTCTGCATTGCACTGAAGTATGAACAGAATATTAAATATTTATTGTCTTCCAAAGTCAAAGAAATCATAAAAACAGTGGTAAGATACACGTTTACAATAACTTAGGCAAAGCATACCTTTAAAGTAACTAAAAGTCTTGTAAAATAGATGGATACACTTTTTTCTTATTTATTTTTAAAAGTCACAAACACCTTTTAACCTTCACAATGATAATCATCATTATCTTTTTTATGTTTTTATTGTAAAAATAGTGTACAGAGGGGTTACAGTTACATGAGTAAGGTAATGAATACATTTCCTATGGAGCTTTTTGGTTTTCTCCTACCATTCCTTCCCTCCCTGCCCCAAGTTGTAAAGTTCATTTTCTACATAGTGTCTTGTACATCTCATTGTTACAATGGGTCAACCTATATCAGCATTTTGTACTTCCCTGTTTTCACTGTATTTGACGTCGGTGCCCTGCATCTTGTATATACATTTTTCTAATTTGGTGAGGGGAAGGGAAATAACAAAAGTCATCATTATCTTAATCTGCATTGCTTATGAACTTTAACAAAAAATCTATTTTTTTTACAAATCAAGTGATTGTACATTTCTTTCCTTTTGTGAAAACATACTTTTACCTTCTCTTAGAATTGTTATTTATGAAGGCAGATTTGAACTATCAGGATAATCATTTTGTACAATATGAAAATGTACCAGACAAGTAATTTAACTTCAGTCAGTTACTTATGAAATATTAGGAGAAGACTAGTAGTACATATGGTGTAATTCCAAAGCTGTGGTGCCAGATAGTACATGTATACCTCTGTGATGCCACGAGAATCCGTTTGGAAGGCTTCTAGCTATAAGTAGCATATTTGAGCAAGAACCAACATGAGCCAGGCACCAGTGGCTTACATCTGTAATCCTAACTACTCAGGAGTCTCAGATCTGAGGATTCTAGTTCAAGTCCAGCCTAGGCAGGAAAGTCTGTGACACTCTTTTCTCTGGTGAACTACCAAAAAGCTGGAAGTGGATCTATGGCTCAAGGGGTAAAAGTATAGCTTTGAGAAAAAAAATATCAGGGGTGGTGCTCAAGTACTGAGTTCAAGCCCCAGTACCAGCATACATACACAAAAAAGAACCAAAATGATTGTTGAACTCCACAAGCCATCATGGGTAATGAGGTCTTAAAAGAAAGAAAGGAGCACAACTTATTGCGTCCACCTTGTCTCCTGAAAACTGTGATGCCTTTCCAAACCTTTGTGAGATTACATGACATCACCTCTTTCCCCTCTGAAGGAGTTCATAGGCGTTTGCTGGCCTTCTGAAATTTATTCTCCATTGTCTCACACAGGTATTTTTGTAATCTTTGTTGTTTGCTTACAAAGTTACATCTGCCTCTTGGAAGGGCAGGAATAGGACATTCCCTCATTCTCTTCTTTCTCAAGTATGGTTTGAAGCCTACATTATGACTGAGCAGGTGGGAGGTTGGACATATATGGGCCTGAGGAGTCTCAGATATGTTGCTTAAAGAGCCCAACCTCTCCATCATGCTCCCAGTTCAAGTATTCCTCATTTAGAAACAGGATTTATCCAGAGAGTGGAGCATGTTCTTTTAATGATTAATTACCTTTCTCCCTCATTCATTCTACAGATAAAAAGATTGTTGCTCTGTTCATTCTGGCAAATGCTACCAATCTGCTGGATCAACACATTCTTAGGGCTGTTAATGTGATATAATTTGAGTAAACTGAAAATAAAATGTAAAAATCCAGACTAGAAATATATCTAAATAAATTAGAATCATATCCAAGATGTATTGACATTTTCAGATTTCTTGTGGTAGTATTTACAATGGTGAGATATGAAATCAATAAAAATATCAGTTGACAGATGAAAGGATAAAGAAAATATGGTAAAAAATAATGGAATATTATTCAGCCAGAAGAATAATGGAATTCTGTTATTTGTAGCAACATAGATAATAGTGGGGGAGGACATTGTATTAGTAAAATAAGAAAGACAAAATAGAGAGAAAAATCATTTCTCAAAAAATAGTACCTAGGAATCACCTGAATCAATAAGTGAAAGATCTCTACAATGAAAACTATAAGATTTTAAAGAAGGAAAGTGAAGAGGAGAACAAGAAGTGAAAAGACCTCTCATGTACCCGAATCAGCAGAATTAATATTGTGAAAATGGTCATATTACAAATTCAATGCCCATCAAAATCTCAATGATCTTGGCTCTGATAGGAAAAACAATCCAAAACTTGGTATAAAATTGCAAAAGGCTTAGAATCACAAAAGTAATCTTGGATTTGTAAAGCAATATCACATTTCTGCTGGAGATATTACAGTTCCAGACTTGAAACTTTGCTACAGAGTTATAGAAACAAAAACAGCTTGGTACTGGAGTAAAAATGGCCCCAACTGCAGTGAAACAGAGAAGACTTAGAAATAAACCCACATACCTATAGCCATGGGATGTTTGGCAAAGGTTCCATAAATACATCTTGGAAAAAATGACATACTCACTTAACAAAGAAACACAGGTATTATGGTTTCCCTTATTTGCAATAACTAGTATAATTCTAGGACAAGCAGAAAAGGTCAAAAGCTATGTATATATGACCATATAAGATAATACTAAGTGAAATGAACCCTAAGATAGGGGTCCCAAGATAGGGACACAAGAGGTTTTATCTTTGCTGCTGTTGATTTTAATGTACTTATAATATACTTTGTGATTTGTTTTGTACCCTCCCTTCTTCTTCTTCCTCCTTCCTTTTGAAAACAAACTTGGGTGGGATTCTTTATATTGTCTTTCTGCACATAGATGCAGTCTACTTCAATTCTGCAAATCAAGCTTTACTTAAAGGAATATAACACAAAATTTAAATATACACCCTTCTAACATTCTATGTAATGATGACTAAAAGCTATGATATGGAATTGATTCTTATACACAGAGTTAGGGAGTTGTGGGTTAGAAGTCTAAATGTGGTATCAGGATATTCAGTGGTAGATGTGATTTTGAACTTAAGGTTTTCAGATACCAAAGCTCTTTCCAGACATCAGAGTGGAGAAATTTAAGTAACTTGAATAAATCCCTACTTCAAATCCTGCAAAACTCCATGGAGCAGATAACACTATGTAACATAGAATGAATGGCATTGCCCAATGCGGTCGCAGTTACGCTCCTGTGTTTTCCTCTTCTCTTGTTTCTACCATTTTCATCCTCTCTCCTGCATTCTATATGAGATTCTTCCAGTCTTAGTGTGTTCCCTAAGACTGATCCAGATGCTTTTCAAGAATACCATTTTCCAGGGAAAACTCACTGTGAAAGTGAGTGAAATTGGACATTAGTTAAAGATCTCTAGCTAATGTATATTTCTAGTAGTAAATTGGTGCTGTTGGTTCATAAATGTTTTCATTTGGGGAAAATGTTTAGTAATTTTATGTACTTACTTAAAAGCTTTATGTGAACCTACATTTACTCCAAAATAAAAAGCATAATAAGTCAAATCTACAACTAAATTTTATTGTTTCTGGTGTTACAGGATACTAATGACTAAGGATCTAGCCTGTATTAAATTACAATTCTCTAAAATTGTTTTATTTTTTAAAAATGATTCTTTTGCCCTTTCTAACTCAGTAGTTTGGAAAGCTTTCCTATCTCTTCTCTATCTTAGAATCTCTAAGTACAGGTTGTCTGCTTTCCTTTTCCCCATACGTCTAGATACGTTAGATCAAATTGTTCCAAGCCTCCTGTGAAGAGATAAGTACTGAGGTACTTGAAATCCTGTGCTGGGAACACGTTAAACCACTCTGTCTTATCTCTGATGGGCAATCAATCTTACACACATCGAGTTCCTTACCAAGATTAATAAAAGAGGCTCCTCAGCTGAATGGAAGCAGCTGAGGAGGCCAAAAGGCACTATTATCCAGAGCTGCTGTTCTTTCTTCTCTCTTCTCCAATTCAGGTAGGTGAGATGGGAACTCTAGAGTGGAATTCTAGACTATAACACTGGTATAAAGACTTCTCCACATTCTTCCTTTCCAGAAGAGATTTCTACATGTTTTTTTTTTAATTATTAAGGAAAACCTGGGACTCTAATGTGAATGTTTTCTCAAATACTGTCTAGTGGTTAGGCCACTTGTATGCTTACATGTACAATGAGGACTTTTTATGGGGTTTCTCTCAAATATCCAGGATGACTTCTACATATATGTTGTTTTATTTGTTGATTTGGAAAATTGGGGTAAGAGGTCAGCATAACTAAAAATCTCTTTTTTATGGGGTAGCCAGTTCTTCAACCTGTAACAATTTACATGGAGAAAAATGGCCTAAGCATTACTAAAACTTTCTTCCATAGACTTGATAAAAATGACTGTCTCCTTGTCATGGATGAAATTTGTTTGCATCATTGCCTTGATGTTTCCTCTTCATTCTGGTGAGTGAATTTTCCAGGCCTGGGAGAGGAGGAATGTAGGAAACATCTAACATAATCCAAAATGGGTGAGCTTTTTTAGGGAAGGGAACTGGGGGTTTGAACTCAGTTATGTATGTGCATACTAGAGCCACTCCATCTTGGGTTTATTATTTTCAAGATAGGGTCTTGCTTAAATTCCCAGTTCAGCCTGGATGTTAATCTTCCTATTTGTGTTTCCCTTAGTCACAGGTGCAGACCACCATGTCCAGCCATTGGCCAAACTGATATCTCATGAATTGCCCTGACTCAACTCCATGCCCTACATGGCTGATTTCAAATCACCTAATTTTCACCTCCAAGTAGCTAGGATTTCAGACTGCATCCAGAACACCCACTGAAATGTCTATCTATCTATCTATCTATCTATCTATCTATCTATCTATCTATCTATCTATCTATCTATCTATCTATCTATCTTTGCCTGTCCTGGGCTTTTACTGCCTGAGCAACCTCCTGGAACTCCTTTTGCTCAAGGCTAGTATTCTACCACTTGAGCCACAGAACCACTTCCAGCTTTTCTATAATAAATTGGATAGAAGAGTCTCACAGACTTGCCTAACCGGACTGACTTTGAATCACTATACTCAGATCTCAACCTCCTGAGTAGCTAGGATTACAGTCATGAGACAACTGAGCTGAGGTAGATGTCTTTTAAACTTGGGTTTTACACATTAATTTGGTAGAATGAATTAGGACATGTTTTAAATGTCCCTTAAACATTATAACAGTGAATTGTCTTTTGCTCACTTTTTATTGGAGAGACCTGGAGACAAAGAGGTGAGTTAGAATAGGTCGAAGAAGCTCTGTATGATGACACACACCTGCAGGTCCAACTACTCAGAAGGCTGAGGCAGGAGGATTGCTTGAGATGATGGGGAATTCAGTGTGGCCACCATAGTGAGACCTAACTCCAAAAAGTAAACTAAGAAGGAATACATAGTATATCATATATTTTTGTTTATCATAGAATAAAGAAATTTAATGGTTTTTTTTTGCATTTTAGAGTTCCAAATCAATTGTTATTGGAAGGTATGAGAAGTAACAACATCTAGTTCTAGAATTCCTCTACACTCTGATTGCCATCTCTGAGTGCCCTCTGTCAATAACTTGCTTAAAGAGAGAACTCATTGATTCTTCTTCCCCTGACAAGTTCTCTTTCTTAAAGTTCAAGATGTTTCTCTAAGTTAAGAATTAAGTAACTGGTTGGGTGCTGGCAGCCCACACCTATAACCCTAGTTACTCAGGACACTGAGGTCATAGTTTGAAGTCAGAAAAGTTTGAGAGACTTCATCTCTAAAAACAACAACAACAACAACAACAACAACAACAACAACAACAACAACAACAAACAAGAAGAAAAACCTAGCAAAAACAGAGCTACCATGCTTGTAATGCTTATAAATACCAGGCTAATGATTATGCAAAATAATTAATATAGACTCTTTCCACTTAGAAATATGGGTACATATGGGTATATTATTTTCCTCATTTTTCCTTTCATTTTTTGTGCTTCCTACAGACACTTCTTTTACACATGCAGCGCATCCTCATCAGATGGTAAGTTAATAGAGGATTTTGAATATTGTAAAATGTAAACATCTAGCTTTCTTGTAATGTAAATTTTAATAGAAAATGTCACCAAATAAAATGTACAGTAGAATGGTCATGAGAAAAGTAAAATACAAAACAAAAACTCACCTTTGTATTATTCTTTTATAAACATCAAGAAATGGAATTAATCTAAGTTCAGATACTGTATTATCAAAATAATTCCATTAGAAGGCATTACCTATTGCAGAAACCTAAAACATTTTAGAATGTGATTGGTTAAATAGAATTATTATTATTTTTGTTGGTGGTGGTCATGGGGCTTGACTTCTGGGCCTGGGCACTGGCCCTGAGCTCTTCAGCTCAAAGCTAGTGCTCTACCACTTGAGCCACAGCATCCCTCCCAGTTTTCTAGTGGTTAATTGGAGATAAGAGTCTCAAGGACTTTCCTGCCCAGGCTGGCTTTGAACAACGATCCTCAGATCTCAACCTCCTGAGTAGCTAGGATTAAAGGCGTGAGCCACCAGCACTCAGCCTAAATAGAATTATTATTTGAGCAAAACAAGAGGAGTTAGAATAAGAATACTTAATTATTAAGAATGTATTATGGGATATTCTCATATGTTCATATACTAAGCTATTAGAGCTGTGGAGATAACTGTATTTCTCAGCAACTGAAGAAAGTTCACAAAGAAGTTTAATGGCGTATTTAGCAAAGTATATACACTATTGCTCATTTTAAGTAAATTACTCATAGTGCTAAGACCAAATTAAGGTCTATATCTGTATTTGTATATGGTTTGACATGTATATGCAAAAGCATGTATATGGGAATAGATAAGTAGTGAGAGAAAGACATAGAGAATGAAGTCTTTTGATACATTATATTATAAAATAATGGGGGAGATTTGATATTAGCATGAAGGGAAATGGAAGTACCATATATCACTTCTAAAATGACCCTCATCTTGTTGAGTGGTGGTTGTTTATGCAAATGAGGAGGCTGAGATCTGAGAATCATAGTTTGAGGTCAGCCCAGGCAGGAAAGTTTGTGAGAATCTATAATTGTGAAGAAAACAAATAAAAATTGAGGAGTGCCTTAAATAGTAAAACACCAGCCTTTTGTGGAAAATTAAGTAAGAGTGTGAAGACCTAAATTTAAGCCCCAATACTGGCACTAATAAAAAATTAATTACCTTTATCCATTTGTATGACTGAAATAAACAGTTATTTGTAGAGTACAACTATTTTTTAAACCTTATGACTGAAAATGCTCTACTTTTATGTACAATATATATGAAGAGTGATACCTTATATATACATATGTATATATATATATATATATATATATATATATATAATACTTTATTTAAAATCATCTGATAAACCTGATGTTGGTAGCTCATACCTGTAGTCCTAGTTACTTAAGAGGCTGAGAGCTGGGGGTACCAGTTGAAAGGCATATCTCAAGAGAATCATACCTCAATCAACCAACAAATTTCTAGAAGTGGAGGTGCAGTATAAAAGCCAAGTAAGAGCTCAAAGTTCAGAGTTCAAAACTCAGTACTGGGCCTGGGAAGGTGGCTCAGTGGTAGAGCTCTTGCCTTGCATGCCTGAGGCCCTGGGTTCGATTCCTCAGCACCACATAAGCAAAAAGAAAAAAAGCCGGAAGTAGTGCTGTGGCTCAAGTGGTAGAGCACTAGCCTTGAGCTGAAGAGCTGAGGGACAGCGCCCAGGCCCAGAGTTCAGGCCCCACGACCGGACCCAACAAAAAACAAACAAACAAAAAAAAAAAACTCAGTACTGGCACAAAAATAAAATAATATAATAAAATAATCTGACAATTTCTGTGTTGCTTCTCTATGTTTAGAGTTTGGATTGTTCTGTCTATGAAAACCATTTGTACGCGTGCACCAGGCAATATGACCCAATCTGTGCATCCGACGGCAGAACCTATAGCAATGAATGTGTTTTCTGCAGCCATAAATTGTAAGAACATATTATTAAGCACTGCTCTTCCAATTTAATAAGAGACCAGCAGGAAAGGATAGAAAACGTAGATTATGTAGGCCTAAAACCTAGACCAACTAAGTAGTGTCTCTAAAAGTATAAGTATTCATTTCTACCTTCCCTTTAAATCGTCACTTTTAGAAGACATTTGCTACTTGGCCTTTTTATGTAACTGTAGCAGATAGTCTACTTCAATGTGACTTAGGAGAGGCAGACTATAGTAAGATTCTAAAGCTATTTAGGAGCTCAAATCTCCACATGCAGGGGCAAATGACAGGAATTATAATTGATCAGGAAATCTGAGAACTCTGAAATTCATCACAACTTAGTCTAGTACTATGGAAGGACCTCACTGGTGATGTACTTTGTCTCCCAAGCTTGGTGATAGTGCAATGATACTCCTTCAGGTGTAGAGTCTGAGACTCTTCCATTGGACCTCCTTCCATAGCCCTGTACTCTGGAGCCTGCAGTCTAAAAACTTAGCCTTCTTTCCTTCCTATGCATTTTTCTCATGTTTCCTTTAATAAAACTAGTTGTGTATTTACACTCCCCCCCTCAAATTGGCTCTTGTGTCTTTAGAACTAAGTTCCATCTCTATTCCTTTCCTCTCTGGGAACTGGGCAGGTCCCAAGACTGAGTCAGGGCTGGGGAGATGTGCAGGTTGGAAAACCCAATAGTCAGATGTGGGAAATGATCTCCAGCAATAGAGAATAGTAAAGATCTAGTAATTTGGAGAAAAAGAACAGAGATCTCTGCACTTCTGTTCCTTGAAACATCCACATTATAATGACTTAGGTATAATCACAAAGAATTTAAAATGTTCCTTCTCTCTTTCTTTATAGAAGTAGCCAAGAAGATTTAGCATTGAATCACTTCGGTCGGTGCTGAATTTTGCCTGAGCTACCTATTCTTAGAGCCTGGATTGTAACTCTGTTTCAACCTGAATGCCATCATCAACTGGAATCCTTTCAAATCAACTTCTTAAAATTCCATCTCTGTTACAGAAGATAGAATTGACAGGTTATAGAATCTTTCCAAACTGAAAGCTGGAGATGGTAGCAATTTCTGTCTATCTTCAATGGTTTGATCGATGATAGTCTGAGAAATATTCTTAAATTTCGTCTAGATAAAATTAAACCTAGTGTAACAGATAATCATAAATATTTCATTCAATAAAGTGACTAAACTATTCCACCTTTTTGTTATTATGTTTAAGTAAGTTTACAAGGGGATTGCCATTAAACAGAACAGTTTATGAATAAAATGCATGTTAAATGTCACTTTTCTTTAAACATTCTCACTGTTTCTTCCCAACCCACTTCTCCCCCCACTTTTCTTCTTTTTTGGAGGATACACATTGATTTCTTGACTGTATTCTCTCTGCTTCTTCATTGTATTCATCTACTGCCATCTCCTCAACCCCACAAGACCCCTTTCAAGTGTCCATTACCTGCTGTTTACTTTGTTGAACTCTGACTTTAAAATATGGAGCACTTCATGAATTTGTAGGGGTCACATCTTTGTGCAGAAACCATGCTAGTGTCTAACCTTCCAACTTTGGTTTCTGTGCTGTTGAAGTTAGTATTCCATGCTTGGTAAATGTCCTTTCTTGAACAGTTAGTTCAGATAAATGAATACATTTCAGTATAAGTAATGTTTAAATAAATGTATGCTCAGATGTATTAGTAATACATGTGTTCATTAAAATATATACTTGAGTTCCTCATTCACTTAAAGAATCTGAATCTCAGAGAGAGCTCTAGGAACTTAAATTCTTTTGGTCTTTTTTGTCTTTTTAAATTTAATTTCATTGTCAAGGTGAAGTTCAGAGGGGTTGCAGTTACCTACATAAGGTAATGAGTACACTCCTTGTCTAACTTGATACCTCTCCCTCATTTTTCTCCCATTTTCCCTCCTCTCCAGGCCCCTTCCAAATTGTCCAGTTCATTTCCAAAATTTTTTTTCTTCTCTCGCTGTTTTTGTAATACAAGTGTATATTATTTTTATTATTATACTCATTGTCTTTAAGTATTTGTACAAAGGAATTTCAATTCAATATATCAGTTTATGAGTAGAATGCATCTTGATCAATGTCATCCCTTTCATCATTTGTTCCTCTCTCTCCCAACCCCACCCATCCCCTCAATTTACCTGCTTCCATTTTCACATGGAGACCATGAATTTTAGGCCTGCATGTTCTCTCTCTCTTCCTCTAATTTGTCTACTTCCTTGACCTCAATTCCCCCAAACTCAAGGTTTCCTAGACATGGAACAGTTTCTCAAATGAAACTTTGAGCTTAAAAGCTGAAGACTCAAATAGGAATCTTTCAGAATGGCTTCCTGCCACTGTAAAAGGACCAGATATCAGGAAGAAGCAGAGAGAACTTTGTCATTGCATAAATGTCAGGTAGATGGGAATATCCATCCTACCTGCTAGGTCTACAAGTCTGGGCAATACAGAATCCTGTGTTGATTGTGTTTTATTACTGCCCCATTCCTTCTTTCTTTCCTCTTTCCCATCACTCTGCCACTGCATTTGTTTAATTTTTCAGTATGTGTTTGAACTCAAGTCCTTCTGCTGCTTAGCTGGTATTCTACCCCATCTGGCATGCCTTTGACTCAGCTTCTTGATGATTATTTTAAAGATTCAGTCTTGAGAACTTTTCTGCCCAGGCTGGCTTCAAACCATTATCCTCACTATCAGCCTTCTGTGTAGTTAGAAATAAAGGTGTGAGCCTTCTCGATGTGGCTTCCAGCATACTTTTGATTGTTCTGCTCTTTCTCTTTTCCTATTCTGCTCTTCCATTGAAACAACTATTTTTTAAAATTAGTGTACGTTAGTGTACACTCATTGTGCAATGAGTGTATATTACTAATTGTGACAAATCTACAGATGTGTATAGTGTACTTTGAACACATTTACATACTCCATTGTATTTCCATATCCTACATTTCCCTCACTTTCCATGCTGGGTGGGTCATTGACTACTTGATCTTCTTTACCTCCTCAATATCCTTTCCTTTTAGTATCCTTTCTCTTGCTGATTCCTATTTTCTGCCCTTTTGCAGTCATATCCCATATTGTTATCATTATCATCATTATTATTGTCATCCTCATTTAGATTCTACAATGGTTTAAGCCCTTTGTATTCTGACATTGGCTTTTCTCACTAAAGATAGTGGCCTTTGGTTTCACTCATCTGTTCATCACAAGAAGTGTACTGTATTCTGTCCATGAGCCTCATCTCCTTACATTATGCACAATATTTAACTTTGACTTATAGATTTACTATCTCAGGGAAATTTCTCCTTGTCTTTTCCATTTTTATTTTGGGCTTTGATTCTTTGCTTTTGTTTATAAAAGTATTTCTAAAAAATATGAAAAAGTGCTTGGTAGATCACCTGTCTGGAAAGCACTAGGTGCTGAGTTCAAAACCCAGAGGCACTAAAACAAATCATAAAATTGAAAGACCAAACCAAAGAAGAAAACATACTATGAAATTAGGCTCATGTGTATTTTGCCCAAGCCCCATTTTTTCCCCATTCTTGAGTGAGTCTCTTTTCTTTTTAAAAATTCAATTGTTTGAAAGCTTTACGTTTTCTCTATTTTTGGAACCTGAACTTTCATTCTCCTCTCCCCTCCTCACACATTTGTACCTACCAAGGTACATCAGATCTAGATGTCCCCATGTCTACTGATGTGGGAAGATCTATTGTGATGTATGAGGCAGGTGTCTTTTATGACTTTACTGCCCCCGGAGAGAACACAGAATACCTGTTTTATATCTTTTCTCACAGACCAGTGAAAGAGTCTTAGTTGATAGGTTACAGTTGAGAAGCAAAACTGAAAAAAGCAACTAGAGTCTCAGAGCTGTTGTCCTTAAAGCCATTACCACTCTGTCAGGTAGGTCAGCGGGGTCTCTGGGAAGACAGCCCTAGGTATATCATTGCTACTGACTGCTCCAGTCACCTCTTACTTCTACATACTTTCTGCAGAAAACAGAAATAGCATTGTGATAGTACATGTCTGGTCTCCCAAAGTCATGAAGATATTCTTGCAGAAAGATAGGAAAAGGCACATGGCACCCTATGCCCACTGTACATATGGAAAAAGTGTCTCTAATGAGCCTGATGTGTGGCAAATACTCCAACTTTCCCACACAGCTCTCATTTGTCAAAAGGAGACTTATACCTGTGTTCTCTATACAGTGTAATGATGTTGAATGTTCTGTAGAAATGATTGATTTAAGAGAATTGATTTTATATGATTTTCTGATGGCAGTGACTCATGATTCTTGAGACTGAACACTACATCTCCAGGATGCCGTGAAAAACAAACCTGTGCACCTCAGGCTACAAAATGTGTAATTGGTCACCTTCCATCGCAGCCTTGCGAACTCCCTCACAGTGGGTCATTCATGCTAGAGACTCCTCTGATCAGTCCTAGAAATTTTAAGACACCATATTCAGTCAAACCTTCATCAGACTCTAGGAGAATTTGGACATTTCCACCAGGTCTCCTTCCCTCTTTCCCGCATCTAATGATCTGAAATTCTTTCAGCATTGCTTCCTTTCTCACTTAGTTCTGCTCATACATTCCCCCCCCCCCACACACACTGTATTTCCTATGGACCACAAAGGAAGTTTCTAATTCTCTCCTTTTCTTGAGTATGAGTAGTTCCACAACTGGATTGGTCTGAGCAAGTAGAGAGGGTTAATTATTCCTACCACAGGGCATGAGTAGGGTTGTGGATCAGCAGGGTCCACTTGCTGGTAGAACTATTGTAGAACTATTATATTGTTGGGAGCTGACAGTAAAGTTTAAAGGTCATCTTGACCCCGGTGTTTTACTTGAAGATACATACAAGGAACTGGCTTACTTAAAAAACACCAGGTGCCCGGGATTGCTTTGTTATGTCTGTAAAGTTTGTTTTACTTTTTACCAGTTGACCTTGTCTTGTTTTTACTATACTCTGTTTTTACTGAAATTTTCCTTGTTTTTCTGGACTACTGTAACCTTATGTTACCTCTTGACTTCTAATAGTATATATTAGGGAAAGTTAAAAATAAACGGTGCTGCAGTCTTGAGCTGCAGACCTCCTGACCCCATCCTTTGTCTTATGTCTTTATTTTTCCGCATCCTTGCCCCCTAATTCAGGATTCCCTTTCATTGCCAGCAGGCTCTGGCAAGTGGCGCCGAACGGGGACCTGAAAACCTGACGGCAGAGGACCCCGCTAATGTAAGAGGATGTCCAGAAATAGAGAGCAGGAGAGAGTATACTCGGGAGTAAGAAATTATGGGGCAAGGTAACAGCTGCACGCTATGTGTGCAGGCTCTCAAGAGTATGCTTCACGCTCAAGGAGTGAAAGTTAGACAGAGTCAGTTAGAATGTTTCTTTCACTTTGTTGAGGAAGTATACCCCTGGTTCCAGGAGGAAGGAACCATTAGTTTAGAAACTTAGCAAAAAAAAAAAAATCAAAAAAGGATTCAGGGACACTATGATGCAAATGGCCTATAAGTTAAAACATTGCTGCTTTGTAATTGTCTGGTATCTGTGTAGCCTGCAGGTTCTGTATTGAGGTTGCAAGAGGTCTTGGTGAACACGCTATAAGACAGCCAACTGGGCCGGTGGGAGACGTCCTCTTGGGAGACGTCCTCTGGATCCCCATCAGGGTAAACTATCCACTAGTGTGGACATTCGGGCCTGTCTGTAGTCCAGCAGTTTCTGACAGTCTACAATGCGCATGCTGTAAATGTGTTTTGTCTCAATGTTTGTGTGTATGTATTTTGGAATTCTTGGAATGTTTCTTCTCTCAGATTCATCCAGATGTGAGAGCCTGGAGGAGGCTGGCTAACATCCCCTCAATATCTGGTTCTCTCTAGCTTCTTCTTTTTTACTTACACTTTAAACTGACCCCCCTTTCTACTCTTCACTGCCACCTCCTCCACCCTCTCTGGATCCAGAAGTAGGGGGGTGGTGGGGGGTGAGAAACCTGGAGGATCTAACAATAACTTAAAAGGGCTGGCAGGGAGAACTCGCAGCCGGATAAAACTGCTACTGACCACCTGCAAGTGACACCAAAAGATCTTAGCCTTGGGCCTTGGCCCAGGGGGTCTGAGTATGGGGGAGAACCTGTCAGTCTGAGGGGACGGCTGCTAGGGACTTCTTTCCCTTGCCCCAAGATGACTGGGAATTCTCCTCTACCTTAGAAGGCCCCTGGGTCAATGGTTGCAGGAATCTAAAAGAAAAATCCTCTGGAGGTGAGTAGAGGAGGTTCGAGTCTGCTGGTAAGTGGATTTAAGTCCCACTTGTGAATGGTGGTGAGATGTCGCCCCATTCACTGAGACCTGATTTTATCTTTGTGGCCACTTGTTTGTCTTTTTTACTTCAGTGTGTTTTCTGTTCTATGTTTTCTGAGGTAGGGATAAACTGGGCCCCATAAGCCCCCAACTCAGCCTTTGGTTGTTGTCTTGTCTAGTTTTGTTTTAAAATTAGTACCAGTTTTAAATGTACATACAATTGATTTTGATTTTTGCATGCTTTAAGATCTGTGTGTATTTTGTATGTATTTGTAAACATGCTCAAGATAAAAATTATCAGCAAACTGCAACAATTGGTTGAGTTTAAGTTTAAAATTCAAAAGGTTATGAGGTTTGGACATTACCAAAAATTTAAAAATTTTTTCACATTGTTTTAAATGATTTTTTAAAGATTCTTTAACTTAAAAAATTAAAGAAATCTGGTATTTTAAAATACATAAGGCTATTTACACTGTAATCAAGTTATCTGGCTTAACAAAAATACATTGGCTGTTTAAAATTTAGTTCCCTTGTTTAAAATTTAGTTCCCTTCGCTAAAATTTGGGGATAAATATTAAAAGTTTAAATATAAAAGTTTTTTTTTAACACTGTCAAAGACATTACCTGTTCTGTCTGTCTGAAAGTGTGTATTTTCATTCCAAAACCAAGAGATAATAAAGGAAAAAACTTAAAAGCCAACAAAAGACCTATCTTTAGGGGTAAGGGGTAAACAGGCAAAAGTGCAGTTCAGCTGGTCATACATGGTGGGACAGGCCATGGGAGGAGTCCACGCATGGTGAAAGAGGACAAGCTGGCACAAACGCAGTTCATCTAACCCTAAAGAGTGAGATTAGGTGCGTGCCCATTCCACAGGAGGGGCCAGGTGGTCCAGCTTTGTTCTGTCCTTTCTCCCTACAGATAAATACTAAAAACATGATGGTAAAAATTAGTGATGTGATGATCTGATTAGTATTGCTAAAACTGCCCCTTGGACTTAAAAAGAGGGTTAAAAAATGTATTTGTATAATGTGACTTGCTTTCAATGATGTTCTACAATTAGGATATGTTTTTTAAAGTCATAAAGGTGTTAAGTCTAGCTTCTTGGTACAGTGATGGTGATTGTAATTCTTGCATTAAGAAAAATTATCATTTAACTTTAAAAGTTTTAATGTATATCTGTTTTAAAACAAACAGCCAAAAAGCAATCAGTGACACTTGGCCTCAAGATTTTAAGGGATTTTTTTAAAAAATGCAACTAAAAACTAAAATATTAAATCATAAAAGAGATTAATAGGAGGCTTAAAAAATTAGGAATGGATTTCTGGATATAAAGTTTAAAAGTAAAATTGTTCTTAACATTTGACTCAAAGTGGAAAAATTAGGATTACCAAAATAATTGCTTAATTGTTATTTCAGTTTGCTCTTATAGGTTTTTTAAATTTCCAACAAACTCAGAGCAAAGCACAGAGGATTCTTATATGTTTGTCAGATGTAACTTTGACTCTTAATAAGTTTCAGGTAAGTGCATGCTTAAAAGCTACTTCTATGTTAACCACCTTGTTACTTTTATTGGAGTAAAGTGGCCTTTTATAAGACTCATTGATCTACAAACTGGTTCAAAGCCAGCCCGGGCAGAAAAAGGTCCCTGTGAGACTGTCACCTCTACTCAGCCAACAAAGTGCTAAAAAAACAGTTGCTTTGAGACTCATAGCGGCAGTGCTAGCCTTGAGCTGTAGAGCTGAGGGACAACACTCAGGCCCCGAGTTCAAGTCCAGTGAGCAGCTAAAAAAAATACAAATGAGACATTTATCCCAGTGTAAAAGAAACATTCCTGGGACAAGAGCAATAAAGGAACATCCAGAGACAGTAAGCCACTGCTTGGATGAAAAAAATGTCAGATCCTAGAGTCATTTGTGCATGGCCCTTCAAAAATTGGTCAGAGCCAGGAGATCATGAAAAAATAGTTTGTAACCATGCCTAATGTCCATGACTATCTACCTTTTAGGGACAAAAACTTGTTAGTAATCTGTGATAGTACTAAAAAGCTAAAGTTATAAAATGTGGAGGATGGTTTAACTCCCAACCCCTATATGTGCCAAAAGCCCTAATTGACAGTAACTTTTGAGCTAACTCCAGCTACATAAAATTTATCTGTTCAAAGAAAAAGTTTGTAAACCTGAGTGTGTGTTTCTATTAATATCTGTCTAAAGGCCTACACAGGTGACCTAGACATTGTTAGGATCACTAGAGGTCACATTCCTAAAGATGCTTTTACAAACCAGAGTACAAGCTACAGTGCTGTAGCTGGAGAAAAATCTATACATTTGTCAAAAGTTAAAATATTGTTCTTAATAACATCTAACCCTGGTAACCTCTTTGTAAAATAGACTAAGGTTATAAGTTCCTGGCTAGGTAGTCAGCTTAAAAACGTTATAAAAGATAAATCTTCGCCCATCATCCCAGACAAAAATCAAATGTACAATATACAGATGACATCTTTACCAACTGGGCACCCAGTTCATACAAATTCTACTCCATCCTATATAATACCCCATTACATTAATTCTTCACAAATAGTAGTATCTACAAAAGAGCCTCATCCAATAAGGTACAGGCATGTACAGCCATTTGTTACCAATATTTCTAAAACTAACTCTCAATTAATAAACTGGTCTGGAGCTAATCTTACTAATAAGTACAATCTTGGACTGTGGTGGATAACTGGGCATCCTCAACATCATGTTTGGATGCTGATGGCTACACTCAACAACATAACCTGGCCCAATTAATCCTTTAAAAAATTATGAATTGTGTATCACCACCCTATGTCATTATGTATGGACCACTTAATATTTCTGTAAAAGTTAATTATTTTAATATTACCTGCTCTAATTGTTCTTTTACTAATTGCTAGTATAGTAACATAACTAAATCCATACTCATTGCTAAACAACCATCTTTTGTTATGCTTCCTATAAATATTTCTAAAACTAGGTATAAAGATTCAGACATTCAGGTGTTAAGACAATTAAAAAAACTAATGTGCCCTTGTCGATTTGTTGGGCTACTTGTAGCTGATGTTTTGGCCTTTATTTCATCAGCTGCCTCTGCAGCGGCAGCTGCTGTGGCACTAACACAAAATGTACAAACTGCCCATTATCTTAATCAGCTTGCTCATATACTACACAAGCCCTACCTCTGGACTCTAAAGTGGCAAAAACTGCTAAAAAAACTATTTAAACAATTTCAATGCTATATCCCTTCCCTGACTTATGTTAAAGGATTGTTAATGTCATTGCTTGGCCTAAAAATGTTTTTGCTGATGGTTTTTCTATGTCTTCCTTATATTATACTTACACTACAAAACTCTCTTATGAGTTTAGACAGCCAGCTACATAAGATCAAGCTCCATATAAATAAATTTCCCTCCAAAAAAACTACAGCCACAGATGGGTAAGAGGGGGTGCCAGTCTGACCAACCTAAGACAGGGCCTTCAGCTTCACTCTAAAAAAGTTCCCGATGATGGGTAAGACAAACAAGGTGATCCACCCAACCTAAGACAGGTGGGTTCACTTCTTTAAACAAAGATGGGGGAGATGTTGGAAGTTTAAAGGTCATCTTGACCCCAGTGCTCACTTGAAGACACAAAGAACTGGCTTACTTAAAAAACACCAGGTGCCCGGGATTGCTTTGCTATGTCTGCAGAGTTTGTTTTACTTTCTACCAGTTGACCTTGTCTTGTTTTTACTGCACTCTGTTTTTACTGAAATTTTCCTTGTTTTTCTGGACTATTGTAACCTTATGTTACCTCTTGACTTCTAATAGTATATAATAGGGAAAGTTAAAAATAAACGGTGCTGCAGTCTTGAGCTGCAGACCTCCTGACCCCATCCTTTGTCTTATGTCTATTTTTCTACATCCTTGCCCCCTAACTCAGGATTCCCTTTCGTTGCCGGTAGGCTCCGGCATCATATGTTTTTCATATTATTTTCTTTTCTCATATTTATTATAAGAACTAGACAGAGTATTAACACAGAGATAGATCTAAATAGACACATCTAGAAGAACACCATATCCAAAACAATTTTTTCTTGGAAGATTTTCTTTTCCTAGTGGACTTTTTTTAATTGTCAAGGTGATATACAGATAGAGTTATATAAGTAAGGTAATAGGTACATTTCTTGTCAAACTTCTTACCCCTTTCCTCATTTTTCTTCTACTTTGTCTCCGCCCTCACCCCCCAAAGCTTTAAAGATCGTTTCCAACATATTGTCTTGTGTATATTGCTGTTGCATTGGTTTCCCTGCACTGGCATACATTTTTTTGAGGAATTCCCAGAGGAATTGCTGTTGTTGTTGTTGTTGTTGTTGTTGTTGCTGCTGCTGCTGCTGTTGTTGTTGTTGTTGTTGTTGTTGTTGTTCTTCTTCTTCTTCTTCTTCTTCTTCTTCTTCTTCTTCTTCTTCTTCTTCTTCTTCTTCTTCTTCTTCTTCTTCTTCTTTTCCTTCTCCTTCTCCTTCTTCTCCTCCTCCTCAAACCTCCTCCTCCTTCTCCTCCTCTTCTTCTTTTTCTTCTTCTTTTCCTTCTCTGCCTCCTCCTTCCACTTCTCATCCTTTTTCCCTTCTTTTCATCTTGCGTATAGAATATTAGTTGTAAAGAGGTTTTAGTGTGACCTTTCTACACATGTATATGATGATTTCTTACCAACCTTACTCCCTTTATTACTCTCCTTTATTAATTCCTCATTTTTAAAACAATTTATGTGGATTTCATTATTCTATTTTTACTCATCCAAATGAACTTCTTCAACTGCCTCATTCATAGTCTTCGTTAGAATCTTCCCTCTCTTGTTGGTGCTCACCCTCATGTGACCCTGCTTTACTATCTTATCATTCATGCTTACCTTTTTTTGAGTGTGGATTAATTGTAACAAGAGCTTTACTATAGCATTTCAGATGTGCATATATTAAAAAGTTTCTGCAGAGAAAAGGAAACAATGACTAATATCAAGAAACAATGGGGGAAAATCTTTACTCACTATTCAATAGATATTGAATTTAATATCTATAATGTAGAAAGTGATCAGAGGTAACTGAAAGGAAAAAAGAACAAATGATCCATTTAGTAAATGAGCAAGGAAATTCTCAAAAGACATCCATTATGAAGAAATATTCAACATCCTTTGCTATAAAGGAAATTCCAGTCAAAACTATTCTAGGAGTCCATCTCGGTTGAAATGGAAATCATCAAGGAAACAAACAACATATGCTGTGATGTTGTGCTCGGAATCCCGGCCCCCTAAAGACCACCAGAAACCAAGATCAATGTAAGCGACAAAAGAGTAGTTTATTGTAAGCTCGAGCTTGGTCCTCCGTGTCCTCAGTAACCAATGACGCTAAGATGCCCCAAGCATAGAATCAGCACAGGTTTTATAGTATTGAACAAACAACTTTAAGGAGCGAGTACTATCCTGATGAATAGTGATGATGAGTATTCTTTCATGTACTTTTTGCCTATTTTTGTGTCATATTTTAAGAAATGTCTGCTCAGGTTCTTTGCCCATTTGTTAAAAATTTGGGTATTCACTTTCATTCTTTTGATTTCTCACATATATTGGATATTTACCCCTTACTTGATGTATGATTTGCATACATTTTCTCCCATTTTATAGGCTTTCTTCACTTTGTGAATTATTTCCATTGTTGTGTAAAAGTTTTTTAGTTAGATGCAATCTCATTGGTCCATATATATATGTGTATATATATATATATATATATATATATACATATATATGGTAGTTTTTCATTTTGTCTTGTGTGTTTGTGTGTTGGCATGTGTGCTTTTGTGCGTGTGCACTAGTAGTAGGGCTTGAACTCAGGACCTTGCACTCTAACTTGGAATGCTGGCTGTCTAGTCAGCACTCTGCCACTTGAACCACACTTCATTCCAGCTTTTTGCCACTTATTTAGGAGGTACAGTCTCATGGACTTCTCTGTTTAAAGCCAAGCTGACTAGATTCTGATTCTTGAGGAGCTAGGATTGCACCACTACCCTGCTTTCTTGCCTATTTATTCGTTTGTTTGTTTGTTTTTCTTTTGTTTATGACTATGTAGTCTAGGCTGGTCTTAAACTTGAGAACCTTCTACCTCAACATCTGGACTTTGGGGGTTACAGTAATGCACCACCATATCATGAAAGTCTTAAAGTCACTAAGAATTGGTGGTTTGAGAGGGCACAAACATGTCACAAATTTGAAATGTGTTATGATATTGAAATTAGTTATCATGATCCTTACAGAAATCCATTCTCTTACTGTACATTCTTCTAACATGCCTCAAACTTGGAATCAGTCAGTTAATGGTCAGTGTCTTCTGTGTCTTGGCAGATACTAGTATCTGGGGACAATTTATCACAGCAAGTATACCTTCAGGTTGTTGATGTTTTGCTGCTTGTATTTATTGAATTTGCATTTTTGTTATCTTTATGTTAGAGCATACATTCTTTTCATAACCATGCATCAGTAGCTTCAGAGATTTGTAGGGGATAAAATTTGAGACAAAAATATTAATGAATTAGCTCAGAATTGCTAACACAAATGTAAACTGAGAAGAGTACGCCATTATAAAGGAAAAATTGCAAGTATGTACATTTGAAAAGCTGAGTTTAAACAATTTGCATGCTGTCTGAGATGAAATTCTGTAAAGAGTGGCTACAAGAACTATGATGTTTTCTTCAATGACATTTCCACAGAATGTTTCAGGACATACTTAGTAAACTGAGAGTGTAGATTAAAAAAAATTACTACCACAGACTTTTTGTTCAGAAACCTAGACTAAATGCTAAAGAATTGTGTAAATTTGGAAAATAAAATTCTAAGACTTAATTTGCTCATCAATAAAATGGAGGTAATGAACTACTTAATAGCAGTAGTGAAGATTAAAATAAATAATACTTGGAACAAATAGGAAAGTTTCAATAAGCATCTAACAAGAGATATTGTTATTGCTTTTGTTGTTATTACCATTGTATTATTGTGACATATTGGAAAAATTACCTGTAACAATGTGCATAAATTAAAAAAAAAATCTCATGCTTTACATACTGAGCCTACTTAGGCACATCAGATCTTAAGTCCTTACTCCATTTTGCATTGATTATATTTTTGCATGTGTGTGAAATGATCTGATTTTATCCTTTTGCATGTAGATAATCAGTTTTTGAAGATATTGTCTTTTCCCTATTTTGTATTTTGGTATCTTGGGCAAAAAATAATTGACTGCATATTCATGGTCAAAAACATTTTTTAATTTCCTTGATAACTTACTAGTTTATGAAAATGGTGTCTATTTTTGTTTGATATATAATTTGCATACATTTTCTCCAATATTGTACCTTAGAGCTTTAATTTGTTTTAGTTCTAAGTGTTTTTGATACAATCGTCAGGTTTTTTCTATTCAAAATTATGTCATCAGTGCTGGGAATGTGGCATGGTGGTAGAATGCTTGCTTAGCATGCATGAAACCTGGGTTCGATTCCTCAGTTCCACATAAACAGAAAAGGCCAGAAATGGCACTCAAGTGGTAGAGTGCTAGCCTTCAGCAAAAGCTCAGGGACAGTACCTAGGCCCTGAGTTCAAGCCCCATGACTGGCAAAAAAAATCAGCAAATAAAGACATATTCACTTTTTTCTGTTAGAATGTCTTTCTTTCTCATGCTTAATTGCTATAAGTACTGGAAAGAAATGCTGGAAGAGGACATCCCTGATGTTTTGTCTGCCATAAAGCAGAAGCTTTCAACTTTATGCTGATGTTAGCTGTTAGCTATAGTTTTGTCATGGGTAGCCTTTAATTCTCCTTTTACCTAATGCATTGAGAATTAAAGTCATGAAAGGGCATTGTATTACCAGATACTTTTTCTGCACCTATTGAAGGGTTAATTTTTGCATATGCCTAGGTAATTAAGATAAGACCAGACTGAGCTCAAGGTTTGTTCTTTTTTTAATTTTAATGCCCCAGAAGACAAAAATTACCACTATCTTAATTAGTGGGTATATGTAAGTACAATTTTAAGTTTGTAGCGGTTGTGGACTTAATTAAATTATTTTCTTATTTTTTCCTATCTATAAATTGATACTTTAGTTGAGCACAGAAAGATCAGACTTAAGGCTTAAAATAAAGTCAGTTTTGAGTGAATTCTAAGATGGAGTTATCAAAAGCTTTATATATAGATCATTGGAAATACATGTACACTTGGTGTCTGTATTCCAGTCCTGAGGGTTAAACCCAGCGCTTGGACACTGCCTTGAGGTTTGTTTCTTTTTTTTTTTTGCTCAAGGCTAGCACTGTACCACTTGAGTCACAACTCTACTTCTGGCTTTTGGTATTTAATTGGAGATTAGACTCTCATGAATTCATCTGCCCAAGCTGGCTTTGAACTGTAATGTTCAAATCTCAACCTCCTGATTAGCTAGACTATAGGCATGAGCCACCAGTACTCAGCTTTTTAAATGGCCTTTTAATAGAAAACTTATTTATAATGTAGTCTATTCAAGAGGATACATTTATTTTTTAGAAAATACTACTAGCTTCTGAATGTAACTACCTATTCAAAGCAAAAACTAGATTAATTATTCTTGAACTAAATAATTTAGTATTTACTGAAATATGAAATGATTACTTGGTGATAAATGTAATTTCCTATTTATAGGTTCATTGTTCAGATGTGTCATGGTCTGATACTCGAAGGACCCTCAGAAAAGATCACTGCTGGGAATCTGGGTCCTTACTAGAAAGAGAGGAGAAAGAGAAGCTTTTCAATGAACATATTGAAGCACTTACCAAAAAGAAAAGGGAGCATTTTAGGCAACTTCTGGATGAAACTTCAGCGGTGAGACTTTCTATTTTTCTATTTCTTAAATCCAGATGAAACTTCATAATTTCAACAGTATACTGATGTGATTTTTTTTTTTTTTTTGCCAGTCCTGGGGCCTGAACTCTGAGCCTGGGCGCTATTCCTCAGCTCTTCAGCTCAAGACTAGAGCTCTACCACTTGAGCCACAGCACCACTTCTGGCTTTTTCTGCTTATGTGGTGCTGAGGAATCGAACTCAGGGCCTTATGCATACAAGGCAAGCACTCTATCACTGACCAACCTTCCCAGCCCCCTGATGTGATTTTTTTTTAGTGTCGTGGTCTTTTGATCTGGAATAACTAGAATTCCTAAGTTTTATGATACTCTTCTGGTTTTTTTTCCCCCTAACATGTTATATCATTCATATTATTGAGGAATTACTTCTTTTGTAAGTTTTCAGATTCATAACTACTACCATGATAATTTGAAATATCTTTAGCTTTGTGTTATCAGTGATCCTAAAATTAGACTTCCTTCTTTTGCTCTTTTTTTCAGTCATAATGCTTAGTGTACCTATGCAAAAATGGAATCAGGTAAATTGCGAGTACAAGGCATGATCAATGTCATCTCTTTTTGCTCTATTTTTAATTTAGTTCTACAGCTCCCTTTTTGGGAGTTTTTACACTTTGTGGTTCAGGTTGTGTTCCTGTTTATCTGCTCTCTTCAGAAGTTATGATGTTTGCCCATGTAAATACAGAGTTTGTAAGTGATTGTCTTAAGCCATCTTGAAAGTATGATTATGAAAATAACTTGTGGCAAGCCAACAAAAACAAATTTCATTAGAGTTCTTCCCTGTCCCTAACTAGTCCAGTTACATTTCAACATTACAAGAGAGTGCAGTCAGTGTGTAATATTATGTGCCATGTGTGCTGCAGTTTGAGCTCCTTAATGAAGGCAAATTGTATTAATGTTCTTCATTTACTTATCTTTTCAAAGATTACCTTAACATCTATGTGGGAAGAAGTGAAAAAAATCATGAAGGAAGATCCTCGGTGCATTAAGTTCTCTTCCAATGACAGGGTAAGGGGATTTTGTGTCTCAACTTACTATCAGTTTTATTAGAAGCTTGCTCACCACTAATATCTTGACCAAAATGAAGTTGGTGATTTAGTTTCAAGTCTATGAGAACTGAGTCTTTTTTTAGGGGGTGGGTCAGTCATGGGGCTTGAATCTGGGGCTTTGGCGATGTCCCTCAGCTCTTCAGCTCAAGGCTGGCGCTCTACTACTTGAGCTATAGTGCCACTTCCAGTTTTCTGGTGGTTAATTGGAGATAAGAGTCTCATGAACTTTCCTGCCCAAGCTGGCTTTGAACCATGATCCTATAATCTTAGCCTCCTTAGTAGCTAGGATTACAGGTGTGAGCCATCAGCACCTGTCCCTGAGTCTGGATTTTAAGTTCATTCTTTTCTTTAAAAAAAAAACACAAAAAGATGCAGTATATTAACAAGAAAGCATAATCTATAAAAGTCTTAATTCCTGGTATTGAGCTTCCATTTACGATCTTAGAAATTTAATAGTTTTGAGTCACACTAGACAGATCTATTCAGGCTAGCAGTTGATTCAGGCCACTTCAGTACCTGATTCTTAAACCACTACAGTGGCACACCACAGCAAGGTCTCGTGTTTTTGGATATGCCAGGGATTTGGCAGTAGAGGGGCCTCAGGTACATGAGCTTTCTAAAAGTCAAGTTCTGTTCTCACTCCTACTCCTGTGTAGGAAATGGACATTTATTTTCCCATGGACATTTATTTTTCTCATGGATATTTATTAACTGATCATTTCAACTAAAATCCCATAGCACTCATTTCTCAAACTTTGAGAACTCTAGTAAATAAAATATTTAATATATAGACCACAAAATAAAAGTTTCTAAGAAACTGATAGCTGGGAGTTACATTGTCAATTTCTTTTCTGTTGGCAATTGACAGTATGGTCTTCATTATACCAAAGAGTTTACCTCTCATTACAGTTTACTTACTAGAAAGCCAAATGCTTAATATACAGGTTCTTTTAAATTTTATTTTATTGTAAAGATATGCTGTCCAGAGTGTAAACTCGTTCAACCACTTTGGAAAGTAGTATGGAGGTTCTTGAAAAGAATCCACATAGAGCTCCCCTATGACCCAGCAATCCCACTTTGGGGCATTTACCCAAATGTTTACAAACAAGACCACACTAAAGCTACCAGCATTATTTATATAATGTTTATTGCAGCATTATTTACCATAGCTAAGATATGGAACCAACCCAGATGCCCCTCAGTAGATGAATGGATCAAGAAAATGTGGTATATATACACAATGGAATTCTATGCCTCCATCAGAAAGAATAACATTGTCCCATTTGTTAGGAAATGGAAAGACTTGGAAAAAATTATATTAAGTGAAGTAAGCCAGGCGTAAAGAAACATAGGTCCCATGGTTTCCCTTATTTGCAATAACTAGTATATGTCTGAGACAAGCAGAAAAGGTCAGATAAGGTGATGTTAGGGAAATGAACCCCAAGATAAGTATTCAAATGTTTTTTTCTTTCATGCATTTGTTTCTAACGAATTTATAAGATTATTTCTTTGTTGCTTTGTATGTCCCTCCCCCACAGTATAACCCCTGCTTTCACTGTATTTGATGTCGATATAATTTGTGGAGGGGAAGGGGAAAAACAAGTCGTTTAAATAAGGATACGGGTAGACCCGTTGCAACAATGAGAAGTACAAGTTGTCATGTCGAAAACGAACTTTACAACTCTGGTTGGGGGAGGGGGAGGATTCGGTGGGGAGGGTGGGGGGAGGCTGGGAAGGGATGGGAAGGGGAAACAAAGGAGGAGGCTACAATGCTTGATAAGAAATGTACTCACTATCTTGCCCATGTAATTGTAACCCCTCTGTACAGTATTTTCACAATAAAAAATGAATAAAAATTTTTAAAAAAGATATGCTGTCCAGAGGGTTTTCAGTTATATGAGTAAGGTAATGAGTACATTTCTTGTTGAACATTGTTACCCCCTCCTTTAAAACAGTTTCTTAAGTTCTCTTTTCCCTCTCCTCTCTTCATTACCTTATGTGCAAAGAAAAGTTTATGAAAAGTACCCTTTTGAGTTTTTGATCTTGCTTTGTGACTTACAAATTACTAGTTTAATAGGTAATGTTTACTTTTTAATGAGTGGATCTGTTAATCTTACTTTTTGTTTCTTTGTTTTGCAGAAAAAACAAAGAGAATTTGAAGAATATATTAGAGACAAATACATCACAGCCAAAGCTGACTTCAGGACGCTTTTGAAAGAGACCAAATTTATTACATATAGGTGTGTGCAGTGAAATGTTTCATATCGGCAGTTGTTGTCTTTACTAGTCTTTGCTCTAATGGCCAAAGCATACTTTGCATTCACACACATGTTGACATTATTGATTTTTAGGAATAAGAAGATGCCAACTTTTATCCAAGGCCACACATAGCTTCTATCTACAGTTCTTTAAAAAAAAGTTTTTGAAAGAAAGGGCCCAGATGTCAATTCTAATTTTGTACTATTTACCACTCAGTTTTTAAAACATACTTTTGTTTTTATTTCACTGCTATTATTAAGGAGTACCCCCAACCATATAAAAATCATATTTCACAAAAGGACTTTAAAAACAATACTTCACTACCAATTTTCTTTGCTTCCTCTGAAGACTGTTCAGTGTGGTTAGACCATTCTAATGCCTGAAATAATCTACTTAAGCTTAGCAAAACATTTTTCTCAGAGGAAAGCAGTTTGCTGGATCCATTTGAATCTGAAAAAATATAAAATCAGAAGCCTTCGAACAAGACTTCTGTGTAATATACCCAGTAGTTTCCACCATTCCGTAATTATCGGGAATTCAATTTTGCATTGCTTTCCAATCAGTATGCAAGAAATCATTTTTGTTTCATCCTTCAGCATTTCTCCCTTTAAAGAAAATATGAAATATCTTAATGAAGGGTATGTGCACGGGAGGATAGATAATGCTGAGGGTGTGGTTTTTAGGTATTTTGTCATTTGGATTTTTTGGTCAGGATCCTTAATGTTTTTTATCAGCTTGGGCTTTTAAATTAGATGTGAAGTAAGACTTTTTTTTCTACATTTTTATAGTTAATTTAGTGAAAGATGTGAAAGTGAAAGCTTGTGAAAGATGCTGGGATTGGCAGCCCTGCAGACTGAAGTCCTCTGTTCATCCACAGAACAGGTACAGAACGGGCAAGATTACCCACCCACCCTCAGCCCTGATCTAGAGGGACCACCAGTAGGGGTGGGAGGGTAATTCAGCTTCTGAGGCCCTTTCTCTCCTTGGAGTCTTTGCTGAGGTGACTACAAAGGTGACTACTGCAGTGAAATTTTTCTTTAAAAAAAAAAGGAAACAATTAGGAGCTAGATGGACATTTCCAGCTCATTTCTAAAAGATGAATGAACAGGAGTCAGTAATTCTTGGACCTCTTTTTCTTATTTCAGATCCAAAAAGCTAATCCAAAAGTCGGATCAGCACCTGAAAGATGTAGAAAAAATTTTGCAAAATGATAAACGGTATTTAGTATTGGACTGTGTACCAGAGGAGAGGCGTAAATTGATCGTGGCTTATGTTGATGACCTGGATCGCCGGGGTCCACCCCCACCTCCTACAGCATCAGAACCCACTAGATGATCTACAAAATAATTCTAAGTAATCTTCCACCGGGGTATCTATTAATCAAAATGCTTGCATGAGCCAGTTTTCAGGGTTTTTTCATATGTGCATTAGTCAACCTATTGCAAAACCAACCGACGAACAGAAGGAGAAGCATTCACGAACCGTTTCTGAACAGAACACTCTGGAAATATTTATGCTTTTCTTTGTGTGGCATGACTGACATACATACTCAAATATAGGCTGTCTCTGGTAAATCTGAAATCTTGAAGCTAAAAATCATCCTTTTATAAGATGTGGAAGTCAGTGACTTGGTGATGTTCTTTCTAGCAGTGTTACACATGCAAGACATAGGAGCATTTGTGGTTTGAACTCACAAGATGCACCTGCCACAGACTCTTAAGAAAACCTAAGTTGGGGTTTGTTTTGATTTTGTTTTTTAAAGCGGGTAAAAAAAAAAAACACTGAAAATTGAATTCTTCCAGAGGCTAAGAATACCATAATGGACGTACTTTTGCCTTTGTCTCTAAAGAACAGTATAGTTCTATGTTCACTTATGTGCTTTGATTATCCCTTCTGAATTATAGGCCAAGTCTTGTTGTTTAGCCTAAGAGAAGATATATTTAGTAATTTCTTCTCAGGTATGGAACTAATGTGTTAGCCAGAGTAGAACTGGTTAAACATCTTTTATTTGCCATTGAATGATCTTCACCAATATCCTGGGTTAGACAACAAAAATTACCTTTCTGGGTGTTCTCTGTAAACTCTCCTCCTGTTTGAATGTTGAACTTTTGTTTCTAAAGTTTAATTTTAAAATGTTTGAATGTTCTGTTTATGTATTTGAACTACAATAAACCAACCCTTTTTATATCTGTGGATTGTATATGATTAATGTTACACAATTTATAAAGTCTTCATTTTAAACCAAAGTTGACTGAACTTGAATATTAAGTAGTTTTTAAGGGCAGAATACTGTTTTCTACTACAAAGGGGAAGAAATTTGTACAGAATTCTCTTATTGGTGTTCAAGACTTGGTAATAATACCTTTTGCCAATAATCAGAAGATTTCCTTGTTTTACTTTGTTTTTTTGTTTTTTGGTTTTTTTTTGTGAACATCAGTGGCTTGTGCCTTATTGGCATCCTTTCAGTTTGTCCTGGGAAACACACCGTGGACTTAGCTTTGATTCCTAATGACTTTTTTCTAGCTTTACCCCTCCAGATTAAAAAAAAAATCCTATTTTATTGTTGGATCCTCTCAGCTTGCTCATATAAATAAGTCTTTGCATGCCAAATGAATAAATGCATTAGAAGATACATTTATATTAAGAGGATAATTTCTCTTCTGTCTCACACCTACTATGATGCAACAAAACCTAAGTGCCTTAGAAACTCTGAGCGCTACATATTGAAATTGATGTTGGTGGGTCAGACTGGTCTCAACCTGCAAAATTGAGAAATAGGATTTGTATTTTTTCCTTCTGAAATTTGTTTTTATAAATTCACCAAGTGATTTTTTTAATGAATAAATTTGAAGTACTTGCCAAAAAGTGTACAGCCATTATAGAAACAGGACTTCCCTGCAAAGGTCAGAGTTCTATGCCACTGTATTTTGTTTTCTAAATTCCACATAATACTGTTTGTTCATTCATTAATGCCATTTCTTACAGTATAGAAGAGTGAAGAAAATGACTTGGTGACATCTATTATTTACTGTTTTTGTCTTAACATATTTGGGTTCCAGTGTTCAAGTAAGTTGCAAATCAAACTTGGCCTATTCACATTTTCTTAAGGTAGCAAGTTATGATTGTATCAAGTTCTTCAAGAAAGTTTCCTTATAATTACACTTGGTTGCAGTGTATCTTCATCTTGATGTGTTTGTCTGCAATTCACCTGTGACATCTCCCCATAAAGCCCTGTTGCTCCAAGTGATAAATTTGAAATGATCAAAGTCTCTGACACCTATATGAAGTAAAACATTGCTTTTATCTCTACAAGTTTAAATGTCAAACCCTGCAGGTTTTCATGCTTTCTAGTGACATAAAAATTCTTAAGTTGTGTTTCACAATTTAAATGTAATCCTTGAATAACTGGTGTCAGAGAACAAAACTTTGAATTCCTGGATTAAGCTTCTTTTTTTGAAAGTGTGAGCTTAAGTAAAATTTATAAAGAACAAGTCAAAAGAAAACTATATCTTGCCATGTTGAAAAGCAAACTATGACCTTTTCTGAAAAGCAAACAAACACAATCTCAGACCTAACATTAAGAACAGCAGTCATAGTTTCTCACTATCTTGTTTGTTTTAGAAGAATTTTTCTTCCTGGGTGGAGGTGAAATATCCTAGGGTGAACAAATACTCTTTTATATTTAAAAATGGAAGATGTTCCATAATGTTTTGTTAGATGCATTTTACTTTACTATAAAATGAGGCGGCAGTTTGCTTGTTCAAATTTTACTATATTTATAGGTACAGAGAACATGGTTTTTATTGCTTTGTTGGGTTTTTTTCTCATACTTTATCCAAAATGCTTGCTATTCTTCATTACTTAGAAGCCTTGCAATATCTTCAAAGTTGGGCAGGGTTCAAATTCATTGGTACAGATAAAGTTGATAACACTTAGCAGGAACGATTACAACTCTTTTATGTTTAAGGCTGAATCATTAACTCTAGATTATAGTTGGTCTTGGGAGAAAAGGCATTATTGTAGATAATTATTTTCCTGCATTTTAGAAGATTTAAAAATATTTAAATCACAGTATAGCATGTCAGGTTGTTACAATGTTTAGACCTTGAAGCTGCAAAGCCTTTCATTTTTGGAGGCTTTAGGGGAATGCTCCCTCTCATGCTAAACCCCTCCCCCAGGGAAGGTGGGGATCTTTACTTTTCAGTGGAAATGAAACAGACTTTACAGGGTAAGGGGAAGTCTGAGTTAAAGTTAGCCAATCGAGTTATAGTTTGCAATGGCTCCCTGCTTGAATAAGGCAGTAGTCCCTATTCAGTAGACTTTGATCAGGAAAACTAAAGTGCTCTCAAGTAAGAACATTTACCAAGCAAATAAAGAAGGAAGGAAAATTTACACTTGCAAAACTCTTTTAATTTGAGCTTTGGGTATGAGAAATAAACATTTAACATCAGAATCCATGGGTTCAGGAATAAAATTCTACTCCAGTCAGCACAGTACAGGGCTGGGCCTAAGGTGCAAAAGCCGCTGACCCTGCTGAGCAAACATCTGGGTTCTGGTCACAGGCAACAGCATCTCTACACAACCAATGTTTTCTACAGCGAATTCTTTGGACACCCAGGTTTTAATTCTGAAGCATAATTATCACATGATAAATGACTTACCACATTATACATTTTAAAATGCAGAAGGTGAAGCATTCTTGTAATTCCTAATAGTAATTTTATTGTACTTTATGCACTAGGGTCAGCAGTACTCAGTAAGCAGTGGTACCGGTAAAGACAACAAATTGTAGATTTTCTTTGGAGATTTCATCACTTTTCGTGTTCCCAGGGGATAGGGTCATTGTCTTGTATGGAAGGGGTGGCGTCCCTCTCGTGCCAAAACTGCTCTACATCAGGAAGGATGGGAATCTCTGCCTTCTCAGGTTTCTCATTGCCAGCGTTGGGTGAGTTGGTTTTCTTCTCTGGAATGGATATTGTAGACTCGGGAGATGGAACCTTGTCAGGAACAACTTCCACGTTACCAGCTGGTGTTACCTGAGACTGTGAGGCAGCTGGGGGCTTTTTGGTCACCATCCATTTCCACAAGCTTTTCAAGCCTTCCTTGAATTCTTCAGACATCAGTAGGATTTGCTGAAGAGATGGAAAACATCAGTACTTGAGCCAGGGCTATGAACCCTTGTGGTGGTGGTGGGCCTTTAACCTTCTGATGCCACACCCACAGCCAGGCTATCCATTCTGGGAGCCACAGAAGAGCAGAGGTGATCTCAATGCTTAGCAGCATTACTGTGAGTTGCTTTGAATGCATCTGGTTTCTAAGATTTTGAGTCTTAGTTCCTCTTTTTTTACATTGGCCATAAGCTCTCCAGAAATAAAAGCTGGCTAGAAGTAAGGGGAGGCAAAATACCAGGAGAGGGTAGAGCTTACCAAACATTGACATAAACTCTTCAGCCACCGCTGGTACATCCATGAGGCACATTTCCACTCCTGCGTGCTGCCTGGTAGTGCTGAAGAACCATTCTGGCAGGGGTAACAGGCTAGCCACGGCCCAGATGGTCCCCAGCACTGACCAGATGGTGCAGATGCGGATATTTACTTACTTGGCTGGGTCACTTGCATACATGAAGCACACTTTGGCAACTGCAACAATTGTCAGGCTCTTCACTGCCATGCACATGTGAATGAACCAGTCCGAAGACTTTCAGACAAACCAGCCTAGATCCCAAATACCTTTGGAGTATGCTGTAGCATGGACAAGTACAGAAAACAGAAGGAGGGAGAGATCAGCCAGGCTGAGATTCAGAATCAGAGAATGGATCATGGATGGCTGTTGAGAGCCCTGAAGGGAGTCTATCTGCATGATAATCTTGACTATCTCACTGGAACATCTCTTGAGGCTATTTACAGAATCTGGTCTTTGCATCCTGCCCCAAACAAAGACCAGGTAGCTGCTATGGACCACCTTTTCACATTGCCCTAAGCAAACATCCTGCAGCTGCTATGGCCAATGAAAAAGCTTCCTTATTCTAAGCATATAAATACCCCTGTGTGAAAAATAAAATTTGGCAGCTTGATCAGAATCCTTGTCTTGCTGTCCTTCTTTGTGTCTCTTGTCCCTTCATTCCTTCTCGCTTAGGTTCACTGCCCTCGCGGGTTGGGACAGATGGCTTTCCTTTCCAAGTGCTGTGGAGGAGGGTGCCAATCACACTTAGGTTCACTGCCCTGCGGGTTGGGACAGATGGCTTTCCTTTCCAAGTGCTGTGGAGGAGGGTGCCAATCACACATAGGTTCCCCACAAAGCCCACCAGGCAGACAGCCACCAAGAGAGCAGGGATGATGGTCCTCCAGTCTTTGGAGTCAGAGGGCAGGTAACCTCCAGCAAAGTGGAGGTGAGCCAAAGATGAGTTCATGATGCTGGAGTTGGCGTCTGCCAAGGCAGCTGTCAGCATCACCTTTTGTAATGTAATGCCCAGAGACTTGAAGCGCCTAAAAAGACCACCAGAGACCAAAGATCAATGCAAGCGGCAATGAGTCATTTATTGACGAGCTTGAGCACGGACCCCTCTGTGCACTGATGTCCGAGTGCAGAGAGCGGCCCCCAGCACAGGGTTACAGCACCTTTTATATGTTCTTTGGTAGGGGTAAGGCCTCAGTATGTATTGGCAACGAATCAATACACCACGTGGGAAATTTAAATCATAATTCTAGCAGATGATTGGCACAGTACAAAGCGGGAAAAGGGCTGGGGCTAATAATTGGTCAGCCTTAGTGAGCTATTGTGCTCTAAACTAATTAGACAGTACTTCTAGGGTAATTTAGGAGAAGTGGTTGCCAGATGGCCACTATCTCTGACCCTGACCCAGGGGAAGTGGTTGCCGGGCAGCAACTATCTCCGATCCTAGGCCCAGAGAAAGTGGTCTGGAATGTATCAGGTACTTTGTCAGGTACTCCCTGCCAGAGGGTCGTTAATTTCAGCTCCAGATCCAGGAGTGTCAGGGGCTCAAGGGCGGGTAGAATAGCAGCTGCACTCTTCAAGGTTTAGCAAGCATGTGTACAGAAGCAGAAAGGCAGGTTAAAGAAAGTAAATGGTAAATACCGGTCTAATACAAAATGGCAAATACAGGTCTATCCGGTTATATATATCTCATGCTTCTCACTTTCTGCCCAGCCCCGCTGCACAGAGACTAGCTTCTTAGGTTAGTCTTTGTGCCTGGGCTCTTTTGTACAAGATACAAAGGAAAAATAGCCTCTGTTGTCAGTGTCAAATGACACTTCTGGACCCTCCCCTTGCTTGTTTCCTGAGTGCAGAATGGCAAAGAAGGTTGAATGCTAAGCTCTTTGCTGCACGCAATATTCCTGTGACCAGTGAATGGCAGCCAGCAGGGGTGCATGCTTGCTGCTCATTAGCCAGTTTAATACCAAACCACCAGCCCTGCAGAGCAATGAAAACATACTCATAAATGATAAATGAGAACTCATGTGTAAGTGGGATGTGCTTCTAGAGATTAGAAGGAAATCAATAGAGCCAATTACAGTTATTTCCAACCAGCTATTTCTAGAATCTTGGCTGTGGTCTGTCATTCAATGAGCACATCAGAATCTGTGGGATGGCTTGATCCAGTGGGTCTGGGTTAGGGTCTTGAGAATTTGCATTGGTAAGATACTCCCATAGGGTGTTGAGGCTGCTAGTTTGAGAGACCACATTTAGACCTGGTGCTTCTGCCACCCTGTGCATTCCCCCCATCCCCACCCTCCACACCATTTGCAGAGATGAGTTTCCTTTTACCCTCACCATCACTCCAGTCTCTTCATTAGCTAGCTCATAGCAAGTACAACTGGATAATGAAAAACGTTGGAAGTCTTATGGGGTATAATTATGGATGGCTTAATTTTATCATTGTTGAGATTTTTAGAGATAATTTTGGAGCTCTGAATTGCACCTGGTTTATATACTAAACAGACAAGTGAAGGCCACCAAGTGATGAAAGAAATTGCTTTTTGGACAGTAAAAAAAAATTAAAAATGTCTACATGAACATTTAAGAGAATATTTAAAATTGGAAGGAAATCTCAGGAAAAAAAGATTCTAGGACTATAATAAAATTGAAAGTTATACCAGTGAACACTCTGGGAGGGATTAGGGAGCTAGAATTGTTCACAGAAAGGGGTTTGTAGACTTAAAATGAGAATACAATTACTCTGAGTATAACTGAGTCAGAAATGCTTCTGGTATGCTACCGTGGAGAGATGAGTTGAGAGACCTCCAAGTTGTAGTACCAAGTCAGCTTGCATATGTTTTCTCAGGATAGACAAATCTAACAAACTGCAGAATTCAGCTCTGAACAGTACAGCTACTG
The DNA here is from genome assembly GCF_024711535.1 of Dipodomys merriami. NCBI lineage: Eukaryota > Metazoa > Chordata > Mammalia > Rodentia > Heteromyidae > Dipodomys > Dipodomys merriami. Next base: position 15,303,102 of record NW_027204159.1, on the reverse strand, counting down.
AGAATGCTGTCCGTGGTGGGTTTGTTTCATTTCTGTTGCCCTTTCTCTTTGGGAGGCAGAAGAATGGTCCCCAGGAAAGGGGGAAATACTACAAATAGGCACAAAACCTTTCAGGGGTGGAAATGTTCTAAAGTTGGGTTGTGGTGATGTCTACACAAGTGTAAATGTACTAACACCTTGAACTTTGTATTTTCAGTGTGTGAATGTTGTCTAATAGGATAGTGGGTAAAAGGATAGTGGGGTGTCACATGGGAATAAGGACACCAACTTGAACTCAGCAAGACCAAGTTTACTTCTGCAGAAGAGAGTGCTATTGACAGAAAGCCAAGTAAGCAAGTGCATTGGGTGGGCAGTCCACTCAGGTTTTATCCCTAAGGCATTCTGCTGGGTCATAACTTAAGGTTCACAGTCTTAAAGGATTGGCTAGTTTAAAAAGGGGTTGGTTAAAAGTTTGAGTGATCAACCAAAACCAGAGCACCTGGCCAAATGTTAGAAAAACAATTCTTAGCTGGTGCTCTACTGCTTGAGCCACACCTAGAAAAACAATTCTTGTAACAGGATATGGCTCAACGAAAATAACTTCTTACAAGATGGCAGCTACCCTTAAATTAGTATTGCCTATATAAAGATAAAGCAACCACTTTGATTGAGAAGATTCTAACTCCCATAATAACTCTATGGCTTTTTTTCCCCACAGGTCCATCCTTCACCTAGGATGGACCTAGGTAAAAGCAGATGTCTGCTCTTAAAAGGCTAGTAGCCTCCATAGCAGAGGCTAAGTTGAAACAATTAAGTTTATGGAGAGAAGATGGCCTAGAAGCATCAAAGTAAGTGACAGTGCTGGGTAGGAGGGTGGATGAGGGGCTTGGGGAGAAAGATCTAGAAGATAGAGAGTTTGAGGCTCCTACTTGGTTTCTCTGGCTTGGAAATGGGTTTTTCCATTTCTCACACTCTTGAATGTTTTTATCACTTGAGACAAACCTTCAGCCCGGCCTTTTGCCTCTTGATGGTTAATTCAAGATGGAATCTTGCAGACTTTTTTTTTTTAACTGAGTTGACTATAAACCATGATTCTCTAGTTCTCAGCCTCCTGAGCAGTTAGGATTACAGATGCAAAACACAGGCTTGTGCACAGCTTATGTGCTTTTCTTTTGGTGTGTGCTTATTGAATCACTCTCTGCCAGGCATTATTCTAGACCCTGAGAAGCCAGTGGCGTGAAACATCTCTTCTTGAGGAGCTATAAGCCAGTGGGACTAGTTTCAGGGACCAATGAACTTGTCATTGAAGAATACTGGCTCCTGGAGGTAACTAAAGAAGAGGGGCAACTGACCCACATCAGGAATTGAGTTAGGGAAGGTCTGTCAAAGACTTCTTGGAAGAAATAATACTGGAACTGAGACCTGAGCTATGTACCTACCTCTTTGCTCCTGCCAGATCCTCATCGGAGCTCATAATCGCTACTTCTGTGTTTAACACACCAGAAAGCAGCAACTACTCTTCAGAGAGTCTGTTTATATCCTGAGAAATAATTTCTTCCCTCTTCCTAGCTCTCACTGATACAGGCATGTAGAATCTGAAATTCAGAGTAGCCATCAAATCTGGAAACAAGCAAACAGACAAGAAATGGCTTACTAGATACTATGATAAAAGCAATACTCTTCCAGACTCAATGAGCACCTTGTACCGTGAGGAGGAAGCTTCCCAGCATTCAGACCTTGATCAGGTGAAAGCTCCTTGCGCTACGCACCATTTCCATCTGGCTTTGCAATTTGTTAGCAGACTGAGAGCTCAAGCTCCTCCCTGAGAAGTGCACAAGTTAGGGCTCAGACTTACAGTACTTTGCCATCTCTTCCCTCCCATCTGCAACATTAACAGAAAGGCCGGTGTCCTTGGTAAGTACTTCGCTTTCTGTTGTGATTTGCAGCAGCTTTTCTTCAGTGCCCTGGTTGTGCTCTGTTTTTGACTACAGTTATCTTGTGTTTTTTGTGTGGAGTAATTCTTGCTATGGGACCTGAGTGGCAGGTCCATGATTTTACTGAAGTTCTAGAGTGTTGTTCCAGGCTACAGGTACATGTGTAGTCATCATGTATCTGCAGGGTGAGTGAATAGGTCTACCTGTGTCTGAGTGGTCACCCCTGTGAGAGCTCCTGCTTTTGTTGTGTGTTTGGTGGCCTTTCCGTCTCAGCTGCAAGGAAGAGGATGGAGACAGACTGTTTATGAGAAGGTGGTCATCAAGTTGGGGAGATGCTGTCTTATATTATCTAAGATGCTAGTTTTTGTATTTGTTTCCATTTCTAGACATGCAGTTGAGAATCAGGGACTGGGAGTTAGACCTGAATTCTGAAAAGTGGGACTGGAAAAGGCACCCTGGTTTTCTAAGTGTGGAGAGGAGGCAAGCTCTGGACGTGTGGTGACTATTTGTCCTCTACAGGATGGGCAGGCACGAGCTGGGACCTGGGAATCTTCATTGCTGGGTAAATTGCTTAGGCCTTATTTTGGAGTTATTTTGCCTTTGTTAATGACTCATTTTAGCTTTACAGAAAATAAAATTCAGACAGTTCTTTGGAAAACAAAAGGGCTAAAAAACATGAGGATGTAGCCTCACTGGGCCAAGTTTTGTAGAACTTAAAAATTCCTTTAAAATCATAGTCCAGGGCTGGGAATGTGGCTTAGTGGTAGAATACTTGCCCAGCATGTGTGAATGATCCCTTACTTCCACATAAACAGAAAAAGTCTGAAGTGGCACTGTGGCTCAAATGGGTGCTAACCTAGGGCAAAAGAAGCTCGGGGATAGTGCCCAGGCCCTGAGTTTAAGCCCCACGATTGGCAAAAAAAATCATAGTCCAGAGCAAGGGATCTAAGAAGACTTCTCAGAAGAGGTAAGAATGGCAAAGAAATATGACGAAGTGCTCATCATCCCTGACCATAAAGGAAATGCAAATCAGAACAACCCCAAGATGCCATCTTACCCCAGTTATATTGGCCAACATTTTGAATTCTAACAACAAATGCTGGCAGGGATGTTGGGGAAAAGGAACCTTACAACATTGCTGGTGAGAATGTAAATGAATACAACCACTCTGGAAAGCAGTCTGGAGGTTCCTCAAAAAAACTAAACATAGACATTCCCTATGACCCAGCCTCTTCCCTATTCCTTGGCCTCTATCCTAAGCAGCATGAGCCAGGATATGATAAGGACACCTGCAAATCCATGTTCATTGCCACACTAGTCACAGTAGCCAAGATATGGAAATAACTCAGATGCCCCACAATGAATAAATAAAAAAAGTAGTACCTATATATGATGGAATTTTATACAGTCATTAGAAAGAATAAAATAATGTCATTTTCAGGGAATTGATGAAACTAGAACAAATCATGTTAAGTGAGGTAAGCCAAGATTAGAGAGACAAACAGAACATATTCTCCCTGACACATGCAAGTTAGATCTAAAATGCACTGAGATATGACAAATTACACAAGATTCGAGATACAGTGAGACCAGAAGAGGATAGTCTTAGGAGAGAATCACAAAGGTGCAATGCCTAAGTGATTCTTCGAATTTACATAAAATAATATACATACTAAATATACTCCTAAGATAGGGAAACAAAAGACTTTTTTCTTAATTTGTTTTTTCTATTTCTGATGACTGTATTCTTTAACTTATAGATGACATGTTTACGTGCACATCTGTGGGAGGGTGGAGGGAAGGCACAGAAGCAGATGAAAAGGTGCAGCAATGGAGCTCACTGGACACTGGTGAAAGTGAATGGTACAACTCATGGGTGGAGGTGGGAGGGAGGGAATGGGAGTGAGGGAACAGACGACACTATGCGAAAGAAACTACTAATTACCTGATGTATGTAAAGGTAACCCTGCTATCTATCACCTCTAAAGCAACAAAAAAGTAAATTAAAAAAATCATAGTTCAAACATACTTAGGCTGGTACTTTGATGTATGTGTTTTTCCTTTTTCCCCCCTCTTCCCAAATGTATGCCTTTTGAATAATGCAGCTTACTTCAGCCATGATTTTTGTCATAATGAGGGTCCTTGTCAACCAAAAAGCCCCCAGGACAAGGTGAATTGGAGACTTTTGCTACTTTGCAGTGTTATTTTCCTAGGAGACAGAACCTTTTCAGGATATAAAGCACTACAATATCTTCATGGGTTTGGAAGAGTTCTGCTTTAGATATGAGCTTATCCTTGGCTATGGGTGTATTGTTTGTTGTTGTCCTTACTGAAGGACCTCTATTTTACCATTTGGAGGAAAATTTGAAGTCTTTTACCAGCCCTGTGAGGTGGCTCAGACCTATAGTAGAATATTTTTTTTTATTATCTCAGACCTATAACCTCAAGGCCAGACTGGGTACCTAGGGAAACCTTTCTTAAAAGCGAAAATCTGCCCAAACCACCTGGTACAATGATTTTTTTCAACATTAAATTGGCTTCATTGAGCTATAATTGTATAGTTTTTGTTTTCCATCTTGTATTTTTCACTCGAGTGGCCAGTGTGCTTCTAATTGAGCTCAGCACAGACTAGAGCTGTTGCCATGACTCCAAACCCAACCTCATTCATTTCTAGCATCTCAGGTCTAGATTAGCTGGGAAAATTAAGTGTTCAGAGATTCAAAGCTTGTTTGCTTTCCTGGGGGCATGAGAAGAAGTGGAAGTTGTTTTTCTTGAGTGCTAAGAGCCATAGCTCATGTGGTCTATGAAGGTTTTGACCTTCCCATCTATTCTTGGAAGACAGTTTATTCAGGAAAACCTGGATAAATGACTGGCTCTTGCTTCCTTTGAACCTCCTCTGTTCTTAGTTATTTGCTGTCTTCGACTTAAGCCTCTTCACCTGTTCCTGGATAGCTTGCTTGCAGCTGGTTAAAGATAACACCTGATGGACTGAAGTTTGATTCAATTGCCTTGCTCCACACTCCCTAATTTTCTACAATCCCCCATCCTCAGAGAAACAGATTTGAGGCTTGCTCTTCACTTCTCACACATGGCTTCCTCAAGACTAAATTCTTTCTCCTTTGTAGAACTCTGCAGTGGCTGGCATGCTCCATAGTGAGCAAAACACACCATGTTGGTGGCATTTTTAAAAAACCATTGCCAATAACAAAATATATTGAAAACCTTTTCAAAGAAAGCTGTTTTAGTGAGGAAGGAAAACTATAGAATCTGCCTCCAAATGTTTCAAATGATACAAAAGTTGGAATCACTTACTCTGCTCAGAGCTAAAAACAAATGAAAACACTTTTTAAAGCTTTGTTCCTCATTGCAAATCCTTGTTGAAATTCTCATAAAGGAATTTCTCATAGTTTTCTATTACATAGTTTTATTACATACACATTATTTTTATTGTAATTGAGATAATATTGCAATTGAAAATAAAATAAATATCCTTGCCAGGCACTGGTGGCTCATGCTTGTAATCTTAGCTACTCAGGAAGCTGAGATCTGAGGATTGCAGTTCAAAGCCAGCCTGGGCAGAAAAGTCAGTCAGAATTTTTTAAAACTTATTTGTATTGAAAAGGTGATATATAGAGGGATTACAGTTATATAAGTCAGATAATGAGTACATTTCTTTTTGAACAGTGTCACCTCTTCCCTCATTTTCTCCTAGTTTTTTCCCTGCTGACCCCACTTCCCCACAAGTTGTATAGTTCATTTTCAACATTGTGTCTAGTGAACATTAGTGCTGCATTTGTTCACCCTTTGTCCCATCGATTCTGTGCTATCCCTTACCCTCCCCCAAACAGATAAACTCCCATTCAAAAGGTTCAGAAATAAAAAAAAAACAGCCACAAAGAAGAAAACAAAACAAAACAAAAACAAGCAAAATAACAAAGAACCTCTTGTTTCCTTTTCTTGGAGTTCATTTCAATAAACATCTGTGAGACTCTTATCTCCATTGAGCTACCCAGAAAAAGCCATACATAGTGCTGTGGCTGGAGTGGTAGAGGGCTAGCCTTACGCGCAAAGAGGCTCAGTGACAGTGCCCAGGCCCTGAGTTCAAGGCCCAGGATTAGCAAAACAAACAAAAACAAAAACCCCTTTACTTTCGTAAAAATGATTAGATAGAGGACGTGCTGTCTTTTTCCTGTTTACTTTCTTGGGGGCAGGACTGGTGTTTGAACTTGGGGCCTTGCCCTTGCCAGGCAGGTGCCTATTGTTGAGCCTCCAGACTAATATTTTATAAAGGAAAGTGAAGTGTCTCAGATTGTTACTTGATGGTAGTTGCACAGCTGATCATTTGTGAAACCAGGATGGACCCCGTATTCCTGATCCTGCTTTAATCCCATCAGAGAAGCCTCCAAAGACTATTCTTTACCTTATGTACTGTGTATATAGGTATATACTGTGTATATAGGTATATACAGGAGTTCTGTGTGAGTTTCCTATTTGCTGCTGTTAATGTAAATTGATACCCTATCCTTAGAAAGGTCAGAAGTCCCACAGTGTAAGTAGAATGTTTTCCTTCTGGAGGCATCAGGAGAGAATCTGTATCTTAACCTCTTCCAGCTTCTAGAAGCTGTCCACAGGCCTTGGCTAATTCCTGTTCTCCATCTTTTTACCAATTCCAGGAACACAGTATCTATGTGTCCCTATTTCTGTCTTTATTGTTCCATCTCTGGCCTTCTTCCTCCTGCTCCCCTATGCAAAAGAGTCTAGTGATTATATTTTACCTACATGGATAGACCAGGATAGTCAGCTCAAAAATCCTTAATCAGAACTGCAGAGTTCCTTTTACTATGTAACTGTATCCACGGCTTTCTGTAACTAGGATGTAGACATTAATGGACTATTTCTTCCTTTCACACACATTCTACTGACTTCCTAATTTAAGTTATTTTTAAATCTCATTTTATGGTGCTGGGTTGAATTCAGGGAATGCTCTCATACTTAAGGTCTACCTCCAGCCCTTTTGTTGTAGTCCTGCCTTATACTTTGATCTTCCCAATCTCTGCCTCTTGAGTAGCTGGGCTTGTAGTTGTGAGCTATTATGCCTGGTCTGTACTAAACAAATGTAAATAGAACATCTCTAAACCTTTAAAAGAATTAGAGCTAAATATTGAGACTTATTTTGAAACACTTTCTAAAATTGTACATGTATTATCTTATTCTCATGACAATACTAAGTCCTGTCATTCCCGGTTATTAAAGGAAGGAGCTCAATTTCAAAGATAAACTCAAGGTCATACTGTTAACAAGTTAACAGCTGGAGTTCAAAAATTGGATCTATCTAGCTGTGCATGGTGTTATATGCCTGTAATATCAGCTGTTCAAAAACAAAGGCAGGAGATTGTGAGCTTGTTGTCAGTCAGGACTGTATAGTAAGATTGTTTTGAAATGCCAAAACCAAACAAAAAAATAGATGTATTCAAGAACCCATGTGGAGATTTGCAGTATTAATCTCTAAGGAAGGAGACTGGCTACAGATGTTTTGTGATCATACTATCAGGCTGGTGTTCTTCAACAGGTACTTTGTGAAACACTCTGTGTTAAGGTCATCCAGTAAAACTGTGCTGATGAAAACTTGTCTGTATTTCTACTTTTTATGTATCTATAGCTATAACCCATAGGTACATATTGAACACTTCAAACGTGGTTAGGATACCTGAAGATTGATTTTTAAGGTGTATGTACTTATAATTAAATTCAAACTGAGACAGAACATTTTTATCTTTCCTTGTCTAACATTGAGGTCTAACAGAAGCCCAAGCCCGTATAGAGATGTTACTTTCATGCACACTACTGCATATGACAGCTAATTGGCATTTGAAGAATAGCTGTGGAAAGCTTTTGAATACACTTCTGGAAGGACTGTGTGTTTGTGGGGGAGGTAATAATAGAACAGGGTTTCAGGTGTCGGTGCCATCTGGAGTGTTGGTTAGTGTGACAATTCCCCCTTAAAGACAGACACTTTGAACTCTTCACTCATTCAGCAAGAATCTGTGAAATCACTCTAGGAATCTTGGGGAAATCAAGGTTGTGGGACTAGGGTCCTGCTAAAAGGTACGACTATTCTAGAGGGACAGGAAGTGATTTGGTGAAAGTGTTACCAGTGACATTGCCTAAGGCCATAGTACTAGGGCAAAAGCCAAGTGAATAATAGTGGTCTAATGGTGTTCAGGTTTACTTTAGGTGTGGCAATTCTTTTCATACCAAATTTACAGAAAAAAAATGGGAGCTCCATGATTCGGAGCAATTGTGGGAATAAAAAATCATAGTCTTATTTTCTTCTCTTTTTTTTTTTTAATTGTATTTTATTTTATTTGAGAACATACTGTACAGAGGGGCTACAATTACATGGGCAGGATAATGCATACATTTCTTACCAAGCATTGCAGCCTCCTCCTTTGTTTACCCTTCACTTCCCTTCCCCGCCTCCCCCCTCCCCCCACCCAATTTTACCCTCCTCCCCCCACCCAATTATACCCCCCTCCCCCTTCTCTTTTTTTTTTTAATTTGTGTCAGTCATGAGGCTTCAAATCTGGGCCTGAGTACTGTCCCTAGCTCTTCAGCTCAAGGCTAGTACTCTATCACTTGAGCCACAGCACAACTCCCGATTTTCTTAGTGGTTTATTGGAGACAAGAATCTCACAGATTTTCCTGCCCGGGCTGGCTTTGAACCGCAATCCTCAGATCTCAGCCTCCTGAGTAGCTAGGATTACAGATGTGAGCCATCAGCACCTGGCTACATAGTGTTATTTTCTGCAGTACTTCATTTACTGTTGGTGGCCCTCATGGTGCCTCTGTGAAGCCAGGATAGAGTGCATAGTTCACAGGTGGAATCCAGAAAAGTCTCAAGGCTCAGTTGCAGCCTAGTTCTTGGGATTTCCATGGAAGGCAGTGAGGGAGGGGAGGGGTGTGTGAGAGGGGGGTGCTTTCCAGATATTATCTCTGTTTTATTTTAAAATTAAATGTTTAAAAACACATTTAACACTCATATCTTTTGAAAGAATCCTAATGGATTGTAAAGTTTGCCTTTTCATGTTATGTCAAAAGGTAAATTCTGTCATACCAATATTGAGCTGTACTTTTAAAATATAGCTTTCCAGTTTTCCTTTCTTCTTCTTCCTCCTCTTCACTTTTCTCCCTCCTCTAGGTTTTTCTTTTTCTTTTTTTCTTGTGCCAGTCCTAGGCTTGAATTCAGGGCCTGGGTGTGGTCTCAGAGGGTTTTTGGCTCCAGGCTAGCACTCTACCACGTGAGCCACAGCCCTACTTCTGAATACTTGGTGGTTAATTGAACCTCATGGACTTTCCCTGCCAGGGCTGGCTTTGAATTGGGATCTTCAGATCTCAGCCTCCTGAGTAGCTAGGATGAGCCACTACTGCCCAGCCTCCTTTAGTTTAAAAAAGTTGCCACTGCCAATTTTAATGTGTTATTTCCAAAGATGGAGAGAATAGACAGTAAAGTGGAATATTTTTTTCCTTTTCTCTACTTGGTTATTTCTAAAGAACACTCACAGCAAAATATGTGCATTCTATCATGAATGATTATTGTCCTAAGTACTAGGTATATTAAGATGGAGACATTTTCTTGCGTCCATTTCGAGGTGAAAAGAAGTGAGTGAAAAAACTACCTTCAAGAGCTACAAGCACTAAGATGAGCCAGAATTTGGTTCCAGGCAATTTGGCTTTGACACTTGAACTATTAGACATTAGCTCATCTCTAACAGAGGCTTGTTCTCTGGTAACTACAGGTTACCAAGGGAGGTATGAGAATGGTTCCTAGAGAGAAACAGAATATGGACATCGGGTGCTGCCATGTTTCTCAGAGGGAGAGCTTACTCTCCCTCAGGTAGACTCCATCTCAGTGCACTGCCCCCTCTCAACAGAAGCCCTGCTGATTGTACAAGTGATCTAACAGTGTGTGACGAGGTCTCCATGGTTTTTGATCCACATTTATAAATTGCACGTGTACCCATAATATTGAGTGAGAATCTATTCAGTTCCTTAGTAAGTTTGCTTGGATGCATAGCTTTCCTTTCTGGTTGAATCCCACCCTCCATTGCTAAAGAACAGGCCAAGGAAGATGTTTGAATGGACTCTATTTAATGTTTGGTTTTCAAACTCATTTTAAAATTGTCTTGCTTTTTATGCTGTTGTTGTTGGTTGTGGGGCCTGAGTGCTGTCCCTGAGCTCTTCAGCTCAAGGCTAGCATTTAAGCCACTTAAACCACAGCACTACTTCCAGTGTTTTGGTGGTTAATTGGAGATCAAAGTCTCACAGACTTTCCTGCCTGGCCTGGCTTTGAACTTTGATCCTCAGATCTCAGCCTCCTGAGTAGCTAGGATTACAGGTGTGAGCTCACTGTCTGTCTTGTTTTTTTGTCTCTCCATTTCCACAGATTAATTATATCCCTATAATTGGTAATTTAATTATTTCATGAAGAGAAGGCAATTTGGATAATTTTCTGAGCCCATTTTGATTTTGATCTAGATAAAACAATCTTTAAAATGCTCTAGTTCACTTTTCTTAGTATCTTTCTTCTGTTCACTGAGGATCCAAAGATTTTGCTATGGGCCATAGAGGGGCAGGTATGGAGCTAATGTACTTTGATGGTGTGTTTCCCTTTGCTAGAGCGACTGTAATGTGGCTTGAATGGTAGAAATGTATTACCTCACAGTTGGGGAGTCTGGAAGTTCAAGATGAGGATGTGGGCAGGATGGGTTCCCTGTGGGTGTGAAGAAGCTGTTAGCGCTTCGTTGGCTTCTGGTGACTACTGGCAATCTCTGGTGCTCCTTGGTTTGTAGAGGCATTGCCCAGTCTCTGCTTTCATCTTACTCCAGTGTTTTCTCCCTGTGTGCATGTTTGCTTGCTAATATACCTTTTAATAAGAACACCAGCTATATTGGATTAGGGTCCACCATTATTCTCATTTTAACTGGATCATGACTTTATAAACCTTATTGCCAGTAGGGTATGGTGGTATATTCCTTTAATCCCAGCACTTGGGAGATTGAGAAAGTAGATTGGAGGCTTGGAGGTTCGCCTAAGCTACACAGTGACATTCTATCTCAAAAACCAAAGCAAAACAAAACAAATCCCAATCCTATCTCTAAATAAAGTCATATTGTTGAATTCAACATAACAGGGTGTTTGCTTCTTTCCATTTTTTTGTCTTCTTTTTCCTCTGTGACAATATTGGGGTTTGAACCCAGAACATGGACACTGTCCATTAGCTTTCCCAATCAAGGCTGGTGTTCTACCATTTGAACCACAACTCCATTTCTAGCTTTGTTTTGGTGGTTAATGAGAGCTAAGAGTCTGATAGACTTTCCTGCCAAGGCTGGCTTCCCACTTGGACCCTCAGATCTCAGCCTCAGTAGCTAAGATTGCAGGTGTAAACCACTTGGGCCTAGCTTAACACTGTGTTTCAGAATCAAGTATAGTTCCCGCTTCCTTACTTGGTGATAACTTGTGATAGCTCTTTCTCCTAAAAGGCAAGTCCAGGGTGGAGTAGGAAAGATGATTAATCAAATTAACTAAACTTTCAGATTTCCTACTAGCATGATCAAAGCAATGGTAATGGGAAGTGAGGCCTTCACCTAGGAATCTCCTTAAGTAAGAAGATGGACAACAATTATCCCATGGGTTGGGGACATAGCTCAGAGACAGAACTCCTGCCTAGCATGCAGAAAGCCTCAGCACTGCAGACATAAACCAACCAAGCAACAAAATAATGTATTGCCAGGCACCAGTAGCTCATGCCTCAGAGGGCTGAGATCTGAGGATCGTGCTCCAAAGTCAGACTGGGCAGGAACATTCGTGAGACTCTTATCTCCAATTAACCACGAGAACACTGGAAGTGGAACTGTATCTCAAGTGGAGCGCTAGCCTTGAGCGCTAGCTGAAATGCTGAGGGAAAACGCCCAGGCCCAGAGTTCAAGCCCTGCAACCCACAAAAAAAAAAAAAAAAACCAACCCCCCCCAAAAAAAACCCCACCCAATATATTAATGAGATACTTTATTTAGGGCCTGAGGTCTTTGTTCAGTAGAATGCAATCTTAGCATGCCCAAGGCCATGGGTTCAATCCCCAGACTGAGGCAGTGGGATGAAGGGGAGAACTGGTTAATAATTGTACCATAGAGTGTCATTGAAAATGTCCACTAACTACTATCAGATGAATGTGTAATTAGTAATGACTGTTGTGCCCATGTTGCAGGACCCCACCAAGAAGACCATGGAGAGTCAGATATTCCAAAATGCAAAAGCAAGGTTTTATTTAGACAGGTTGCAGCTCGGGCCTCGTCCTACACTCTGACACAGAGAAGCCTAGGAGGAGAGCCCTGAGCTAAGGATTTGCAGGGCTTATAAAGGCACACAGCCAGGTATTTGGATTACCACCATGTGTAGCTCTGCTAGCTGAGATAAACAAGCAACAAAAGGTCACTGCCTCAAGAATGGAATCACTTTAACCCTTCATTCCCCCCTTTGACTTATGGTCCTGAGACACAATCTTGTGGCTCTGGCCCCAAACTAAACTCCAACAGCTCTCTATCTTGAATGGGTTCTTTTCCTTTGTAGTCCCTCTCTGACCTTAGCTATAAACAACAATACCAATAACAATCAGTCCTTCTTTCCTCGAGGCATTCACAAAGTGGTTGGGTAGGATGCTTGGAGACATCCCATGTTTCCCCACGGTCATCCAGGGCAAAGGGGTCAGCCAGTCTGGTGTGGGAGCAGTGGATCCAAGCAGCAATGCCATCCACCTTAAGGGCAGTGGGTGTAGCCAGTAGCATCATGTAAGGTCCCTTCCACCATGGTTTCAGAGATCTCAAGTTGTGTCTTCGAACAAGCACCCAGCCCCCTGGTTTAAACGAATGGGGAGTAGGAATAGAAGCAGAATCATATAATGCTCTAAGCTGCCACACACTTTTGTGGACAAGCTGTAGATAGTCAAGTTTACATAGAAATTCAGTATCACTCAAATCAGCAAGCAATTCAGTCTGAAGGCTAGGGATAATGGGTGGAGGGTGTCCATACATTATTTCAAAAGGAATAAAGCCAAGCTGATAGGGTGAATTTCTTACTCTAAACAGGGCAAAAGGAAGGAGTGATACCCAGTCTGTGCCAGTCTCCAAGGCCAATTTAGTTAAGGTCTCTTTTAGAGTCTGATTCATTCTTTCTACCTGCCCTGAACTCTGGGGTCTATAAGCACAGTGCAATGTCCAATCCGTCCCCAGTGCATTGACTATTCCCTGACTTACTTTTGACACGAAGGCCGGTCCATTGTCTGATCCAATGGTGGATGGGAAGCCATACCTGGGTAGGATTTCTTCCAAGACCTTCTTAGCTGCAACATTCGTGGTCTCATGCTTTGTTGGGTAAGCTTCAACCCATCCTGAAAAGGTGTCTACAAAAACTACCAAATAATTTCTGTGAAGTCTACTTCCCAAAACGCACCTGGCCTATCTCCACGGAGGCGAGCTCCTTTGGTAACCGGTTGATTGGGGGCATTGGTGAGCTGACAGGCTTTACAATCTTTAACAATGTCCTCAATGAGTTGATTTCCTTGCCTAACTTTTACTTCTGAGTGTCAGAGCAAGTCCTGCATTCTTCAGGTTCACATGTGAGAGGCCCGATGGATTCTCTTAAGAATCCCCTTAACTATAGACTCATCTCTTTGATGAACATTGATGCAAAACTTCTCAACAAAATTTTGGCCAATCGACTTCAACAATTCATCCAAAAAATCATACACCATGATCAAACAGGATTCATTTCAGGGATGCAAAGCTGGTTCAATATACGCAAATCAATTAATATTATTCATCACATCAACAGGAGCAAGAATAAGAACCACATGGTTATCTCAATAGATGCAGAAAAAGCATTTGACAAGATCCAACACCCCTTTATGATGAAGGTTCTGGAAAAGTTAGGAATCCATGGATCATTCCTCAATACAATAAAGGCTGTATATGACAAACCTACAGCCAGCATTATACTCAATGGTGAAAAACTAAAGCCATTTCCTCTTAACTCAGGAACAAGACAAGGATGTCCACTCTCTCCACTTCTCTTCAACCTCGTATTAGAATACCTAGCTACAGCAATAAGACAAGATGCAGACATAAAGGGGATCCAAATAGGGAAAGAAGAAATAAAACTCTCCCTCTTTGCAGATGACATGATCTTGTATTTAAAGAATCCCATAGACTCCACTCCCAAATTACTCAAGCTGATTCAAAACTTTGGCAAAGTAGCAGGTTATAAAATTAACCCCCCAAAAGCAATGGCTTTTCTATATGCCAACAATGAGAAAAGTGTGGCTGAAATTAGGAAAGCAACTCCATTTGTAATAGCCCCACAAAAAATAAAATACCTACGAATTAACTTAACCAAAGAAGTGAAGGACCTCTATGATGAAAACTTTAAAATCTTGAAAAAGGAAATCAACACAGAACTTAAAAAATGGCAAAACCTCCCATGCTCCTGGATTGGAAAGATTAACATCGTGAAAATGGCAATACTTCCCAAGGCTATCTACAAATTCAACGCGATACCTATCAAAATTCCACCCTCATTCTTCAAGGAAATAGAAGAGGCAATCCAAAAATTCATATGGAACAATAAAAGACCCCAAATAGCAAAAACGCTCCTCAACGGAAAGAACACTGCTGGAGGAATATCAATACCAAATTTCAAACTCTACTATAAAGCCATAGTAATCAAAACAGCTTGGTATTGGCATAAGAACAGACCTCAGGACCAATGTAATAGAATTGAAAACCCAGAAATGAACCTACAGACCTATAGCCATCTAATCTTCGATAAGGAAGCTAAAACAATAGAATGGAAGAAAGACAGCCTCTTCAGTAAATGGTGCTGGCAAAATTGCTTAACTACTTGTAGAAAACTAAAGCTAGATCCTTATATATCACCCTGCACCAGAATCAACTCCAAATGGATCAAAGACCTTGAACTCAAAGCAGACACTCTGAAAACATTACAGGATGGAATAGGAGAAACCCTAGGTCTCCTTGGCTCAGGCCGAAATTTTCTGAATAGAGACCCGGAAGCACAACAAATCAAAGAAAGGTTGGACAAATGGGATTGCATAAGGTTGCAGAGCTTCTGCAGGGCAAATGACATAGCTAGCAAGATCAATAGAAAGCCCACAGATTGGGAGAAGATCTTCACTAGCCATACAACGGACAAGGGTCTCATATCTAAAATATACTTGGAACTCAAAAAATTAAACCACCCAACAACAAATCCTCAAAGAAACAACTGCCCAATAAATAAGTGGGCGAAAGACTTAAAGAGAAGCTTCTCTGAAGAAGAAAGAAGGATGGCCAATAGACACATGAAGAAATGTTCAACATCCCTAGCCATAAAAGAAATGCAAATCAAAACAACATTGAGATACCACCTCACTCCAGTTAGAACAGCAAAAATCAAGAACTCTAACAACAACAGATGCTGGAGGGGATGTGGACAGAAAGGAACCTTACTTCATTGTTGGTGGGAATGTAAACTTGTTCAACCACTTTGGAAAGCAGTATGGAGGTTCCTCAAAAGACTTCACATAGATCTCCCCTATGATCCAGCAATCCCACTTTTGGGCATTTACCCAAATGTTTACAAACAAGACCACACTAAAGCTACCAGCACAGCTATGTTTATTGCAGCATTATTTACCATAGCTAAGATATGGTACCAACCCAGATGCACCTCAGTAGATGAATGGATCAAGAAAATGTGGTATATATACACAATGGAATTCTATGCCTCCATCAGAAAGAATGACATTCCCCCATTTGTTAGGAAATGGAAAGGTTTGGAAAAAATTATATTAAGTGAAGTAAGCCAGGCCCAAAGAAGCATAGGTCCCATGGTTTCCCTTATTTGCAATATCTAGTATAGGTATGAGTCAAGCGGAAAAGGTCAGATAATGTGATGTTAGGAAAATGAACCCTTAAATATGTATTTTAATGTTTTTGTTTCTTTCATGCATGTGTTTCTAACGCATTTATAAGATTATTTCTTTGTTGCTTTGTATGTCCCTCCCCCACAGTGTAACCCCCGCTTTCACTATATTTGATGTCAGTATAACATGTGGAGGAGATGGGGACAAACAAGTCGTTTAAGGATTCAGGTGGACCTGTTGCAACAATGAGAAGTACAAAATGTCATGTCAAAACCAACTTTACAATGTCGGTGTGGGGGGGGAGGGGGGTATAATTGGGTGGGGGGAGGCGGGGAGGCTGGGAAGGGAGGTGAAGAGTAAACAAAGGAGGAGGCTGCAATGCTTGGTAAGAAATGTATGCATTATCCTGCCCATGTAATTGTAGCCCCTCTGTACAGTATGTTCTCAAATAAAATAAAATAAAATTAAAAAAAAAAAAAAAGAATCCCCTTGCCCAATCTTTGTGGCAAGGTAAGTTTCCCCTCACCAGTTTTCCACCAGTCTTTGTTTCCTTCTCTGCCCGGGGGTTTATAGGCCATGGGAATTTTCTTTATTCACTCCAAGTCTTTGCTCTACTGACTCTATTAGACCCAGGGCCATGAGCTTTGCCTCCTGAGCCTCAGTACTCCCAAGAGATGAACTTTGTCCTGAAGAGTTTCAATGCCAGGCACTAGTGCCTCATGCCTCTAATCCTAGCTACTCAGAAGGCTGAGATCTGAGATCTAGCCTGGGCATGAAGGTCCATGAGACCATTACTTCCAATTAACTACACAAAAGTTTGAATTGGAGTTATCGTTCAAGTGGTCTAGTGCCCGGTTTGAATGGAAAAAAAAAAAAAAAAAAAGCTAAAGGCAGTGCCAAGACCCTGAGTTCAGGCCTCAGTACTGGCACATATACAAAATGTATTTTTAAAAACCAAGAAATCAGAAAGATCAAAAGACTGATATACAGAGAATAGGGAGCTTTGCAAAGTATATTAAAGATGGAGATTATGAACAATTTATGTATGTGATTTGATTGTAAACATTAACCAAAGATTTTAAAGGTGAAGATTGAATGCATTGATGTTATAAACTAAGTTTTGTCTTTATTTTGCTCTAGTATTTGCATACAGATGACTTAAAGGAGAGATTTTTGTTTTCAAGGTCACACTTGTATTCTGTCACTGTTATCAGGCCTCAGTCTTCTTAGAAAATGGAAGTTGAAGAGGATGAATAATTTTGTACTATATGACAAGTACACATCAGGGCAGCATAGAGAAACTCAATGACTATTTGTATCTTGATGGACTCCAGTCTAGAAAAACAAGCAGGTGGAGAATACAGGGGCCAAATCTCAGCAGAATTAATACACTAGCTAGGGTCCTAGGTTCTCAAGACAACCAGACCAGGTGTCCATGAAAAAGGAGCCTCATGTAAACTGACCTCTGGAATCTTACCATGGTCTGATGGGACAGGGCACAAAGCATGTCCTGTCTGCCTAAAAAAACCCTTCCTGGAGGATGCCAAACTGCCATGACCCCTGACTTTGCTCCCTCTCAGCGGGAAGTAGCTTGGAGTGGTCAGCACCAGGTCCCCCAGTCAATGGCAGTTTAGGTTTCCATGGGGGTGGGGGAGAAGGGATAAAGGGGACCATTGGGTCCAGCACTGTTTTTCATGCCAGTCCTGGGCCTCGAGCCCAGGGCCTGGGCGCTGCCCTGAACCTCTGTGTGCATGGGGCTAGTGCTCGACCACTTGGGCCACGGCGCCACTCCAGCTTTTTCCCAGCAGTTTGTTGGAGATGAGAGTCTCACAGACTTTGCACCGCTTTTTATCCCTATCTACCTAACGTGACACAACACCTAAGTCCCCTCAAGGAGCTTCCTGTTCCCATGATGCCTCGGGCTCTTGCTCAATTCTCCTTCCCATAATGCCTTGGGAGGAAGGCCTCTCATACAAGCCCAGCCCATGGAAAGAGCCAGGGAGCATGCGCAAGCCATCAAACGCTGCTCCTGGAGCCTTGGGGAGGAGATGAGGGAAGAGGACCAGACTATGAAATGGCCCTGGGAGAAGACACCATTGGGCTCTAGCTTGAGGCCCCTCTCAGGAGGGATGGAGCATCCTGCTACTTTCTTTCATGGCTTTTCTGTCACTTACAAATAAACTTAAAACCGTGGAAGCTGTTGATCAGGAGAAAGGAATGGACTCTGGGTGTGTGTGTGCAGGAGGGATCTGGGAGGCAGAGGACGAAGGAAGGTGGATTCTGGGAAGTAGCTTGCTGGCACGGGTGAAAATGTCACAGTAGGTTGCATGTTTCCCTCCTGTGGAAACTGGAGTTAGCTTGTCAACAGGTGAATGCGGTAGGTGAGATGCAGGGGTACACACAAGTAGATGCTGAAACATGGTCGGCTCCAAGCAGGACTCAATAATGAAGTTAATATTTCTACATTAGTTGCGGAATGGGATTGCTTGATTAGTTCTATATTGGGATTTCAAGTTGTACTTGGAATAAACGAAGCAGAAATCTTTTATAGTTGTCAGTTTTCCTTGGTTTGAACTGATCTTACCTTGTGAGTTTTTCCATACAGCCACATGAACCATTGTCTTTAGTTTTCCAGTTCAACTGTAGAGAATTTGTTTGGTGGTTTGCATCCTTTGGCCATGTCTGCTGCTAGTTGGGAAGACTATAATTAAATGTCAGAAGGTGATCACAACATTGCTTGACTTGCACATTTTATCTGCTAGAGGGAAAAGAATGGTAGTTTTTAAAAAAAGAAAATCTCTAATATATATGTCTCCCTAAACACAGTTGTCAACATGAATTAAAGTTGGCACAAGCTACAGTATCTTGGCATGCATACTGGAAATGCCCAGTGCAGGGGGTTTCTCTAGGCCTGGATAGCTGTACTTTGTGTTAATTTGGTGACAAAGAGCCTGCTGTTTTGTTTGGTTCTCTTATGGTTACAGTGAGTGCGGTGTAACATGTTTTAGCATGATTGTCCTTAGAATGGTTAAATACAATGTGGCCCAGGGAAACTGCAAAACCCAATTAATATACTTTGGTTATATTGAGCAATATGGCAGGAAATTAATTCACTGAATATTGTTGGGGCGGGAGTGAAAGCCTTTCTATGTAAATCAAGCCGTTCTGAACTCCCTTTACTAATAAGGCTATGCATAGTGTAGTAAGATTGACATCCCTATTCACTTGTTCAGTAGTGGCCTGTTAAAATTCCATTTGCATTTCTTGATTGTATCATCTGGTGCTTGAATAGGGTCAGGACTATAGATGAAGGGATTTTCTTTTTCTTGTACTGTGGGGTTTGGAAGTCAGGGCCTTTGGCTGGCTCTCATTTGGCTTTTTCACTCAAAATGGAGCCCGCAATCTACTACTTGTGCCACACCCCCATTTCTGGCCTTTTCCTGGTTCTTTAGAGATACAAGGCTCTTAGATTTGTCTGTGCAGGTTGGCTTCGAATTGAGATTCTCTCAGCTTCGTAAGTTTCTAGGATCTGACCTATTTGCTAACAATACTCAACTAGCAAGAATAACTGGTTTTCTGCAGTTGCAAGAATTTGACCAGCAGAGGGCGGTGCTAATGATGATAGAAAGGCTGGCAAAGCGTTCTAAGGCCCAGAGCAGAGCAAAAACAGCTGGGTTGGGGGCATGGCTCAGGTGGTAACTTGCTTATCTAGTAAGTGTGATTCCTGCAGTTCAAACCCCAGTATTCTCCAAAAAGAAGCAAAACTCCAACTTGTCATGAAACTCATGTCCACCCTGCTGCTCGCCCTGCTTCAGTTCTGTGCTCTTGCATTACACTATATGGAAATGCTTCATATTCCATTGCTCCATAGGAAATGTGGCTGCTACAATTGAATGACTGAATATTTTATTTTCCAGTTCTGGGGCTTGAACTCAGGGCCTTGGTGTTGTCTCTGAATTTTTTTTTTTTAAATCAAGGCTAGCCCTCTACCACTTGAGCCACAGCTCTACATCCAGCTTTTTGGTATTTAACTAGAGGTAGGAATCTCATGGATTTTCCTGCCTGGCCTGACTTTGAACCATGTTCCTCAGATCTCAGCCTCATGAGTAGCTAGGATTACAGGCAGAGCCACTGTGAGTCTTCATTAAAATAGCCATGTGTGACAGTTGGCTGCACTATTGGACAGTGACGGCATAGATTAGCTACCTAATAAAGTACCTGAAAGCATTTCCTCCTTTGGACCTTATTTTCATAATTAGCAGTGCAAGGGTGATGGTAAGAGATTGCTTTCAAAGCAGCCTGTGTGATCAGAAGGGCTGTCCAATGCTTCTCCTGTTTCTTGGAATATTTTTCTTCTTCCAGTGAACCACACCTCATCCTTCAGAGCTCTATTCAAGCACTGCTTCCTCTCACAAACCTCCCCTGATATTTCTCACAATACAAGACTGCTTCATACGAGCCCTGTGTTCAGAGAGAGGGAGAGGGAGGCAGGAGAGAGGAAGAATGGAAGAAGAGAGAGCTGGAGTAAGAACACAAGGATGAACAACTGATCATAGCTGCAACAAGGCAAAACCCCTGAGCAATGGCCAGGGCTTTGGGCAGGAAAGAGGCCATATGTGGGGGTCTGGCCTTAAGCAGCGAAGGTAGGTCTTGGCTGTGGTCTTATGCAGACACAGCCCTGGGAGGTGCAGACTCTGGGAATGTTTTGTTTTTTGAGGTGCTTAGATGTAGGAGTTGATAATTTGTTTTATGTTTTCTTGATGGGGGGGCGGGATCATCAAATAAAAGGAGGGCTGGTGATGGAAGGTTGAGGGCCTGATTGCTCTGAAATAGCAGAGTTGCACTTCAGGCTGGAAAGGCTGCGCTGGGACAATAGCCACTTCGTGTGTGGCAGGTGTGGCTTGATGAATGTTGTAGAGAAGGGGATGTTGGGATATTCACGGCTGTGTTTTTCCAAATAGGAAAATAAATGAAGATGGCTTGACCGTCATTAAGAAAGATCCCTCTCCTTCCATTTCTGCCCCATTGGGCACATCTGAGGCTTCTTGCTCCTGTGAAGATGGTGCATGTGAGTTGAATGTGGACTTGATGCTAGTGAGGTGAACTCCTCATCCTTCGATACCCGCCAGCAGCCCCTGTTGCCATTATTTAGGTGACTCTGTCCGTCTTTCTGTCCATCTGTTTCTCTGTCTGTCTGTCTGTCCTTCTGTCCGTCCGACTGTCTGTCTGTCTGTCCGTCTGTCCTTCTGTCTGTCTTTCTGTCCATCTGTCTGTCTGTCTGTCCATCCGTATGTCTGTCTGTGTTTGTCCATCTGTCCAACTGTCTGTCCGTCTGTCCATCTGTCCATCTGTCTGTCTGTCTGTCCTTCAGTCCGTCCGTCTGTCTATCCATCTGTCTGTCTGTCCATCCACTTAGGATCCTATTGCCTTAGGCTCCTGAATACTGACATTACGGGCAGGTGCTAACATTCTTGACTCTTCATTCTCCTATGCATTAATTAAGCAATTACAATCATTCTTGTGTGAGACTATCTTCCAAACAACAGCCATTTCATAAATTCTGAATTAAATTCCTTAGTTCAGTCAAACACAAGTTCTGTATTCTAAAGATACCTGATTATAAGGTTTATATAATGAACTGCTTCTTTCTGTTTTCTTTACTTTTCTATTTACATTGGCCAACTTTTATGAAGAAATTACAATAGAGCTGTTCTGATGGCTCATTTGTGTCCTTTCCTCACACTTTGAAATTTCTCCCAAAAAGTAAGATATTGATTTAGCAACGATAGAAACAATATGTTGTAAATGGTTTCTCCTTAAGTTCCAGAAGAGAAATTGAGTCAAATAATTTTCAACCAACTTTTTAAGATATGATCTAGATATATAATAATTCCTCAGATTATAACTTGGCTTTCTACCCAATAAATCATGTTTTCTTCTCACTTTCAATAGCAATGTGTGGCTGTCTTTTTAAGGACTAAAAAGGGTAACTTTGAAGTATTACCTCAGGAGAGAATAAGAGATAATGGACCTCCATTTGGATTCTTTCTTAAATGAGCTTTGTGATGAAGCTTGTCACAATGTGATCATAAATGATTTGTCACAATGACTCTAACAAAGCAAATTCCTCAACAGGCAGCAGCAGAGGAAAGAAAGAGAGAACAGAATCTCAGGAAGTCTGTTATGGTCAGGTCAGATGGGGAAGCTTTTCTAAGAGAACAGAGGACAAACAGAATTCTGAATTTGGAAAACTTTGGAAGAACTTTAAAGAAGCTTTAGGATGTTCAGTTTTGGGAGATTTCTATTCTCATACTCCCATTTCTTACCAACATAGCATTGAAGCTATCTATGTGTCTTTGAAGTTGAAGATACTAGGAAGGTGTGTAAAAACCCCAAACTACTACTGGTGCATATTTTGAATCAGTAAAAACATCTATTTTTTCACAGATGGCATGTTAATGTTGTCAGATGAGAAAAAAATAAGATCACCACAATATAATGGGTCATTTGCTGTTAATCTAGAGCATAACTCTCCCTAAGATAGTTCTGGGACAAGAATCATTAATGAGCTCAATACATTATGATTCTTTATCAGCCAAATAAAGTGATCATTCCATCATCTACAATTTCCTTAACAAAGGAGAGGGAAGATGACACTATATCAATATACTGAAATATGAATTCCTATCAGAAAACTTTTTTTTTTACAATGAGTCACTTTGCAGTGGGGAAAAATATCATGTTTGATTTGTAAATCAAAATTCCCACAACATGGTTCCATATATAATAGAAAGACTGCAATAAAGTCAATTATGTATTTTGTTTTCCATTTGAAATCTGTAAAGCAAATTGGAATCCATCATACTTCTACCCTGAGTTCTCAGTGTTGGGAAGAAAATATGTCTCATGTGATTATTTTTTCATTGCTAAACTGCACAATATGCTCTACTTGTTAAAATTGTTTTATAACTTGGAACTTCTGCAAATATATCTTGAAGAGTGATCAATTGCATGCACGTGTGTGTGTGTGTGTGTGTGTGTGTGTGTGTGTGTGTGTGTTTGTGTATGCACACACACACATCTGTTTTTGTTTCCTGGGTCTTAAAATCAGGGCCTGGAGCTCTAGCATGACTTTTTTGCTCAACGTTGGTGCTCCATTACTTGAACTGAAATTCAATTTAAGGCTTGTTGCTATTTATATGGAGATAAGAATCTCTTGGATTTGGCTGACTGGCCTGGCTTCAAATCTCACTCCTTCAGATTTCAGGCTCCAAAACAGCTAGGATTACAGGGTGTGCCACAAGTACCTGGCAAGTAATAAATTTTAAATTAGCAAATGACCATTTAAATATGCCAACTGAGCTTACTGTGCCTACTTTTTCCTTTACTAAATTCTTTAAACTTTCTTAGACAGGTGCAAGTCTAAGAAGAAAAATTTGGAAGTGATAGAGTGGCTAAAGTGGTAGAGTGCTACCCTTGATCAAATGATCTCAGGAACAGTGCCCAGGCCCTGAGTTCCAATCCCATGACTGACAAAAAAGGGGGAGGGAAGGGATAGTGGAAAAACAACAAGGGTAAGAGTAACAATGTTTGGCAAGAAATGTACTCATTGCCTTACTCATGTAACTATAACCTCTTTGTACAGCATCTTTATAATAAAATAAAATTTAAAAAAGAAAATAATTTTGCCTACTAATTTATTCTTTCTATAATACCATACATGCATAGTGAGATTTGAGACACAAACTAACATGTTTGACTGATGTGTGTTTATAAAATTGTGCAACCACCATCCACACAGACCACATCTTTATTCCTGGTGAGGATGTTAAAAGGGGTGACATGGATCAAGATGTACCATGTTTATAAACTGATTTGTTAAATGGCAACTCTTTTGTGCAACTTCTTAAAGAAAATACTAAAAAGAACAAAAAAGTAGAAAATTTTACCAGAGGAAAAATTATATGAAAAAGTTCTAAAACAGATAACATGTTATAGATCAAAATCTCATCAAGTTATAAATTTGTAAGTATATATATCTAGATTATATATATTTGAATATATATTCACTCTTAATAGTTAATCTCTCTGATCACAACTACAAAGTCAAGAAGACAAACTTCTAGCTGCATTTAACACACAGCAAACAATAATGCAAGATCACGGGATATAAACCCTGATCTTACAAAGTAAAAGGAAAGAAATATCAAGGTCAAACGAATTATTATTATCCATATATTAACATTATTCATCATATACCTTGCCATAACATTTAGAGAAACCAATGTCCTTTCAAATAATATATCCAACACATCATTCAAATATCATCAAGGTAAAGGAAATCTTATCTAGTCACAGGATTATGTTTTCTATTTGTTCCATCTTATTGGTAATTATTCTTTTCTGAACTTAAGTGCTGGTCTCTACTGGCTTTGGAAACAGAAAATTAGAGTGTGACACCTGAATTAGAGTGTGAGCCTGAAATCACTTGGAAACTCTGGTTAAGTCTTAACTAGAATAGACTATAAGTCTTTATAAGTATTTATAAGGGACATTGGTCTATAGTTTTCTTTTCCTTTAGTTTGGTTGTCTCATTTGCAAAAGAACAATTCAGATTTCAGAAAATGAATTGACAAGCATTTTCTCTCTTCCTCAATATTTTTTAGGATGAGTCTGAGAAAGATTATTTTCCCTTTAATTTTTGGTGTAATATTCCAATGAAGCCCATCAGTCCAACACATTTTTTTGTTTAAAGTCTTTGGTTAGTGATTCAATCCTACTACACAAAATCTGCCTATATATTGTTATTTCTTCATGATTTAGCATTAAGTAGCAAACAGTTAAGAATTCAGTTTTTAATTCAAATTGTACATTTTGGCATACATTCAGTCACAATTTTCTCTTTCAAAATACGTTGATACTATATTATAAAACTCTGTAATGAACTTTAACACTGTAGTTACTTTGGCTCTCCCATCTATCCTCAAAGTAGGAGATTTAATCTATTAGCATTTATAAATTGCTGTTATAGCCCTTAAAACATTAGCACTGAGGGAGAGGCCAGAATTTATAACTCTCTGGACACTTTGGGAAAGGAAAGATCCTAAACAGAGATCCTAAACACTCATAAGAAAATATGGACAAAAAATACCAGAAATCAGAAATTACTCTGGAACTGTTTTTATTTGTGTCAGATAAACAGGAGGATATGTAGAATATGTGGTATCTATAAGATTGTGGTGACTTTGCTGTTGAACTCCAAAGGAAATCCATTATGAAAGCAGAGTTTCAGGAGTAGTTTAAGGTTCCAGGTATTTTGGTTCACATCAATGCCTAGCAATTCCCCTCATGCTTCAAGCTCAGTTTTCCATTGCTCAACCTGAAGAACACAGAAAGAAATCAAGGGTTAGCTGATTTGGTATCATCACACAGAGAAAATATGATTACTGAAAACTGCCTGAGAAAAGCAAGACTAGACACTGGCTCGCTTGGTTCTTGCTGAGTGCCTGGAGCATCTTTTCTGTTTTCTTCAATCCCTGCTCAAATCTTTTCCACAATATGAGGTAATTGTTGTCTGTTGTCTTTTCTACTTCAAACTGAATAGAGGAGAACTTTAACCTTAATACATATTTTAGAATAGGATTTATAAAGAAATTAGTAAATTCTGGAACTCTGAAACCAAAAGAGATATATTATTCTGACCTCTCCCCCTCATTTCACACAAAAATTCTAAATGCTTAAGTGTCTAACTCTTTAACAACATTTTACCTATTGAAATGCCCTTAACTCATTTTAGTTTTTTTGAGATAGTAATTTTTGAAGGGTTAGATTGTTTACCAAGTAGTATCTTTCATATAATTAGCATTAGAATAGAATTTAGCAGCCAACAATTAGTAATCCAGGACTCATAGTGGTTTTTTTTTGTCTTATGGTATCATTTGTTTCTTCTTTGCTGTAAAATTAAAACTGAGGCAAATAGTTATTTTTGTATGTTTTGTCTACTATTTACTTCTAATTTTAAGGTAGATGTTCAATAAATATTTGGTAAATAACTCAAAGGTAAATTTAATATATTAATAAATTCCTACTTTAACATATGAATAAATGCCATTCATTCCCTCAGGAAGTAGCTGAATTTACAACTCAAGAATTAGGTATGTTTTTTGGAAGCCAAGTCACACAATGATAAAGTCACACGACACAATTCTTTCTTCCCTATGAGTCAGAATAGTGATCTTGCTAAAAAAAGGAAAACAAAGCTCTCTTACCTCTTTGCTTCCTTAAATAGACAATTATTTCCATAGGTTTTGCCATTAGAACCACAGACTGGTTTGTAGATAGATTCACACATTGTATTTATAGTTGGGTTCTTTGTGGGGATGCTTCTAATCTATTGTAATATGAAAGACCATGAGGTAAAGATTGATCAGTTTAACTCAGACACTATTATGAAAAACATTAGATTCTCATTTATTAGTAAGGAATATTAAACATTTTAAAATAATCTTCCTGATTCCTTGTACTTAATCCATCTAAGCCTCCAAAATCCCTTGCTCTTATGACATCAGACACCCTTCTCTTAAATTCTTTGGAGAGATGTCTTCCCTTATACAGATAAAACAATAGTCAGGAAAGTCCTACTGAAAAAGATCAAGCACATATAGTCAAAATTTATTGATTCTCGGGGGGAGGCTGGGAAGGGATGTGAAGGGTAAACAAAAGAGGAGGTTACAATGCTTGATAGGAAATGTACTAATTTTCTTGCCCATGTAATTGTAACCCCTCTGTACAATATGTTCACAAAAAAATTATTTCCCCCCACTTTTTTGTATCAGTGAAAGAAAAGTACTCAGGAAGCAAAAAAATCATCTATGGAATTAGAAAAACCCATGATGATGAAGCTTTGGCAAGTCAATGGGAATAAGATAGTAGTAACAATGATGAGATGTTGTAAATAAGAGTGTTTTTAGTACCCTCAAAATATTTCAATATTTTCCATTGATGTAAACTTTCAATCTCTTCATGACAATTTATTTTGTTATCTATGAAGTGTACAGTGATATTTTCCCCATTTTAGAATTGTTATAAACTTACGGAAGTTATATGATATCCCAAAGAGCCACTGATGGTGGCATTAAAATACAGTAGATAGAAGTTTGGGGAGAGTAATATTTCATGCCACCCAAGAGACAATCACCAAGAAGAAGAAATAATATAAGGATGGACAATTCATAAGATGAAAAAAAGCTTTTCCTTTAACATGATGAGATGGAGAGAGAATTCTAGAAAACTGTTTCAGGTATGAGTATAAAATAGAATATTCAGCCATTGTCAATTGAAACTAGGAGTTTGATTGTCCGAGAGGAAGAATGGGATGGGAATCAGGTACTCCTGGCTCATATATGTAATCCTAGCTATTTAGAAGCTTGAAATCTAAGAATTGAATCATGCTTTGAGCTAGCTCAGGAAGAAGTTTGTGAGACTCTTATCTTCACCTAACCAGTAAAATGCTGAGGTACGCCTCAAGTGGTAGAGCCTTGAGTGAAAAAGCCAAGAAAGAGCATTAGCCTTCTGAGTTCAAGCCCTGGTAATATCACAAATATAAAGCAAAACAAAACAAAAAAACAGGGATTGGAAGTGGAGACCTGAGGATCAGACGGATTCCTCTCTTTGTGGAAAGATGGTTCCAAAGGAAGAATCAAATGTAACATGAAAATGAGGAGAACCTCTTATGTGAATTTCAGTTATCACGAGCTCAGGTGATATGTGTTTAAAAAGAAATGGTTCTTTCTCCTTAGGTGTTCATAGTTTGCCCAACACAACCAAGTATACAATACAATGTAATACAATCAAGTATACAATATAATCCAATCCAATCAAGTATACAAGAAAACAAATTCTATGGTGGAAAAAATCATTAGTATCACTAGTATATTAGTGGAAAAAGCCAAAGGTCTCTGTATGAAATAGATGTCATGTGAGCAACAGTGACGTGAGATGAAGTTGTATGACTTACATAGGACTAATCATTAAAAAAAACCTTAAATGCTATGATTAAGAGTTTAAGTTTTATCTTATAGGTAACTACACCACTGAAGAAATTTGAGATGGTGAAAACAATAAATCAGAATTTTCTATTTCAAAATGCCAAAACATGGATACATTATGGATGGCACAGGATTGGGCATGAAAGTTCATCCTGATATGGGCAAGGGAATGGATGATGGAAAGCCAAGTTTATTCAGTTTAGGAAGAATGGTTTGAATGGAGAACACTAAAGGAGGGAAATGAAGGATGGGATAAAGATGAAGGACTCTCAACAATCATCAGGACTGTGTGTGAAGATCATCAGCTCCAATGTTCCTCTCATCTCATTTAATCCATTTCATGACACATTGCCATTGATACAAAAAGGCTCAGTTAACCTTTTCTAGTCTTTGAAAATAAGAGTGACTGAAGCAAATTGACTTAGAAAAGAAAAGCTAGTACCACTAACCTGAGTATCCATTTTATTACTGTTCAAAGGGTTGGCTGCATGTTTTCTTTCTCCTTGCTTGTAAAGAGATCTTGATTTTCGTGGTTGGCTAGATGACCCAGGCTTTCCCTGTTGGCTAGATGACCCTGGTTTGCCCCATTGGCTAGATGACCCTGGTTTGCCCTTTTGGCTAGATGACCCTGGTTTGCCCTGTTGGCTAGATGACCCTGGTTTGCCCTGTTGGCTAGATGACCCTGGTTTGCCCTGTTGGCTAGATGACCCTGGATTTCCCTGTTGGCTAGGTGACCCTGGATTTCCCTGTTGGCTAGGTGACCCTGGCTTACCCTGTTGGCTAGATGACCCTGGCTTACCCTGTTGGCTAGATGACCCTGGCTTTCCCTGTTGGCTAGAAGACCCTGTCATCCCTTGCTGGCTAAATGACCCTGAAATTCCTTGCTGGCTAGGTGACCCTGACATCCCTTGTTGGCTACCAGACCCCGGTTTACCCTGTTGGCTAGACGACCCTGCGATCCCTTGCTGGCTAGGCAACCCTGCCAACCCTTGTTGGCTAGAAGATCCTGGCTTCCCTTGTAAATCCCAAGCTCCAGATACCGCAGGCTGGTTCGAAATATCTGGCTTTCCTTGTGGATTGAATTTCCCTGGTATCATTGGCTGGTTAGGATATTCTGGCCTTCCTTGCAGAGTAACCATGGCTGGTTCTCCTAAGATGTGAATACTTCCTTGTCCATTAGATCCTTGTGGTCCTCCTGGATGACTAGCTTCATAGTTTCTCTTGAGAATAAGTGCAGGGTCTTGATTATCTTCTACACTGAAAACGCTTGGTTTTGAAATTTGGGTTGAAGACACTGGAACAACATCATAAACACAAAAATAAGAGTGGAGTAATTTGACTTAAAGAATATAAAATGAACAGCATTCACTCTAACATCTAGACTGTCTCCTTGATTCTTATTAACACGCTATAAATTAGTCCTTCTATTTTTCTCTCATACCTTGAGTAATTTGGTTTCTCCATTGTTTTCTTGACTGTAATACGTGGTTTTCAAAAATCATAGTATCTAAAAAGTTCACTACATTTTTAAACCATAAGGACTGAATTGTTATTGTGAGCTTTCAATCTTCCTCCAATTTCTTTTTAATGGTTTCTTTCTTTCTTTCTTTCTTTCTTTCTTTCTTTCTTTCTTTCTTTCTTTCTTTCTTTCTTTCTTTCTTTCTTTCTTTTTTTATTGTGAAAATACTGTACAGAGGAGTTACAATTACATGGGCAAGATAATGAGTACATTTCTTATCAAGCATTATAGCCTCCTCCTTTGTTTCCCCTTCCCATCCCTTCCCATCCTCCCCCTGCCTCCCATCCTACCTACATCCCCCCCCCCCCCGCCCCCGGCACTAAAGTTGTAAAGTTTGTTTTCGACATAATGACTTGTACATCTCATTGTTGCAATGGGTCCACCTGTATCCCTATTTAAATGATTTGTTTTTCACCTTCCCCTCCACAAATTATACCAACATCAAATACAGTGAAAGCAGGGGTTATACTGTGGGGGAGGGACATACAAAGCAACAAAGAAATGATCTTATAAATGCGTTAGAAACAAATGCACGAAATAAAAAAAAACATTTAAATACATATCTTAGGGTTTTAATGGTTTCTTGATCAAACAGATTTTGTTTAATGCTATTCAAACGTTTTCCATGTCATGAATCCATTTCTAATTTATCAATCTAATTTTGCAGATTTGCCCCTCTCCAGTGTTACAAACATAAAGGCTGGAGACATGAGCTCTGCTTCTGCTTTCTCTTCATCTCCACCTATCCTTTCTGTAGCCATGAGCCTTCTTTTCCCTAATATAGACAAAAGCATCCCTTTTCTTTCATGACATTCTTTCTTCTTCAACCATACTTATTTATATAATTTCCAATAAAAAGCTCTGTCATCATGTGCTCTCTTTGGTGATTATGTTTCTTTTTAATATTTTTTGTAAAAATTAAAGAGGATAATGAATATCATGTGATTATGTTTTGCAACCTATGTTTCATCATTTGTGTAATCTATCTGGTATTCCAATTTGTTTTAGAATACTACACATAGTTCAATGTGTGTGTGTGTGTGTGTGTGTGTGTGTGTGCAATTCTTTTTAGATTTTATTCCAAATTAACTGGGATCTGAAAAATAATGAATGATAATGGCTTTCATCTCTAAGAAAAATGCTTGCCTTTGGATCTTGTGCTTCTAGCTCTCTCTTAATACAATTGTTGTTTTCTTTGCCTTCTTTCTATATTTACTTGATATAGTTTCTTTCTCTCTTTCTTTTCCTTTGTCTTCTTTTTTTCTTTCCCTAGCAGTTGGGTGCTTGAACTGAGGGCCTCATGCTCTTCCTTTTTTGTTTTTCTTTTTTTTTTCCCTCATGTTCTTTCTTGACTTGTTTGCTCAGCTATCCACTTACAGCTTTTGCAAGTTACTTAGAAATAAGAGTCATGAACTTTTCTATTAGATCTGGTTCTGAACCCTGATCTCAGATCTAAACTTCTTGCTTAGCTAGGATAGAGGTATGAGCTGTTGATACATGACTTCTCTCTTGAGCGTAATGTGGTATTTTCTCAAAGACTTTTTCAGGCTTACTAGATTTTTGCTTGGCATAAACCTCCTTGATATTTTTTCACTTTATACAACTTTAAATCATTTTAATGTTGAGATTGCAAATTATACTTAAGCTCCCCTTTGAACAGTCAGTTGTTCTGCTTTGTATCCTAGGAGTTATTTAACTCTTTACCTTCAAGTCAATTTAAATAAAATGCAACAAACCATTGCTTGTTATCTGCTAGTGGTTAACCACTGCTCTGCTAGTGGTTAAGGCCATTGTCAGGGGTGGGAGGTAGCAACTTGCTTACCCAACTCTTAAATAGTCTGTGAGTATAATCTAGTCATTCATCTTACTTAACAATAATAAATATTTAAAGAGTCCATTACTATGCTAGAACTATAGTAAGAACCAGAATGAATATGAAGAAGACATGCAAAGTCCCTCATGATGCTAGGAAGTTTTGTGCTGAGTACAAACAGGTAAATAGTAAGGTACAGTGGTAGAGATCAGTTGTACAGTGGTAGAGATCAGTTGTACAATGTGAGAAATGAACTAGACAGTCCATTCTTAGTCAAGGTAGGAGAAGAGTTGGCAAACTTTGCTTTTCCCAGACGTGGTGATAGAAAAAAATTACACATGTTACAGGCAGAAAGACAAACAAGGAAGGATTATTTCAGTAAATATGCCACTGTTTGTACAAGTTGTTTGAGTTTCAGAAATTAAACATTGTTCATTAACAGTCACTTTCATGAAGCAAAAATGAATTAGACATGATATGAAATGGAAAAAATGGCTTGCTGGATTTTGTTAATTATTTTTGTTTTCTGGATTGATGACCTAGAAGACAGAACCTATTGCTAAAGATGCAAAAACTGTAAACACTTGAAATTAAGTTTCCCTTCTTCCTCTTTCTTGCTGCTTTACCCAAAATATTTCTCCCCAGGACACAATGTCATTTACTAAATCTTTAAAAAAATTATCCAATTATTCCAAAGGTAGCCTATTTATTTCTAGCATGTAAGAATGTATTTCCCACACAACTAACATATATTGTTCTGCTCTTGGTTTTCTCCCTAGAAAATGGAGGAAAGTTTCCACCACACCAATTCTTACAAAACACCTGTATTATTTTCCCTTAATGGATGCATATGACCCCATTTGTATGGACTCATCAGAATTTATTTAATCAGTTTTCTAGCAATATGTAGCTTTTTTCCTTCTGCACTTATAAATGATTACTTAGTAAAAATCTAATAATATTTCATTGCTTACATTAAAAATTTATAAGGTGGGAGCTACAGGTATAATAATTTTAATGGTTATAAAAGGTAACTAGTAGATTATGATTTCATTATTTTAAGTTAAAAATTGGAAAATAATGATCATCAGCTTTGATTTTTTTTGTGGGTCATGGGTCTTGAACTCTGGGCCTAGACATGGTCCCTCAGCTCTATCAGCTCAAGGCGAGCACTCTACCACTTGAGCCACAGCACCACTTCTGGTTTCCTGGTGTTTTAATGGAGATCAGAGTCTCACTGCCATTCCTCCCCCAGGCTGGCTTTGAACCGCCATCCTCAGATCCCAGCCTCCTGAATAGCTAGGATTACAGCATGAGAAACCAGCACCTGGCCTCAACTTTGATTTCATTTTTGTTTTGCATTTCTTCTTTGTCAATTGTTTATAAACTGCAAGAAGTCCTTGGTATTGCTTTCCTTGAATCTATCTTCCTCACCTTTCAAATCTCTATAACCAGTACATTTGGTTTCCAAACTTTATTCTAACAAACACCTGCTAAGTGCATCCTGTGCACTAGCAAGGTATTCAAAGTGCACAATACAGTACTTGCCCTTGTATACTACTTGGTCTAGGGAAGAATTTTAACTGCCCAGCTTTCTTTCCCCACTCTCAAACTGGTATACTCTTGTTTCTGTCTTCTCCCCCCCCCGTTATTATTTAACTCTGTCTTCTTTGTCCTTTCCCCACAGTGACTTCACATAACTATCCTCACACCTTGTCTATTTTCAACGTAACTGTAACATCAAGATTTCTCAACAGAGTGCCTATGATGACTTCTACAATTAGTGATATGAAACAAACTCCTCACATCACCCATAAGAAGAAATTTGCTACCACTTCTTTATAAGTGTGAGACGTTCAGGTATTGTGCATGTAATTTTTCACTAGATGCATGGTCAAATCAGAAGCCATAATTTCAAGATAACTTGAAGGCTTGCTTTTGGTGCTGGGGATTGAACTCAAGGGTGATTCATGTTAAGGATATACTGTACAATTGAGTCCCTGAAAACATGTCATTTATTATTGTGAGAGATTTGTTTCTGGGGGAGAATTTAATTCTTTGAAACCTACTATACTGATTTATAGAATGGAGAAAAGCAGATTGAGTTTCAAAAATCTGAGAACCCCAGTAATGGTGTCAAGTGTTATCCCCTATGTAATCCTATAGAAAATGTAGTTATTTCTATTTTTTAGGTCATATAGGAAAAGAGATTCAGCTGGGCATCAGTGGTTCATGTCTGTAATTCTAGCTACTCAGGAAGCTGAGATCTGAAAATTGCAGTTCCTGGGAAAGAAACTGAAACACTTATGTCCAATAAACTACTAAAATAAAAGCCAAAAGTGGAGTTGTGGTTCAAGTAGAAGAGTGCCAGTCTTGAGCAAAAAAAGCTCAAGGATAAGGACCAGGTCCTAATTCAAGCCCTGGGACTGGCACAAAAACAAGAGGGAGGAAGAGGAGGAGGAGGAGGAGGAGGAGGAGGAGGAGGAGGGGGAGGAGGAGGAGGAGGAGGAGGAGGAGGAGAAGGAGGAGGAGGAGGAACAAGAAAGTCAGGTTTTAAATATGTTTTTAATTTGTCCTCACAGTCTAGCACCACAGCATACAAATATTCTCTTCTGAAACAAAAGCCCGAATATGCCCATGTGCTCTTAATGATTTTTAGCCTGAACACATCTTTGTAGTCAAATGCCTCGCCTTTCTCCTCCATTTTCATTTCCTTCTCTTTGACAGCATCAAGTCATATACTCTTGTTGCATCAGGTCCCCATTTATTTTCCTATAATTACTATCTCTGTCTGGTGGAGAGTTCTTATTTTTAGCTCTTAGTGCTTCAACCACTCAACCTTTTTCATTCTTTACTTAGAAATATGAAAACAAAGTCATCATCTGTGATGCTCTTACCTGAAAATATGGCCAGACACAAGAAGGGAAGGAAAAGGAGCAGGTCCATGGTTCGTCCAGTCGGTTTGTACTTCACCGGGGGTGAATTTCGGTGTAACTCTTCAGTCACTTCCTTCTGAATAAACTGACTGGAGCACTCTCATGTTATATATTTCAAATTTTCTCCACCCCGATTGCTAAAGATTGTCACTGTCTTAAAAAATTACAGAGTAACTTTTACAAACCGAAAGGTGTTGCTTCTGGAATGAATTGTCATTTTGCAAATTAGCTTCACGCCCAACTCCCATAAATACCCAATATTTCATATGCATATATCAGGTACCTTCTCCCAGAAAAAAAAGGAAAAGATGAAGCCCGTCAAGAAAATTCATAAATTTGGGCCTTATTTTTTATTGAAAGTGGACAGTTTATTTTCAATCAGTATTGGTATTGACATTCTAAGTGTAGACGTCCATAATAGAGGACCTCAAGGCATTTTCCTTCAAATGAGTTATATGTCAATTATGTACCTCAAATTATATAGTAAAAGCAAGTTAAATTGCACTGAGCATTGGTCTTTAGTAGGTAATAAATGCATTCAATGGAGAACGGTGACAGGTCATGTGTTTTTATGAGGTAGCGAGAGACAATAGAACTCATGTTTGGAGAATAACATTACAATATTGGCCTCCTTTTCCACTTAGGAACTCAAGTGAAAATCATCTGGATATACATACTTATCCAATATTATAAAATGCTGGAGTAAAATAATATTCAAGGTTGGCAGTACTATATTAGGAAAACTTGAATTATTTTGAGCATATCCAAAAGATGACTTGGGCACTGAGAATTCTAGAGGTCACATAACATAATGCAGGTTGGTGGCAGCTGGAAATTTGTGACTAAAAATGGACAGTTTTGGAAATAGAATGGTCATTTACTACATTCACACACATTGTATATAAGGAATACATTATTGCATTTGTGTCCCTCTAAATGATATAATAAGCATAAGGACTAAATTTCAGCATAGAAGAAAAGTTTTATATTTCTAAAGAAAACTTTTACTTTGGGTAGGAGGTGATAGAGATCATTTTTACACTTCCTGGCAAGGCAACACATTTTCCTCAAAGAATAGACCTCTAGACCAAGTGAAATTTGTACAAATGTCATTAGGAAATTGAAAGGCCATGAAAAATAAGCATCAAGTATTTCCCCAAATCCTTCTTTGTAAAATTTCAATAGTTTGAGAAAATGGAAGAGCCGGTCACTGAAGACCTGTACTCAGAGCTATCAGATTTATTAAGTAGTACTGTGCTCTACTAGGCCTCTATCAAAAAGGACCAAATATATGAAAGCTATTTTCTTTTTTTTTAAATTATTTTTATTTTTTTTTTGAGGGGAGGTCTGGTCATGGGGCCTGAACTCTGGGCCTGGGCGCTGTCCCTCAGCTCTTCAGCTCAAGCCTAGCACTCTACCACTTGAGCCACAGTGCCACTTCCGGCTTTTTACATTTTTGCTTATGTGGTGCTAAGGAATTGAACCCAGGGCCTCATGCATGCAAGGCAAGCGCTCTACCACTGAGCCACCTTCCCAGCCCCGAAAGCTGTTTTCTTATCTAGAGTCTAAGTGTCTAAGGAATGAATGAGACACTAGCTGCACTCGCATTTGCTGCTTATAGAATTCCTGCTTTTATCTGTATTGCTCATATGTTTCCCTATCCCTAGAGCTACTGCCCCTTTAAACAGCATCTATCATTAATAGGCAGTTACATGCATTGAACATGAGGACAATGGAGGGTGTGACAGTCGCTTGAAACTCAACTCTGAGGTCTCAAATGTTGCTTCAGTGGATTGTTCTGGAAATTGAACTACAGGCTGAATTCTTGAATTCTTGAGGCTAGTGCCCTACCATTTGAGCCACATGTCCGGCCCTTTTGCTTTCAGCTTTTTTTTGCAGAGAGGAACTTGAACTAATTTTGTCCATACTGGTCTCCATCTGAGATCCTCTACCTCCTGCCTCCCAAATAGCTGGGACTATGGACCAAGATGATTTCACCCAGCCCTTGGAAAGTCTTTTTATTGGGGGGGGTCCAGTCATGAGGCCTGAACTCTGGGCCTGGGCGCTGTCCCTCAGCTCTTCAGCTCAAGGCTAGCACTCTACCACTTGAGCCACAGTGTCACTTCCGACTTTTTTTCTGCTTATGTGGTGTTGAGGAATCGAACCCAGAGCCTCATGCATGTAAGGCGAGCGCTCTACCACTGAGCCACCTTCCCAGCCCCCCTTGGAAAGTCTTTAACTGAAATATTTATCTCTCTTGGAATAATAGTATTTTTCTCACCTCTGCAGTTTCCATCCATTTTCCATCCAATTTCCACCCTTCTATTCACATTTAGGAGTAAGGTCAAAATTTTGGATAGAAGCAAGTTCAGAAAATTATGTTTTGCAGGCATTGGTGTAAGGTGTTAGATTGTCTCAGTAGTCGTTATACTATAGTGGAAATAATAACCAAAAAAGAGTCAAATTGCTCAAATGCTGTTTACTCTATGTGTGTGTGTGTGTGTGTGTGTGTGTGTGTGTGTGTGTGTGTGTGTGTGTGTGTGTGCGTGCGCGCATGCACCCATGTGTGCATGGGTACATCTTGGGGCTTGAATTCAGGGCCTGGGTGCTGTACCTGAGGTTTTTTGCTCAAGGCTAGAACTCTACCACTTTAGCCATAGCTTCACTTCTGGGTTTTTGGTGGTCAGTTACAGAAAACAGTCTCACAGACTCGCCTGCTCCAGCTGGCTTCAAATCATGATCTTCACAACTCAGCCTGCTGATTAGCTAGGATTATAGATGTGAGCCCCCAGCACCCAGACCTACCTTCTTTTTATGTTTGTGTTTTTAGCTTTTTCTTTTTCATCTTTCTTCCTTTATCTTTATAAAAATCATAAAGATATTATCCAATTTAAAGAATCAAACTTTTCCATGTATGCTTAAGGTCTGGAAGGCAAATAGGAAATCTGAAGTGTGGGGACCTGTTTCTAACTATGATATAACTTGTCATCCTTTCTCAGGTTATCTGATGTAACCTCAAGAAGACATTTGCCACCTACCTAAAGAACTGAGAACAAAGAAGTCCCTAAGAGCTTTTTCCTTTTGGATACTTTAATCACTGTATAGTATTTCTATTCTTCACCAGGGAAAGAAAAACATAATTAAAGCATTTTTTTAGCCCCAAGAAGGGTCTAAAGTTTGAAACAGTAAAAGACAGTAAGCACAACTACATAGCACTCATAAGGTTATTCAACATAAAAACAAGTGTCCAGTCAAACAGACTCAATACCCTGTCAGATCTTTGAAATATACTTTTATTTCATAGGAGACATGATACCTCTTAAACATAGCGTCATGTTGCTAAAACTTTCAGTGGGAAGGCTGCCAGTTGGTTAGCAAATCTTATTAAATGCTTTACAACATTAAGACCAAAGGCCACCTTCTACATAACCCCTACTTAACACAAAGTCCTTTGTTATTCTTCATTGACTCACTGGTTGTCAGTTTCAGAGAAATTTCCCACTATTTCCACATAAAGATAATAGTTTCAGAACACTGTGTCTTGGAAGGAGGCAGATGATTGGGAAAGGTTTTGAATCACATGCCTACTTTCTGCTTCCTTTTCTTCATTCAAAGCACAGTATAAACTGAGATGCAAACTGAAATTCAAATGTATCCAATTTTTTTGTGAAGCATACATCTGACATACACACATTCTATTAATGTGAGGGACATTAGAGGGAAAAAGTAACAGAATAATACTATTTTATTTACATCAGCATGTAAAGAAAATAGAAATATAACACCTGTCTCTTTCATTTTAGTTGAAGCCACATGGAGTGACCAGAGAACAACAAAACATACTAAATCATAATTGAAATATGTTGGTTATCTCTGGCATTTATTGACTTAGCCTCAAGATTTGTATCACGTGGATATCCTTTTGGTGTCTATGTTTGTAAATTCTGGGGATAAACTCTGAGATATAAAATCTTTCTCACCCCCAAAATGAATTCCCCATTACAATCTAATTGTTAGGAGTGACCTATGGTTTAACCTTGTCTTCACTTAAGTGGATACAACACTCATCACCATATCTATGATTTTTACAAGTCAATACTAGATTTTTCTGTAAGTTGTTTCTCAAGCTCTGCTTGCAATCAAATTTCATGTACTATTCACTTATAATTGGACTAATAATGTTATTTTGATGGACAAATGTGTTGACGTCTGTGAATACTAGCGACTCAGGAGGCTGAGATCTGAGGATCACAGTTCAAACTCAGCCTAGGCAGAAAAAGTCCATGAGACTCTTTTTTTTTTTTTTTTTTGGGGGGTTTGGTTGTGGGGCCTGAACTCTGGGCCTGGGCGCTGTCCCTCAGGCTCTTCAGCTCAAGGCTAGTGCTCTACCACTTGAGCCACAGCGCCACTTCCGGCTTTTATCTTTTTTTGCTTATGTGGTGCTGGGGAATCGAACCCAGGGCCTCATGCATGCAAGGCAAGCACTCTACCACTGAGCCACCTCCCCAGCCCTCCATGAGACTCTTATCTTCAATAAATTACTCAGAAAAAGCTGGAAGTGGCACTGTAATTCAAGTTGTAGAGCTCTAGCCTTGAACAAAAGAAGCTCAGGGACAGCACCCAGATCCTGAGTTCAAGCCTCAGGAAGGGTAAAAAAAAAAAAACACCAAAAATCCCAAACCAACCAACCAAACAAACAAAAACCCCCACAAAGATCAGCACCAACCAATGCTTACATCTCTCTTCATGTCAATTTTTGTTCTACAGAAGAGTCTAGTCCCTTTCCTGAAAGTTGAGCCAGTATAATTTGCTTCCTCTATGAAGAAATTCTTCTCTATTATTTTTTATTGTGAAAATACCATACAGAGGGGTTACAATTACATGGGCAAGATAATGAGTACATTTCTTATCAAGCATTGTAGCCTCCTCCTTTGTTTCCCCTTCCCATCCCTTCTCACCCACCCACCCCCGCCCCTCAGCCAAATTTGTAAAGTTTGTTTTTCGACATAATGTCTTGTACATCTCATTGTTGCAAAGGGTCCACGTATATCCCTATTTAAACGATTTGTTTTTTCCCTTCCCCTCCACAAATTATACCAACATCAAATACAGTGAAAGCAGGGGTTATAATGTGGGGGAGGGACATACAAGCAACAAAGAAATCATCTTATAACATCTTATAAATATGTTAGAAACAATCGCATGAAAGAAAAAAAACATATGAGTACTTATCTTGGGGTTCATTTCACTTAACATCAATTTATCTGACCTTTTCTGCTTGTCTCAGACATATACTAGTTATTACAAATAAGGGAAACCATGGGACCTATGTTTCTTTGGGCCTGACTTACTTCACTTAATAGAATTTTGTCCAAGTCTTTCCATTTCCTAACAAATGGGGCAATGTCATTCTTTCTGATGGAGGCATAGAATTCCATTGTATATATATACCACATTTTCTTGATCCATTCATCTACTGAGTGGCATCTGAGTTGGTTCCAGATCTTAGCTATGGTAAATAATGCTGCAATAAACATAGTTGTGCTGGTAGCTTTAGTATGGTCTTGTTTGTGATCCTTTGGGTAAATGCCCAGAAGTGGGATTGCTGGGTCATAGGGGAGCTCTATGTGGAGTCTTTTGAGGAACCTCCATACTACTTTCCAAAGTGGTTGAAGAAGTTTAAGATCCCACCAACAATGCAGTAGGGTTCCCTTCTGTCCACATCCCCTCCAACATCTGTTGTTATTAGAGTTCTTGATTATAGCCATTGTAACTGGGGTGAGGTGATATCTCAATGTTTTGATTTGCATTTCTTTTATGGCTAGGGAGTTTGAACATTTTTGCGTGTGTCTATTGGCCATCCTTCTTTCCTCTTCAGAGAAGTTTCTCTTTAAGTCTTTAGCCCACTTATTTATTGGGCAGTTGTTTCTTTGAGGATTTGTTGTTGGGGAATTTAATTTTTTGAGTTCCAAGTATATTTTAGATATGAGACCCTTGTCTGTTGTATGGCTAGTGAAGATCTTCTCCCAATCTGTGGGCTTTCTATTGATCTTGCTAGCTATGTCCTTTGCCATGCAGAAGCCCTGCAATTTCATGCAATCCTATTTGTCCAAATTTTCTTTGATTTATTGTGTTTCTGGGTCTCTATTAAGAAAATTTTGGCCTGTGCCAAGGAGACCTAGGGTTTCTCCTATTCTATCCTGTAATGTTTTCAGAGTGTCTGCTTTGACTCTGAGGTCATTGATCCATTTGGAGTTGATTCTGGTGCAGGGTGATATATAAGGATCTAGCTTTAGTTTTCTACAAGTGATTAACCAATTTTTCCAGCACCATTTACTGAAGAGGCTGTCTTTCTTGCATTCAATTTTTTTTAGCTCCCTTATGGAAGATTAGATGGCTATAGGTCTGTAGGTTCATTTCTGGGTTTTCAATTCTATTCCATTGGTCTTGAGGTCTGTTCTTGTGCCAGTACCAAGCTGTTTTGATTACTATGGCTTTGTAATAGAGTTTGAAATTTGGTATTGATATTCCTGCAGCTCTGTTCTTTCTGTTAAGGATCGTTTTTGCTATTGGGGGTCTCTTATTGTTCCATATGAATTTTTGGATTGCCTATTCTATTTGTTGAAGAATTAGGTTAAAATATTGATAATTATTGCATTGAATTTGTAGGTAGCCTTGGGCAGTATTGCCATTTTCATGAGGTTGATCCTCCAATCCAGGAGCATGGGAGGTTTTCCACTTTTTAAGTTCTGTTTTAATTTCCCTTTTCAGGTTTTTTTTTTTTTTACTTATCTCTTATTTCCACAATCACTTTAATTAATCAATTCTTTTTTTAATTTTAATTTTAATTTTTGGTGAACATACTGTACAGAGGGGTTACAATTACATGGGCAAGATAATGCATACATTTCTTATCAAGCATTGCAGCCTCCTCCTTTGTTTACCCTTCACATCCCTTCCCAGCCTTCCCCCCCCGAATCCTTCCCCCCCCCCAGCACCAACGTTTGTAAAGTTTGTTTTCGACATGACAACTTGTACTTCTCATTGTTGCAACAGGTCCACCTGTATCCTTAAACGGCTTGTTTTTCTTTTTCAGGTTTTTTAAAATTTTCATCATAGAGGTCCTTCACTTCTTTGGTTAATTCCTAGGTATTTATTTTGTGGGGCTATTACGAATGGAGTTGCTTTTCTGATTTCAGCCACACTTTTCTCGTTGTTGGCATACATAAAAGCCATTGATTTTTGAAGGTTAATTTTATATCCTGCTACATTGCCAAAGTTTTGAATCAGCTTGAGTAATTTGGGAGTAGAGTCTGTGGGATTCTTTAAATACAAGATCATGTCATCTGTAAAGAGGGAGAGTTTTTCTTCATCTTTCCCTATTTGGAACCCTTTTATGTTTGCATTTTGAAATTCTTCTCTATTGATGGGAGTGTGACTGCTCACTTAAATTGTGATTTTCCAAAATCAAAAGTACTCAATGCAATGCTTATAACATGTGTTTTAAAGAGATAAAACTCCACTCACTATCAAGAGTCAGGAGCTAATGTGAAAGATTTAGGCAGATCTGACCACTGCATCAATTGTCTATCAAAATAGTCCTAGAGAAACAAGTTGTTCTTTCTGATGGAGGCATAGGATTCACACACACACACACACACACACACACACACACACACACATATGTACCACATTTTCTTGATCCATTCATCTACTGTGAGGCATCATCTGGGTTGGTTCCATATGTTATCTATGGTGAATAATGCTACAATAAACATAGTGTGCTGGTAGCTTTGTTTTTCTTTTACTTTTTAATAAACATGAAATCCTGAATTCAAAGCCCACTAACACATACATGGGTGCACACACACATACACACACATCTTACACTATACTATGAAAGAAATAATATTCTAAATATAATTAATTACTAATAAATTTGTAAAGGAAATACAATAGGTATGATGCAAAAAAATAGGACATAGAAACATTGTTTGAAATTTGCTCTTTGAACTCTGTTCCAAAGGATTAAAAGGATTTGGACATATGTAAATATGGGAGGAAGGGCATTTCAAGCAGAGAGAATAATAAATGTACAATGAATAAAAAAATTAAATGAAGATTGACAGGACCAAGTGAATGAGAGAAATTAGTACAGAATTTTGTGTAGTGGAAACTAAATCAAGTCTAAAGAGTTAACCTAAATTTAGGGAACTAATGAAATATTTCAGAGAATAATTGATGGTATAGAAATCCTCTGGCATACAAGATGACTTTATTGAAACATTTTGTGTGTGTGTGTGTGTGTGTGTGTATGTGTGTGTGTGTGTGTGTGTTTGTGTGTATGCATGATGGTTGGTGGGAATCCACCTCAATGGACACTTAGTAATTAGGAGTACTTTTTCTAAAACAAAATCTAACCACAGGCAGTTGTAGAATTACAACATCAGTGGAATCAACATTTTCCTTCATGTGTGAAACCAAGTTTTCCATTCATTTTTTTACCCTGGAAGGAAAGAAATGAGATACTGAGATGAAATGAAAAATAAATGGAATCATCCCAGGTTAGTTGAAGAAGGAAAGGGCACTTAGAATTCCTGGATCTTAATTTAAGAATAATAATCTTACCTAATTTTATATAAAAAATATTTGTAAAAATAGAGAAAGTAGTAAATTCTTTTTTTTTTTTTTTTGGTCTGTTATGGATCTTGAACTCTGGGCTTGGGCTTGGGTGCTGTTCCTCAGCTCTTCAGCTCAAGGCAAGTGCTCTACCGCTTGAGCCACAGCGCCACTTGCAGTTTTATAGTGGTTTATTGGAGATAAGAGTCTCACAGACTTTCCTGCCTGGGCTGGCTTTGAACCGCAACCCTCAGATCTCAGCCTCCTGAGTAGCTAGGATTACAGGCATGAGCCACCAGTTCCCAGCTAGTAGTAAATTCTTAATAAACATTTCCTCTGCCTCCCAACCCACTGGTTGAAACCAAGGATGCTATGGAGAGAAGGCCTCCATGTGCTTACATGGGTGCTCTGCAGAATTCACAAGGGTTTTCCTAAGTCTGCCCATGTGTGTCATACACCGCTTTGCAGATCTTGGGGCATGGTGGTCCATCTGTAGCTGGTTTCTGCGTGTAGTTGCTGCAAAAGGCCTGTCATTTAAATGAAGACTTTTTATTTCATGAATAATAACATTAAAGTGTTAATTCCATTTTTGAGGCAGTGACCATTTGTTGCTTGTTTAGCTCAGCTAGCAGAGCAACACGTGGTGGTAATGCAAACACCTGGTTATGTGCCTTTATAAGCCCTGCAAATCCTTAGCTCTGGGCTCTCCTCCTAGGCTCTGCTGTGTCGGAGTGTAGGACGAGGGTTGAGCTG
Source organism: Dipodomys merriami (assembly GCF_024711535.1). NCBI lineage: Eukaryota > Metazoa > Chordata > Mammalia > Rodentia > Heteromyidae > Dipodomys > Dipodomys merriami. The sequence continues at coordinate 15,259,529 of NW_027204159.1, read as the reverse complement.
TACCCCGTCTAAATAAAACCTTAAAACAGCTGTAAAGTCTGACTCTCGGTGGTCTTCTTGGTGATGTCCTGTGACTTAGGCTCAACATATTAGTGGGGCCTCATCCGGGATACCCCAAAGACTCCCGAGACCTCAGATTCCGAAGGTAAAACAGTGCTGTCAATTCGTCTTTGTTAATTTGTCTTGCCCTGTCATTCGTCTGTTTGTCTGTTTTGCTTTCATTTTCCTTTGTGAGGCCAGCCGCTCTGATTCATATTGTATAAAGGGTTGTTGAAGTGGATGCCCGTGCATGACAACCCTGGAGGAACTGGGAGATGTCCCAGATCCTCTTGTGAAGGGGGGGTCCTCGGAACCCTGCCATGAGAATTGTGGGGCAGGGGTTGGTTCAGGGTTGGGTTGGAACTGACCAAGAAGGCCTCCTAACTGAGGCCCAACTTGCCCATTGTGGGTCCGCTCCTTCTGCTTCCCCATTACAGGAGTCAGCGGACCAATTAGGGAGATCTCCACTTTGTAAGTTTTTTTTTTTTTTTTAACTGTCAGTCCTGCATGTGTTTTGTTTGTCTAATACCATTTATTGTTGTCTGGACTGTATGACTGATGGGTCTGGGAACCATGGGCAACATTCCATCTAGCCCCCTAGACTTACAAAAAGAAACTAAGAAAGAGGAAAAGAAATTGTACCCCCAGTTTTTCAGGGAGATAACTTGGAAGAAGAAATGTTTCTTCCCCCATACTCCCCTTCCCAGGTTCCTTCTGCAGAGCCTGAGAATGATCAAGAGGAGGAGGGAGCTATAGAACCAGCAGCTGAACCCTTAGCACCTGTCCTTAAAGTTTCTGAGGAGCCAGTCACTCGATGATGCAGTGGGATCAACCCCCCCTTCTAATGCAGCTGTTTTTCCCTTATGTGCCATAGGTCCTGTGGATGTGGATGGTCAACAGCATCTCCAATATTGGCCATTTTCTACCAGTGATCTATACAATTGGCACACCCAAAATGCCCCCTTTTCTAAGAAACCCCAGAATTTAATTCATTTGCTTGAAACTATTCTCTTCACACATCAGCCCACTTGAGATGTTTGTAGTCAGCTTTTATAGGCCCTTTTTACCACCAAAGAGAGAGAACATATCCGAGACGTGGCACGGAAACATATCCCTGGCCCACAGGAGTGCCCATCACGGATCCTGCCCTGATCACTGCCTATTTTCCTGCCTATTTTTCAGACTAACATGGGACTACAATATGGTTGAAGGTAGGGAGCGACTCCTTGTCTATCGCCAGGCTCTGTTGGCAGGTCTCAAGGTGGCCACTTGCTGACCTACTAATATGACCAAAGTTTATGATGTTAGACAGGAAGTCAAAGTCTGGCAGCATATCTTGAGTGGCTCATGGAAGCTTTTAGTCAATATATCCTGTATGATCTTGAGACCCAGCAGTTGGCTCAGATGATTATGTTTGCCTATATAAATCAAGATGCACCAGACATAAAGTGAATTTTGCTGGCTCTAGACAGACTTGGTGAAAAGTCTATTAGGGATCTAATAGCCGCATCAGAAAAGGTTTACAATAAGAGAGAGTCAGAGGAGCAAAGACAGAAAAGGAAGAACAGAGAATGTGAAATTGAGTGTGAAAAGAGAGACCTGGCCAAAGAAAAGAGGCCAGACTTATTGGACTCACCACTATGGCATGCCGAGCATACTTGGTTCACAGACAGAAAGTTTCATTCAAGATGGAAAAAGGTATGCGGGCACAGCAGTCACCATGGACACTGAGATAGTGTGGGCAGAAGCACTCCCCCAGGGAACATCTGCACAAAGAGCAGAACTAGTGGCACTAACAAAAGCCCTACAGATGGGAAAAGGGAAGAGACTAAACATTTACAAGGACAGTCAGTATGCTTTTGCCACCGTGCATGATAATGGAGTCATTTACCAAGAGAGGGTGCTGCTGACAGCTGAGGGAAAGAATATTAAAAACAAACAAGAAATTTTAAGCCTCATCCGGGCCATATGGGAACCAGCAAATATTGCCATTATGCACTGCCCTGGCCATCTAAAGGTAATTGATTATATAACCAAAGGAAATAACTTGACCAATCAGGCAGCTTAGCAGGCGGCCCTCCAGCCCAGAGCGGAAGTACTGACTCTAGTAGACCAAGGGCCACGAACTTTGCCTCCTGAGCCTCAGTACTCCCAAGAAGACTTGGAGTGGATAAAGAAAATTCCCATGGCCTATAAATCCCTGGGCAGAGAAGAAAATAAAGACTGGTGGAAAACTTGTGAGGGGAAACTTATCTTGCCACAAAGATTGGGCAAGGGGATTTTTAAGAGAATCCATCAGGCCTCTCACATGGGAACCTGAAGAATGCAGGACTTGCTCTGACACTCAGAAGTAAAAATTAGGCAAGGAAATCAAATCATTGAGGACATTGTTAAAAATTGTAAAGCCTGTCAGCTCACCAATGCCCCCAATCAACCGGTTACAAAAGGAGCCTTCATGGAGATAGGCCAGATGTGTATTGGGAAGTAGACTTCACAGAAATTAAAACTGGAAAATTTGGATATAAATATTTGCTAGTTTTTGTAGACACCTTTTCAGGATGGGTTGAGCAAAGCATGAGATTGCAAACGTGGCTAAGAAGATCCTGGAAGAAATCCTACCCAGGTATGGCTTCCCATCCACCATTGGGTCAGACAAGGGACCGGCCCTCATCTCAAAAGTAAGTCAGGGAATAGCTGCAGCACTGGGGATGGATTGGAAACTGCACTGTGCTTATAGACCCCAGAGTTCAGGGCAGATAGAAAGAATGAATCGGACTCTAAAAGAGACCTTAACTAAATTGGCTTTGGAGACTGGGACAGACTGGGTATTGCTCCTTCCTTTTGCCCTGCTTAGAGTAAGAAATTCACCCTTGGCTTTACTCCTTTTGAAATAATGTATGGACATCCTCCACCCATTATTCCTAGCCTTCACACTGAATTGCTTGCTGATTTGAGTGATACTGAATTTCTATGTAAACTTGACTATCTATAACTTGTCCACAAAAGTTGTGTGGCACCAGCCTAGAGCATTATATGATTCTGCTTCTACTCCTACCCCCCATTCATTTAAACCAGGGGACTGGGTGTTTGTTTGAAGGCACAACTTGAGATCTCTGGAACCATGGTGGAAGGGACCTTACATGGTGCTACTGGCTACACCCACTGCCCTCAAGGTGGACAGCATTGCTGCTTGGATCCCACTGCTCCAACACCAGACCGGCAGAACCTTTTGCCCTGGACGACCGTGGGGAAACACGGGAAGTCTCCAAGCATCCTACCCAACCACTCTGGGTAAGCCTCAAGAAAAGAAAAATGGACTGATTGTTATTGGTATTGTTGTTTAATAGTATGGCTAAGGTCAGAGTGGGAGTATACCCATTCAAGATTGAGAGCTGTTGGAGTTTAGTTTTGGGTTGGAGCCACAAGATTGTGTCTTAGGGCCATAAGTAAAGGGGGGAATGAAGGGTTAATTTATTTTTATTGTGAAAATACTGTACAGAGGGGTTACAATTACATGGGCAAGATAGTGAGTACATTTCTTATCCAGCATTGTAGCCTCCTCCTTTGTTTACCCTTCCCATCCCTTCCCATCCTCCATCCCCCCATCAATCCTCCCCCCGCCCCAAGTTGTAAAAGTTCATTTTCGACATGACAACTTATACTTCTCATTGTTGCAACAAGTCCACCTGTATCCTTATTTAAACGACTTGTTTTTCCCCTTCCCCTCCACAAATTATACTGACATCAAATACAGTGAAAGCATGGGTTATACTGTGGAGGAGGGACATACAAAGCAAAAAAGAAATCATATTATAATTGCGTTAGAAACAAATGCATGAAAGAAAAAAACATTTAAAATACATATCTTAGGGTTCATTTTCCTAATATCACCTTATCTGACCTTTTCTGCTTGACTCATACATATACTAGATATTGCAAATAAGGGAAATCATGGGACCTATGTTTCTTTGGGCTTAGCTTACTTCACTTAATATAATTTTTTCCAAGTCTTTCCATTTCCTAACAAATGGGGCAATGTCATTCTTTCTGATGGAGGCATAGAATTCCATTGTGTATATATACCATATGTTCTTGATCCATTCATCTACTGAGGGGCATCTGGGTTGGTTCCATATCTTAGCTATGGTAAATAATGCTGCAATAAACATTATATAAATAATGCTGGTAGCTTTAGTGTGGTCTTGTTTGTAAACATTTGGGTAAATGCCCAAAAGTGGGACTGCTGGGTCATAGGGGAGCTCTATGTGGAGTCTTTTGAGGAACCTCCATACTACTTTCCAAAGTGGCCAAACAAGTTTACACTCCCACCAACAATGCAGTAAGGTTCCCTTCTGTCCACATCCCCTCAAGCATCTGTTGTTATTAGAGTTCTTGATTTTTGCCATTCTAACTGGGGTGAGGTGGTATCTCAATGCTGTTTTGATTTGCATTTCTTTTATGGCTAAGGAGGTTGAGCATTTCTTCATGTGTCTATTGGCCATCCTTCTTTCTTCTTCAGAGAAGTTTCTCTTTGTCATTAGCCCACTTATTTATTGGACAGTTGTTTCTTTGAGGATTTGTCGTTGGGGGATTTAATTTTTTGAGTTCCAAGTATATTTTAGATATGAGACCCTTGTCCGTTGTATGGCTAGTGAAGATCTTCTCCCAATCTGTGGGCTTTCTATTGATCTTGCTAGCTATGTCCTTGGTCATACAGAAGCTCTGTAACTTCATGCAATCCCATTTGTCCAACCTTTCTTTGATTTGTTGTGTTTCCGGGTCTCTATAAAGAAAATTTCGGCCTGGGCCAAGGAGACCTAGGGTTTCTCCTATTCCATCCTGTAATGTTTTCAGTGTCTGTTTTGACTCTGAGGTCTTTGATCCATTTGGAGTTGATTCTGGTGCAGGGTGATATATAAGGATCTAGCTTTAGTTTTCTACAAGTAGTTAAGCAATTTTGCCAGCACCATTTACTGAAGAGGCTGTCTTTCCTCCATTCTATTTTTTTAGCTCCCTTATCAAAGATTAGATGGCTATAGGTCTGTAGGTTCATTTCTGGGTTTTCAATTCTATTCCATTGGCCTGACGTCTGTTCTTGTGCCAGTACCAAGCTATTTTGATTACTATGGCTTTATAGTAGAGTTTGAAATTTGGTATTGATATTCCTGCAGCACTGTTCTTTCCGTTGAGGAGCATTTTTGCTATTCAGGGTCTTTTATTGTTCCATATGAATTTTTGGATTGCCTCTTCTATTTCCTTGAAGAATGAGGGTGGAATTTTGGTAGGTATCGCGTTGAATTTGTAGATAGCCTTGGGAAGTATTGCCATTTTCACGATGTTAATCTTGCCAATCCAGGAGCATGGGAGTTTTTCCCATTTTCTAAATTCTGTTTTGATTTCCTTTTTCAAGTTTTTAAAGTTTTCATCATAGAGGTCCTTCACTTCTTTGGTTAAGTTAATTCGTAGGTATTTTATTTTTTGTGGGGCTATTACAAATGGAGTTGCTTTTCTAATTTCAGCCCCACTTTTCCGGTTGTTGGCATACAGAAAAGCCATTGCTTTTGGGGGGGTTAATTTTATACCCTGCTACTTTGCCAAAGTTTTGAATCAGCTTGAGTAATTTGGGAGTGGAGTCTATGGGATTCTTCAAATACAAGATCATGTCATCTGCAAAGAGGGAGAGTTTTATTTCTTCTTTCCCTATTTGGATCCCCTTTATGTCTGCATCTTGTCTTATTGCTGTAGCTAGGTATTCTAATACGAGGTTGAAGAGAAGTGGAGAGAGTGGACATCCTTGTCTTGTTCCTGAGTTAAGAGGAAATGGCTTTAGTTTTTCACCATTAAGTATAATGCTGGCTGTAGGTTTGTCATATACAGCCTTTATTGTATTGAGGAATGTTCCATGGATTCCTAATTTTTCCAAAACCTTCATCATAAAGGGGTGTTAGATCTTGTCGAATGCTTTTTCTGCATCTATTGAGATAACCATGTGGTTCTTGTCCTTGCTCCTGTTGATGTGATGAATAATATTAATTGATTTGCATATATTGAACCAGCTTTGCATCCCTGAAATGAATCCTGTTTGATCGTGGTGTATGATTTTTTGGATGAATTGTTGAAGTCGATTGGCCAAAATTTTGTTGAGAAGTTTTGCATCAATGTTCATCAAAGAAATGGGCCTATAGTTCTCTTTCTTTGATTAGTCCCTGCCTGGTTTTGGGATGAGGGTTATGATGGCTTCATAGAATGTGTTTGGTAGTGAACTTTCTCTTTCAATTTCATTGAAGAGTTGGAGGAGTATTGGTGTGAGCTCTGCTTTGAAGACCTTGTAGAATTCCACTTTAGAACCATCTGATCCTGGACTTTTCTTAGCTGGGAGGTCTCTTATTGCTGTTTTTATTTCAATGCTTGATATGGGCCTGTTAAGATGGTTTAACTCATCTTGGTTTAGTTTTGGCATGTCAATATTTATGAAGGGTTAATTCTATTTTTGAGGCAGTGATCATTTGTTGCTTATTGATCTCAGCTAGCAAAGCAACACGTGGTGGTAATCCAAACACCTGGTTATGTGCCTTTATAAGCCCTGCAAATTGTTAGCTTGGGGCTCTCCTCTAGGCTCCACTGTGTTGGAGTGTAGGATGAGGCCCGAGCTGTAGCCCATTTAAATAAAACTTTAAAGCAGCTCTAAAGTCTGACTCTCGGTGATCTTCTTGGTGGGGTCCTGCCACTTGGGCACAACAACATTGAGATCATTTTCTTTCAAAGCACCTATTTTATTATAGCAATTATTGCCATTTTACTTTTATTATACATTTAAGACAAAGGAAAACAAAAATATCATATAAGCTTAGCACCCAGAGATTGTTCAGTATTTTAGTATTTTATTCCTGTCCCCTCTTATTCATTGTATTTATGTATACCTAGTATTAAAAATAGAACCATAATGTGTATACATTTCATTTATTATTTATCAGCCCTTCTACAGGATGCATGCATTCTAAAAATTCATTACTCTTTATTATTCCTTCATTAAGATGTGCCATGATTTCCTTCTCTAATAAATTTTTTCTGTATATTTCCTCACTACCTGAGCTTGTGATTACTTCACATGGCCTTTGATGTAAAATGTTTTATTTGCTAAGATGGAGATTTATTTTACTAAAAGTGAATATATAAAAATAAAATTTCTCTTCTTTCAAATGTCAATTTCTAAACATTTCTCTTTTGTTTACACTCCTTTTTGGTTTCTTTATGATTTCGCAAAGAATTTCTTCAATCTACTCACTAACTACTGCATCTCAGTGCTTTGGGTTTCAAAGAACGTGTGCTCAGCATTCCACTTAAAATCTTACAAATACAAATATCTAACTTTTTCTTAACGGAAGCAGTTGTTTTATTAAGAGATTTGAGGATAAGCAAAATAAACATAATCTTAGATTACACCTGTGTCAGAAAAATTGTATTTATGAAACAACATGCAAAAATTGAAACAAGATGTGCGCAAAGACTGAAATACCAAAGAAAAGAATTAGAGCATTATCTTCATAGGAGGTGAAAAGTATCAGTGATTTTTTAAGTAAAACAATACTGTAAAAGAGTACGATATAAAAATAATTTTCAGTAGCAGTTTGGAAGATATTTATTGGATAAATTTATCTTTTGTAAGGACTGCTATTAAATCTTTTGATGCCTTCTCTATATACATTATATATAAGTATTGTATGTTCTCTATGATTACTAATTTCCCACTTAAGTCTGTAGATGCTACTATCAATAATTGCAAATCCAGTCAGGGATTTCAAGATCTTTTTCAACTTTAAATTGTTTTCATTATCTTGAGTTGCCATTTAACAAAGCAGTTTATGAATAAAATGAGTATTGATCAATGTCATCCCTTCCATCATTCTCCCTCATCCCTTCCAACATATTCTTTCCCTCATTTGTTGTAGGATATACTTTGAATTCTTGACTGCATTCTCCTCTCCTGCTCTTCTTCATTTGTCTGTCCCTAATCTCAAATCTGCTTGGTGAACTTTAGAAATGTCATTGTCAGGTCTGTAGATGCATCAAAATATCAGGGAGATTCCAAAACTCAGATTCTTAGGCCTCCATTTAGGACTTAGGACTGCTATTAAATCTTTTGATGCCTTCTCTATATACATTATATTACTATTGTATGTTCTCTATGATTACTAATTTCCCTCTTAAGTCTATAGATGTTACTATCACTAATTGCAAATCCAGCCCCTTTTAACTGGACAGGCGAGGAGCAGGAATGTGTGCATGCTGGCATGCATTTGTCAGGACTTTCGTGCACAAGGTTCTTAGACCGAGAGTGAGGAGTTCCCAAGAATCTTGACTCGTCCTAGCTCATAACCATTTTCTTATTATAACTATTGTAAACTCTCACTTCCTCAACCTTATTCTGACTTGAGAAAGAAACTCTACTCACCACCCCACTTTTATAGACCCCATACTATAACTTAGCCATTGAGTGAATGTAAAATTCTTCTATGAAAATGTGATGTTTGGCAAGTAGGAGAGAGCAGGAAGTAACTTGAAGTCATATTCTGTTGTGTTGTATAATCCTCACAATCCTCAACCTTCTCAGCCAGGCAGCTTCGGGAACACCAAGCACCTCCCTGGAACAGCCACAGTGCTTCCCCTTCTAACCTCTCCATTGCTATAAGAAACAACACATAGAAGAAGCCAGAGGGAGATGGGAAATGGGTGAGGAAAGAGGAGTGAAGGGAGGTGAAGGGGGAGAAAGTGGGGGAGAGAGGACACTTATTTGAAAACCTCCTTGGCGCACAGCCTCTGCAATGAGAGAACAGTTTCTGAACAACAGTTGTACAGTTAAAAGTAACCTAAGATCCTCTATTGATTGTATCTGTCTTTATGGATGAGAAACCGAGGCCCAGGAATAGAGGAAAACATCACCAACAAATACACACTTGTTAACTGTGTGACTGCAAGGGGCAGCATGACAATGAACATTTCACCAGTTCTCATCGCCTTTTCTATTTGTGTGGATTTTATGCATTTAAAAAAGTTTAAAGGAGAGGCTGCAGTTACATGATTCAGGTAATGAATACATTTCCTTTTGAATGGTTGTCATCCAACTAGGTGATCTCTTTATGTATTTTATGTGAAAAAGAAATCGATTTTCCGGGAAGAGAGTGAAGCTTATAAAACTCAAGGCCATTTGATTAAAGTATAGCTAGGACAATTCATCAAGGAGGTATTACTGTAACAATAAAAATGCAAAATCATTCTGAAATCACTGAAAAGCAATATGTAATTCATCACCATTCCCACTAAAGCGATCTACCACCTACCGGGAAGTCTTTTACATTGTAAGTACTGAATTCATCTTCTTACATTTATTTAGTCAGGCTAACAACCTCATTTTGAAAGGTAAGGAACTTGAGCCCTGGGAAAAATGGTAGTCTCAATATATTAACCTTATAATTGACAGGAATAAAATCTAGATCTTTTAGAATCAAGCCAATGTACTGAAACATAATTACCATTATCATTATTATTATTAAGGTGATGTACAATCAGATAATGTGCTATATTGTCTTTATAATTATTTTTATATCTAAAACTAACATTTTAAGGTGTTCTTATTCTAGGGTTTGAACTCGGCTTCAAGATCTAACTTAGATTTTTGTTCAAGGCTACTACTCTACCACTTACACCTCACCTCTACTGTTTTTTGGTAGTTAGAGACAAGAGTCTCATGACTCATCTGCCTGGGCTGGAATCAAACTGTAGTCCTCAGATCTCACCCTCCTGAGTAGCTAGGATTTTGGTTGTGATGCTTCAGCAACCAGCTGATTAGTTGTTTTCTATATTCTTCCTATTTTCTATCTGGCATGCTTCCTTTACCTTCTTACACATTAGGATTACTGAGTTAAAAACCCTATTTCTCAATTAAACTCATTGTGTATTTCTAGTTTATTAGGAGGCTGATGTTTCCCAGACTAATGAATAATATTTTCCTGATTCTTTGGATGCCAGACATTAGAAATTTTCCAATTAGGACACTGGACATTTTGTGAAAACATTTTTCTTTCTGTCTTCCAGTGTAGTCACATTACCTTTAAATTTTTGATGTATATTATTATTGTAATTATAAAGATGAAGTACAGAGAGGTTATAGTTTCACAAATCAGCTAGTCAGTATTTCTTTTTGGAAAATGTCACTCCTCATTATCTCCCAGTGTTTTCCGTCCCATCTCTGCCCACAAGTTGTTTAGTTCATTTTCAACATAGTTTCTACTGAGTACCACTGCTGCTTTTGTTCACCCTTTGTCCTTCCATTTCTGTTCTCTCTCCTACCCTCTCAAAGACAGATAAATGAACAAAGAAGATGAAAAGGAAAGAACAAAGAAAAAAGCCTCTTGTTTCCATTTCCTGAAGTTTATTTCAATAAATATTGTTTTATATGATCAGAGGCACATCAACATTGTGTCTATGTGTTCCTCTTCTAAGACATTACTCAGTTTTTTGAGACTTGCTTTGAAGCTTTTATATATATGGGACCAAAGTAGCCTTTGATCTAGAGCCAGTGTTACTGTACCTCAGAGATAATGTGCTTAAATACTCTACTAGATGGTATGTATTAGGACGCTTTCTCACTGGCTGATGGAAGCATAAAATATTATTATGTAAGGCTCCATTTGGGTTCTTTTCTTGGCCTCACATAGTATCTTATTACATGTGCAGTGATCAGCATTTAGCAGGAGACTGTGCCCTTATGCAGATTTGGTGATCTCTTGTAATCTGTCCTGCAAACCCAACTTTGTTCTTATCTCATGGAGATAATATAGCCTCTGCTCATGATTCTTCTTCTCCTATGTTATCCAGGAAGGAAACTGATGTCATCTTAGCATTCATTTCTTCCTGAGGACGTACATCCAAGGCTTGATGTTCAATGCATGACATAGCTTCATACATCTTGTCTAGTTTGTTAGTTATTTCAGGCTGAGGAAAATAAACCCTTTCTTTACTACATCTTGCTCATAATTAGAAGTCTATGCTAACAATTTTGATTTATCTTATTGTCATCCTAAATGTGGTTAGATTTCTATACAGGAGTAATACTAGTAAAGCTAATTACAAAGGTCATTGCTTTTACTTTGTGTAAAATAGTTAAAAGAAGCTGAGTTTTAGAACATGGCAGTCTATTTAGAAAACTGTTCCCTAAGATAGGTAGAGAAATGGCTCAATTATACACACAAGTAAATCTGTCATTAAGCAGAAGGAAAAATGACAATTTTAACATGATTGATCTGAGTTCTGATATTAGCTACTTAGAGGATTTCTGAATATCTTTGAAATACAAACACCATGTCATCATAGTCATATTTATTTATAAATAATCTTATTATAAATTAATATATTATGAATAAAAGCTTACAATTTGTATAAACTTATTTTAAATATACTTATCCTTTATTTTTAAATATTCATTAATAAACATATCTATAAATATGATATATAATATAAACATGATATATAAATATGATATATAAATATGATATATAAATATCATGAGAAGCAATATATGAGAAGCATGTTGACTTATATTTGATGATCTATACTTCAAAGTTATGTACAGAAACTTATATAGCTTACATTATTGACTTTTCCTGAAACAATCCACTTTGAAATCTAATCATTGCATGTAAGACCCATCAAAGTTTATGAGTTAACTTTCATTTCTGATAAGACTTAGAGACATCTGTGTTACTCAAAACCCATTTCCTTTGAAGGATTCACAACTCAGAAGAAATAGTCTGACACCCTATGTAGCATACAAATCTGTACATTGGGCAGGGGGAGGGGGTGGAGTGAAGACAAAAGGTCTCCAATGCTACCTCAATTAGAGGAGACATGTTTTAGCTGGAAAAGAAAATAAGTAAATCTATGACAAGGAATAAGTATTGTGTGTGTGTGTGTGTGTGTGTGTGTGTGTGTGTGTGTGTGTGTGTGTGTGTGTCCCTTAGACTATGCATTTTTATCCCACTCAGTATGGGATAGAACACGCACAATGAGAAATCATCTCTCTTCTAAACAGCGTACTGCAAGAGCAGATGTGTACATTACTTGTTAGCAAGTAGATGAAGCAAACTTCTTTCCAGACGGTAGGATTTAGGAACAAAAAGCTAGTGTTCTGAGAAGGGTGTGCAGGAATTCCTACCTGATGATGTGTTCATGAGTTATTGCAGTTTCACACATATAAACCCGTGTGAAGAGTTTCCAGCAATTATGCTGGAATAATTGCATATGATGCCTGTAGGAGGGGCCGATCCTTCTTTTACCTCAGTACTAAAGGATTTAATGATGTCTGATTAAGTCTATAAATTTGTTCAAGGCATTGCCTACCCAAAGACTATATTTATAGTAAGATGAACTAGAATTTATTGTGTGAACAAATGATTTTCTTTGTAATGAGAACTTCAAGGAATACATTGTTTTATTAAGCTGCATTATCACAGGAAAAAAAAACAAACCTGGGTAAATGCTATTGCTGCTTTGACCTGAATTTTTTTCTGCTCCTTGACTCTACTGCTAGGCTTTTCTGCATTCATTCTTTTACCATCACTCTATTTCTGAATTTTTGTGAATTTGTGAACTTTATATTCTGATCTTATCTTTTTCTCATATTACAGATAAAAATTCCACCCTAGTCTTACTTTTACTGGTTTATTTGCCCAATTCGTTTTCCCTGTTATTTAGTCATTCTTTCAGTTTTTGAGAACACACATTTTTTTTAGGGAAGGCTGATTTTCTGAATGAGTGAGGAGATACTTCACTTGGGTAGCTCCCTTGTCTTTGCCAATGTAGTTTTTGTTTGGATGGCGTATTGAAATATCAGGTAACAAAGTTTCTCATGATTTCCGTCATCCTACAACCAGATGCTAAATATCAAGATTCTCATCAATCTATACAAATCTACACACATTGGATTTATTAAATTTCACTCTACATCACTCAAAGTTTAACAATTATCCAATAAATCCCTCATATACATTTGGTAATAATATAAGCTTAAGATATCTATCCAATTGTATTTATTAGCACCATATATATTTCAGTTACTGCTTTATGCATTGAGGATATATCAGTAAATAAAGCATTGACACACATATGTCATATGTTTATGTGTATGTAAATGTACTTCAGTCTGCTTTACTCCTCAGTACTTTTGCTTTTACTCTCCCACTTCCCACTAATTGCCCCCCTAAACAGCCCCTGTTTTACATTCATGCCCCATTATTATTGTAATCATAACCAACAAGATTTTAGGTCTAAATTCCACAAAAGAGACCAATCATGCAATATTTGTCTTTTTGACCTTGGCTTATGTTGTTCAACATCATGATATCCAGTTTAATCCATTTTTCTATAAATGACATAATTCATTTTTCTTTATTCATCAGTTTTGGGGAACCTAATTTGATTCCTTTAATTTAGCTCTGGTGAGTTGCACTGCAACAAACATGGGTCTATACATATTTCTCTGAATGTTGATTTACTTTTTTCAGATTCATCTCCTACAGTGGTATTGCAAGGTTGTAATGTATATCTGCTTTATTTTTTAAAAGAAATCTCCTTATTGATTTCCATAATAGTGGTTGCTCTAGTTTATATTCCTACTAACAGTATATGAAGTTTCCTTTCTTCCTCCACCCTAAGAAGCATTTATTGTCATGTGTTTTCTTTATGATTTCCATTTGAAGTGAGATAAAGTGGAGCATTAGTGTAGTTTTGATTTACATTTCCTTTATGACAAAAGATGTTGAATATTTTTTCCATTATACTAGCTATTTGAACTTTTGAGAACTGTCCAATTAATTTTCCCATTTGCTAATTGAATTATTATATTTTTGGAACTTTTGTATATTCTGGATATCTTTTGTCTATTCAGTAGCTGGTGAAGTTTTTCTCACATCCTGTGTGTGGTCTCTTGACTCTGACAAATGTTTCCTTTGATGTCCAGAAACATTTTAACTAGATACAGTCATATTTGTCAATTCTTAAAGAATTTTAAGTGTATAGCAATATTGAAACAATTTAGAGTGAGCCCCTATAAGTCTAGATTGACCAATAATTTATATTTATTTTTATTGCTAACATTTAATATATGTGATGTTGTACCCATACATAGTGAACTAATTACTGGTCAATCTGTAATTAAGTATTCATTACTTGTGAATATGAAACTATAGGCCTTATAGTAAACACTAGGACTTTCCCATCTGCCATGTCTTCTTGATTTACCTCTCCATTTCCTGCTTTTTTCCACACAGGTAAACTAGCATTCTTTGTTTTTATTTATTTAACTTCTACTTAACGTTTATTTAACTCTTTACTGAAAAAAAGAAAACTGTATATGCAAGATGCAGTGCACGGGAATCAAATATAGTGAAAATAGGGTTTATACCATAGGGGAATAACATACAAACAAAACAAAAAAGTCACATAGTACATTAAAAACAGCAGTGTATACAACAATATGTTGAAAATGCACTTTACAACTTCGGGGGCTGGGAAGGAGGAATTTAGGAGGTGGGAGGGAAGGGATAGTAGAGGAAAAACAAAGGAGGAGTAATAATGCTCTATAGGAAATGTACTCATTGCCTTACTCATGTCACTGTAACCCCTCTGTACACTATCTTTTAAAAAATTCCACTTATTGCCACATCAATTTACATTTAATGTGAGTTAGAGTGGATTGTAGACCTTGGTACTCTTCTCTCTAAAACTTCTATAGGAATGTCACAGCTGAGAGTTGACCCAATGTAGTCTTCTTGTCTTGGTGGTAGTGATGTTGGTATTGAATGCCAAGTCTTCCACTTGATAGAGAAGCACTCTACCACTTGAGTGCCACTCTGCCACTCTCAGCCATTTTGCTTTTTAGTATAATTTTCCAGTTAGGATCCTGCCTCGACTGTCCTCGGTTTGTGGTTCTCCTACTCCACCTCCATGACATTTGACTTCTTTCTCAGATAGGTCTTGTTAACTTTTGCCTAGCCTGGCCTCCAGCCATGAGTCACCTGGATAGCTAGAATTACAGGCATGAGGATTACAAACTATGCCATGTTTATAGTTTTCACATAAAAATTACCAATGTTTACAAATGTGTGTCAATTTTAAATGTGAATTGTCTCTTCTTTCTATGGAATTGAACATTTTTAATCTTCTGTGATTTATTTTCTTTTTTTAAAATTTAATTTAATTTTATTTGTGAACATACTATACAGAGGAGTTACAATTACATGGGCAGGATAATGCGTACATTTCTTACCAAGCATTGCAGCCTCCTCCTTTGTTTACCCTTCACATCCCTTCCCAGCCTCCCCCTCCCCCCCAATTCCAATCCTTCTCCTTCCCCCCCTCCCCCACCCCCCCCGCACGGACGTTGTAAAGCTCGTTTTGGACATGACAACTTGTACTTCTCATTGTTGCAACAGGTCCACCTGTATCCTTAAACAACTGGTTTTTCCCCATCTCCTCCACAAGTTATACTGACATCAAATATAGTGAAAGCAGGGGTTATACTGTGGGGGAGGGACATACAAAGCAACAAAGAGATAATCTTATAAATGTGTTAAAAACACATGCATGAAAGAAAAAAACATTAAGATACATATCTAAGGATTCATTTTCCTGACATCACATTATCTGACCTTTTCCGCTTGACTCATACATATACTAGATATTACAAATAAGGGAAACCATGGGACCTATGTTTCTTTGGGCCTGGCTTACTTCACTTAATATAATTTTTTTCCACGTTTTTCCATTTCCTAACAAATGGGGCAATGTCATTCTTTCTGATGGAGGCATAGAATTCCATTGTGTATATATACCACATTTTCTTGATCCATTCATCTACTGAGGGGCATCTGGGTTGGTTCCATATCTTAGCTATGGTAAATAATGCTGCAATAAACATAGTTGTGCTGGTAGCTTTAGGCCTATTCAGATACAAGAAGCTTTTAGAACTCCAAATAGACCAGACCAGAATAGGACATCCCACCGTCACATTATAATCCACACAGGATCAACTCAGACCAAGGAAAAGATCCTTAAAGCTGTCAAGGAGAAAAGGTTAATCACCTACAAAGGGAAACCAATTAGAATCACCTCAGATTTCTCAGCAGAGACAATCAAAGCAAGAAGAGCCTGGAATGATGTATGCCATGCCCTAAAAACAAACAACTATCAACCAAGAATACTGTACCCAGCTAAACTCTCCTTCATAACTGAAGGCCAAATAAAAACCTTCCATAGCAAAGCAAAATTGAAACAATACATCTCCACCAAACCAGCTCTACAAAAGATTCTTAAAGATGTGATTTATTTTCACATGCTTTCCTTTCATCTTTCAAGATAGCTCAGACAAGAGATATATTTGACAATTTTAAGATACAGCCCTTGAAACATGCTTTGAAAATGAATAGTAGAATGGCGGTGCAGAGGAAAGCAAAACAGAGCAGCAGCAGAGGGTATCAGAGGTATCCAGGCAGAAAAATTTGGTGAGGAAAATGAACCTACGCATAAGCAGCACTGAATCTATCTGTGCTGAGAAGCAGGACTTTCATAGGCACACACATGTTTACATCAGAAATAGCTATTAATTTAATGAGTGAAAGCTGAAGAAGAGAAGATGCCTGAAGTATATATAGTCAACATACTTGAAAATATCAGGAAAAATTGGGATGAGGAATTCCAAAACAAATATGTGTCTAGTGAAGATCTTCTCTAAATCCTGGGCTTTCTATTGATCTTGCTAGCTATGTCCTTTGCCATGCAGAAGCTCTGCATTTTGATGCAGTCTCATTTGTCCAACCTTTCTTTGATTTGTTGTGTTTCTGGGTCTTTATTAAGAAAATTTCAGCCTGTGCCAAGGAGATCTAGGGTTTCTCCTATTCCTTCCATAATGTTTTCAGGGTGTCTGCTTTGACTTTGAGGTATTTGATCCATTTGGAGTTGATTCTGGTGCAGGGTGATATATAAGGATATAACTTTAGTTTTCTACAGGTATATTTTGCCAGCACCATTTACTGAAGAGGATGTCTTTCTTCCATTCTATTTTTTTTGGCTCCCTTATCGAAGATTAGGTGGCTATACATCTGTGGGTTCATTTCTGTGCCTGCAGTTCTATTCCATTGGTCCTCATATCTGTTCTTGTGCCAGTACCAAGCTATTTTGATCATTATGGCCTTGTAATAGAGCTTGAAGTTTGGTATTGGTATTCTTCTAGCACTCTTCTTTCTGCTAAGGATTGTTTTTTGCTATTCAGTGTCTTTTACTGTTCCATATGAGCTTTTGGATTGCTTTTTCTATTTCATTGAAGAATGAAGTTGGGATATTGATGAGTATTGTAATGAAGTTGTAGATAGCCTTTGGCAGTATTACCATTTTCATGATGTTAATCCTTCCAATCCAGAAGCACTGAAGGTTTTTCTACTTTCTAAGTTCTGCTTTAATTTCCTTTTTCAGTTTTTTAAAGTTTTCATCATAAAGGTCCTTCACTTCTTTGGTTAATTCCTAGACATTTTTTTTGGGGGGGGGGGCTATTACAAAGGGAGTTGTTTTCCTGATTTCAGCTGTATACTTCTCACTATTAGCATACATGAGGGTTAATTTTATACCCTGCTACTTTGCCAAAGTTTCGGATTGGCTTGAGTACCTTGGGAGTGGAATCCATGGGATTCTTTAAATACAAGTTCATGTCATCTGCAAAGAGGAGAGTTTTACTTAATCTTTCCCTATTTGGATCCCCTTTATGTTTGCATCTTGCCTTATTGGTCTAGCTAGGCATTCTAATACTAAATTAAAGAGGAGGGCCTCATATCTAACATAGATGTAGAACTCAAAAAATTAAATCCCCAACAACAAACCCAAAAAGAAACAACTGCCCCATTAATAAGTGGGCTAAAGACTTAAAGAGAGACTCCTCTGAAGAAGAAATAAGAACGGCCTGTAGACACATGAAGAAATGCTCAACTTCTCTGGCCATAAAAGAAATGGAAAGCAAAAAATATTGAGATTCTACCTCACCCCAATTAGAATGGCTATAATAAAAAAATCTAATAACGAGAGATGCTGGAGGGGTTGTGATCAAAAGGGAACCTTACTGCATTGTTGGTGGGAGTGTAAACTTTTTCAGCCACTTTGGAAAGCAGTATGGAGGTTCCTCAAAAGACTCCACAAAGGTCGGGCGCCGGTGGCTCACATCTGTAATCTAGCTACTCAGGAAGCTGAGATCTGAGGACCATGGTTCAAAGCCAGCCCACGCAGGAAAGTCTGTGAGATTCTTATCTCCAATAAAACCACTAGAAAACTGGAAATGGCACTGTGGCTCAAGTGATAGAGCGCTAGCCTTGAGCTGAAGAGC
Organism: Dipodomys merriami; assembly: GCF_024711535.1. NCBI lineage: Eukaryota > Metazoa > Chordata > Mammalia > Rodentia > Heteromyidae > Dipodomys > Dipodomys merriami. Next base: position 15,241,069 of record NW_027204159.1, on the reverse strand, counting down.
TGAGGGACAGCGCCCAAGCCCAGAGTTCAAGCCCCATGGCTGACAAAAAAAAGACTACACATAGATATTCCCTATGACCCAGCAGTCCCACTTCTGGGCATTTACACAAGTGATCACAAACAAACAAGGCCATACTAAAGCTACCAACACAACTATGTTTATCATAGCATTATTCTCCATAGGTAAGCTATGGAACCAACCCAGATGCCTTTCAGTAGATGAATGGATCAAGAAAATGTGGCATATATATATATATATATATATATATATATGAACTCTATGATTACATCAGAAAGAATGATACCTCCTATTGGAAGGAAATGAAAAGACATAAAAAAATTCATATTAGGTGAAGTAAGCTAGACCCAAATAAATATCTGTCCCACAGTTTCCCTTATTTGCAATAATTGATATATGTCTAGGATAATCTTAGCAGATGGGCAGAATAGCTCAATAGCTATTCTTATATGACCATATAAGATGGTCCTAAGGAAAATGAACTTCAAGACATGGACAAAAAAGGATTTTCTTTGTTTGTCGTTGGTGTTTTTAATATACTATATGATTATTTTTCTTTGTATGTTCTTCACCCTATGGTATAACCTCTGTTGTTACTATATTTGACTTTGGTACCTGTATTGTAAATAGATTTATTTGAATTATGGAAGGGAAGAAAAACAACAGAAATGAGAAACAAAGGACAAGTAGGAACCAATGCAACAACAATATACACAAGATGATGTTGAAGACGATCTATACAACTTGTCGGGGCTAGGGTGAGGGAAAGTAGGAGAAAACTGAGGGCTGGGGTAACAAGGTTGACCAGAATTGTACTCATTACCTTACTCATGTAACTGAAACTCCTCTGTACATCACCTTGACAATATTAAAAAAAGACCACAAAAACCACAAACATGTATGTATGGCTAGACGTTGCATTCTCACATCTGTAATCCCAACTACTCAGGAGGCTGAGTTCTGAGGTTTGTGCTTCAAAACCAGACTGGGCAAGAAAGTTCTTATGTCCAACTAACTAACAAAAAGTTCCCTCCAAACCCAGAAGTCCTTCTGTGTTTACTTTGCTGTTTAAGGTCTCGCACTTAAGTCTGGACTATCATCAGACTAGGATCTTCTAGAAGAATCTATAGGCATGCACTACCATACCAGCTCTCCATTTTCTTCTTAATTTTTTTCCTTTTTGTATATATTTTTATTGTAAAAATACTGTACAGAGGGGTTACAGTTACACAAGTAAGGTAATGAGTACATTTCCTATTGATCATTATTACCTCCTTTGTTTTTCCCCTACCATCCTTTCCCTCCCCAGCCCAACTACTCCCTCCCCCCCTCAAGTTGTAAAGTTCGTTTTCAACATAGTGTCTTGTATATCTCATTGTTACAGTGGGTCAATCTGTATGCTTATTTCAGCATTTTGTTAATATTTTTCTTATAGCCGTTAGTTCCTTCTAAGTCTTCTATTTACTTCTTATCATATTTGTTTTTCAATGTATTTCTCCCTACTGAAGTGTGGTCTTTTATCATCCTGTCTATAGTTGTATCATAAGCACATAGATCAGCCTGAACCTCAGAGCAGGCAGTCAGCATAAATGTGTTTATTCACTGAGAGAGTAATTACATTAAAAACTCCTTTAGAGATGTGTCCTGTGAAATGGATATTATTAACCCCTGTTTTCACTGAATTTGATGTTGATATAATTTGTGGAGGGGAAGGGAAAAACAAATTGTTTAAATAGAGATACAGGTGGATTCATTGCAACAATGAGATGTACAAGACGTTATGTCGAAAAATGAACTTTACAACTTTGGCGTGTGGGGGGCAGGGAAGATGGGAAGGGATGGGAAGGGGAAACAAAGGGGGAGGTAACAATGCTCCATAGGCAATGTACTCAATACCTTACCCATGTAATGGTAATCCCTCTGTGCAGTATTTTCACAATAAAAAAAAGAAAAGCTGTGGTCTACCACATGACCATATTCAAAGAAGGAATTCTCAAAACGTGTACTTGGCCCACTCAGAGTGAGATAACTTGTAAAGGCAGCTTATGCGTGTTCCTAGGTAAGGGCAGCTTTTAGGCAGCTCTCTGTTTTCATTTTCAGAACTGTTTTATTTAGCAAGTAATTAAACTTTTTCTGTGCCTTAGGATTTCTAGTGTTTTATGCATATATAATATTGACCTTTGAAACTCAATCCTAAACACTTCCTTTAAATGTACTTTATTTTTGTTGATTTTGTACCCATATATTATTTCTTGAATATTTATCATTTATCCAATATTCTTTCTGCCTGAAAGGTTTTTTGGTGTTGCTGGAAAGGCAAATACTACTAGTATTTATATATAATACAATACAAAATCTTTTATTTCAGATAATGAAGAACTATTATCCACAGAAAAATGATTTACTTCTTTTATTTTTCTTTCTTTGTTTTGATCCTGGGGCTCGAACACATGACCTAGGTGCTGTCCTGAGCATTTTGCCCAAGGCTAGCACTCTACACTTGAGCCACAGCTCCACTTCCAGTTTTCTGGTGGCTCATTGGAAGTAAGAGTCTCATGGACTTTCCTTCCCAGGCTGGCTTTGAATTGTTTGTATTTCTACCTACTGAAATGTTACCTGCTGAAGTGAACTGATTCTCGTGTCTTAGCCCTACTAGTAGCTAGGATTACAGGCATGAGCCACTGGCACCCGGATAAATGTTTTGCATTTATCTGAAATACTTTCCAAGGAATCAGGAAAGACCAGTATTAAGTAATCTAACTTTTAAATGATAGATATTTTAAAACAATTATTAGACCAACCTATGGCCACTTTACCAAAATCCTTCATTATCTTCACAGAGGTGAAAAGAATGAATTTCCCCATGATTCCACAGTGTGTCTTTGGTTGATTTAGATCAGTAACTTAGATCTTTTGATCAAGTTTACAGCATGTCAATTATTCTGTATTGTATCTGCATTTCCTTATGAGTTCTCTCTTAGTGTACTTTAGTTTGACAAAGGGGATTTCATTATGACATTTCTATGCATGCATGCAATGTGTCCTGAGCAAAGTTCTCTTCTAGTATTCTTCCTTACCCCACCCTCTTCTATGAAAACAATTTCAACAGGTTCCAATTGTTCTACTGTCATATATGTAAATATACTACTTTGATCATATCCAGATCATTCAGTCACTCTGTCTGCCCTCCCCACTGCTCTACCCCCACCCCAATACAGCCTGTTTTACTTTCATGTTATTTTGAGTTAGTGTGTGTTACTTGCACAAAGTGTGTTTGCCACAATATTTCAAACTTAAATATATCATTTTAAAATCAGAATAATCCTCTCTATTGCTCTCTCTTCCCCTGTCTCCTACCTCCTTCAGGCCAACAGCTGTATGTTGTCTTTAACTCAAAGTAAAAACATAATCAATGCTCTGCAGAATTTACTTTATTGACAAGTAACTCAAGCAATATGTATATATATATACCCACGGCCCAGACACAGAAGAAGGTCTGCCTCTTTAAGTGCTAAGGGCTTTGTCAGAGAAAAGTAAAATCAGAAGTGAGAAAAAAAAAAAGGAGAAATTGTTGAGCCAGTGCAGAACCCTGGATCCACTTCAGCATGCTCCATGATGCTTCAGGTTAATCTTCCCATTACTTTTCCTTAAAAAAAGATAGATGTAAATATGGTCAGTGCATTGTCATAGGTCTTTTGCTACAGAAGTTGGACATGGTTTTAAATATGCCATGAGCCAAGACCCATCCTCATTTGAGTCAAGAGATTTCCATACTACTTTTCACTAGAGGTTGATTACATGCATTCAGATATGACACCTATTCTAACTCTGGAAACATCAAATTAAATAAATCCCAGAGTTTTGATATACAGCCATTTCAGTACCAATTAATCTTTTTCTAATATATATATATATACATATACAGATGTTTATAAATATGTATCTCCATCTATATGTGTACCTATACACACAAGTACGAAAGGAAGCAAGGAAAAATAATAGCAAAAAGATTAAAACACCATAGCTCTGTCCTGAAGGAAACTATAATCAAATATCAAGGCATTTGATGTTTAATATGTGTATGCCCACACATTTCTTCTCTCAGTAATTTGTATCCACTAATTAAAATCTTGCACAAGCCTATCTATCTTTGGCTGAGCAATGTTTGATATTAACTACTGAGTTATGTGTAAACACATCAATGTGTTCATTTATAGTGATATTGATGTGTGTGTGTGTGTGTGTGTGTGTGTGTGTGTGTGTGTGTGTGTGTGTGTTTTGTAGCACTGGAGTTTGAATTCAAGCCTTAGAAATGCTATGTAGACTGTCTAACACATAACTCATTCTACCAATCCTTTTTTTCTCTGTTTATAACGAGATAGAGACCTCACATTTTGCTTAGAAACTCTGGATGGCAATCTTTCTACTATAATTCCACTCAAGCTTAGATGATAAGTCTGCACCACTACACTCAGCTTTTTCTTTTGTCTTATAGACATTTTGCTCAGAATGGGCTGGAATCATGAATCTCCAGACCTCAGCATCCCAAGTCCCTGGGAAGACAGGAGGGTACCAGAGTGGCCCCCTCTTTGTTGAGATGGGATTTCACAAGCTTTCTCTCTAGGCTAGCCTCAATTGCAATCCTTCTGATCTTCACCCCCAAAGTAGCTAGGATTGTAGGTGTAATCACCAACCTGTCCTTAATGTTGATATATTGAATTAAAAAATAAATTAAACAGTACTTGGAAGGCTAAGGTATGAGAATTTTGCGTCTGAGGATAGGCTGCCGTACATAGTGAGACTCTGTCTAAAACAAGTTGTCAAATTAGTTAATAAAAACCTAGACATACCTGGGTGGCAGTGGCTCATACCTGTTATCCTAGCTACTCAGAAGGCTGAAATCTGAGTATCATGGTTTGAAGCCAGCCCAGACAGAAAAATCTGTGACACTCTTATTTCCAATTAATCACAGAAGAAGAGGGGAGTGGTCCTGTGGCTCAAGGGGGTAGAGTGCTAGACTTGAGCAAAAGGTGCTTAGAGACAGAGTCAAGGCCCAAGGTTCAAGCTCCAGGACAGGCAAAAGAATAAACAACAACAATAACAAAACCCTAAGACATGATTGTAAAATGAATTGATAGAGCAGAGTGGTGAGACTAATAGGTAGGTGAGAATGAAGGAAGAGAGTAACAGGGTGAATGCTACAGAAGTACATTAATATGTATATGAAAATGGTAAAGAAATAAAACTCCCCCAAAAGAAATGTACTCTTTATCTTTTTATTATGTAACTGTAACTCCTCTGTACATTAACCTTTATAATAACAATAAAAAACTTTTAATAAAGAAAGCTATCAAGACTATTAAATGTAATAGTTATAAAATACACGTTTAAAAATGTACCCAAACTGAATTAAAACTAGTTACAAAGTAATGAATTTTCTGTATTTAAGAACTTGTAATGTTGGTTTGTTTTGCTTTAGAGTCATTTTCCTGATAGCCTCTGTGGGAGGTATGGGTAGAATATTTTCGAATACATCAAGGAAAATAAGATTTGGTGAATGTAACACTTACGCCATCGCCTTACAGAAGGAACATTTATTGCCATATGTCTGACCATCAGAACCACAATGGGGGTTTGATTCCCGAGTGCAGAAGATCTTAGGATCACGGAACTCATCACAGTTGATCTACAAAGTAGACAATGACATTGGAGAATGCTAGGTAAATTATCATTCCTTGCAACAGAAGTTCTGGACAGCAAACTTTTGTGTTCTCTCTCTCTCTCTCTCTCTCTCTCTCTCTCTCTCTCTCTCTCTCTCTCTCTCTCTCTCTCTCTCTCTGTGTGTGTGTGTGTCTGTCTCTGTCTCTGTCTGCCTCTCTGTCTCTCTCTCTCTCTCACCCACACACACACAAACACCAAAGTGTTCTGAAATAAAAACTAGCTCTCTTTGTTTAAATTAGATACTTAAATATAAAGCAGACATTTTCACTGTGTCACAGGAAACACATGATAATGCCAACTGCTATAAGTAAGACTTTTTGCTATAACACAAATTGGTCCAGTTGATAGTAGTTTGGGGATCATTAGATGACATGTTTTAACTGTATGAATGCAATAGATTTCTTATGCATTCTTTTAAAAGCACATGTGGTCATTGCAAAGAAGCATTCAGGTTTTATCTTATGGCGCCAACAGGTCTCCATGGGTGCAATGGCCCATTTATTATTTCTTGGAATCACAGTCTGAATATCTTCATGCTAACTTATTCTGTTTCAAATTCTGATGTAATTTGAACTTTTGTGCCCACTTCATTGATTTAGTGACAGCTGCAAAAGCTTCTGTGTTCAGGACTCTGGAGTTGCACTCAGTTTAGTTGAGACCATTTGTTATGATTGATCAATAAGTGCTATCACAGGAAGGGATAATAGCCTTTGTGTTGGTGATATGTTCTCTCAGCTGTAGTGGTTTCTTAAAAATAATCTGGATAGTAGTATTCTTTTGGGACCATTCCTCTCAAGGTAGTCAATCTTTGGTATGCAAATAGCATTATACATGGTACAATATTGTACAATATTGTACAATTGTACATGGTACAATATTCCAGGATGCTAGCAAAATGGACTATGTAAACTGAAACCCTCCAAATAGCATCTGTGTGCAATGAATTGACATTTGCATATCAATAAAGGAACCTTGTTTCATTCCTCTACAAGTTCTATGAAAATAGTACTATTTATTTTTATCAATTGAGCCTATTGAAATCCCTAAGAAGTATATTGAGTTACATTAAGAGATAGCTCCCAGATGGTTTTCTATAACATTTAACTAGCCTGTCAATGTGTGACATTTCCTTCTCATTACCGGGTCAGACTTTTTGACAGTTTAACATAGTTGATTTCTAATAGATCGTCACTGAGAGAGCAACCACCTATCTCTCACTTGGTACTTAAAGTCAAGCCTTAGACTTCCTTAAAATAGCTCTATAGTTCTCCACAGCTTAAGAATAGTATGTATTTCAGACACCTAATATAGATACAATGCACAAGTCCCTATTATTGTACATATTACAATTGTATTTTGTTTATGATTTGTGTGGAATGAGTATATTTTAGCTGCTTTTACTACAAAAGAAACAAAACCAAAAAGTGGGTAACTAAGTAGTGGACATGTTAACTGGCTTTCCTATAGAAGAAATTTGCTGTTTATGTTTATTTATAAAATCATACTTTATACACACAATATTTACTTTTTAAGTGTTTTAAAGAAATGCATGAACACAAGTGAAATCATTTGTTTAAGATGCTAGTAAAATAGTATTACTGACAGAGATCTAAAGGTTTAGCCTGGGAAAATTCCCCATGAAAAAGTCATATAATTAAGTCACGGAATTGCCACATCTATTTTTTTTGATACCCGAGTGTATAAAACCACACATTGAGACAGCATTTCATACTATTGAAGATGGATAACATGGTCACGTATCACCTATGATCCTTATTTCCCTTGAAAGAAAATTCCATCTTCTCATGCTACTGCCTGAACAGTAATCTCTCCTTTAAGTCTTCAAGTGGAGTGAAGACAAAAAAAAAATCTCAACAGAATAAGCCACAAAGAAAAGTTGTTGTGTTTACATTTAAGTGTCTATATCTAAGTCATTAGTGTATGCATTCACAGGTACCCTTCATTTATAACCACAGTGTTATTACTATTTCACCAGTTCCCATAGTGTTGCCTGCTGGTGAGCTGGAGGACAATTGGTAAGAAATGCCTTCTCAATACACACATCATGTCATCTGCATTAGACAGGCAGAGAAGAGCTGCTGTCACCACAGTACAGTGTGTAGCCATTACCACAGTGGGAAAAACACAGGTTATGTGGGAGTGAAGCCAAGGCCAGCTCCACCTACAGTCTCACCACAGCTAGGAAAATAAACAAGAAAGTCCCTTACTTGAAAGAGACGACTCCTTAAGCCACCTCTCCCTGGCATTCGGCCCTCTGATCTTGTGATCCAGCCTCTTTTGTCCTTTGGAAAGCAGATACAGGGACGGGCACTTGGTGGGGAGCATTCACTTTGAGAGTTTTCCACCCCCTCCCCAAAGCCACTTCTCCATTTCTTCAGTACCCCAGGAAGAGGCTAGGAAAAGAAGACGTTTTCACTAAATAAAACCAAACCAATTAGCTGGCATGTGAACAAACGGCCTGTGTCCTATCTTAGATGAAGCACGCAATAAGGATGCTTCAGTTTCTTTACACACACACACACACACACACACACACACACACACACACACACACACACACACACACACACACACACACACACACACACACAGAGGAGATATGTCTTGTTCCTTGATTTCCAGGGATCGAATGTGGTCATAGGGCAGCTGAAGAGGGATAGTGTGGAATTGAAATTGTCCGAAATCATGTGCATAGAAAGCAACTTCACTTCCTCTCTTAACTAAAGCTTTGAAAGGCATCTGTAACATAAACAGAATGGTATAGCCTTCCACACTCAGTGGTCTCTAGTGGTTTTTCTAGCTTTGGTGGTCCCAGACTTTTCAGTGATTACTGTCTGTGAAATGGATTCCACACAGATCTTGTGTTCTTAGTTCTTCAATGCTTGGGAGAAAGGTAACTATTGCCTTTTACTTTACATCTAGAATCTTCTGTGGTCTCTCTGAGAGAAATTTAAGCCTGCAGAATGCAATCAGAAGAGGCTGTCCCAGTGTGTGTGTGTGTGTGGGGGGGTGACAATGGATTTGCATAATTATTGGGAAATCTCAGCAAAGTGGAGGAAAGAGGCCCCAGCTCTCACAACCTGAGGGAAGTGGGAGATTAAAAATTCTTCATGTCATGACTTTTTTTTTGGCCTAAATTCCCTTTCCTCTTCTATGTTTTTGTTGTGGATTCTTGAATAAAATCCAAGCAATTTGCTTAACGGTCTACGGAAGTGAAAGCAGAATTAGACTGAGAATGAAGTGAGATTACATCTTCTCCTTTAGCATATCATATGGAGAGCATTTAGGACACCATTAGAGACAAATTTAATTAATCTATTGGAAAATTCTGCAATGATGCTGTAATGCGAACAAATATCCTGCCAATGGAATTAGTCTAATCTGGGTTTAAATTTTACTTCTCTTGATCGCTTATTTATTACCTTGTGCCAACACTTCATTACTCTGAGTTTATATTTCTACATATTCCCAAGTGGAGGAGTACTGGGTATCTTGTCAGATTGTGGTAATGAACGAGCTTTATATCAAGTATCATGTGGAAGTTTGATACTATAAACACCAACAATGTATGGTGTATTTGTTACATGGTAAAGCTTTGGAGCTCATTGCTTGCCCTATTTTAGTGAGATTTTTTATGCTGTTTTAGATGGTGATGTACTTGACAGAAAATTTCCATTTTGTTACTCTAGCTTTACACCACTCGGTACAAAGCATATACTATGTCCAGTGCAAAGTATTGCTCTGATCACTTTTGATTGTTCAGAGAACTACATCTCTTAAAATGTGAAATAGCATGACTTACATAGGAACACTAGTCGTTTTGCTAGTAGACTCAACAAAATCATGACTGGAAATGGTTGTAAACTAAAAATCAGAATAATTAACATTTTAGTCTAAAATTTGATATTTCTAGATAAAGCCAATGGGAATTTGTAGCTCACGGCTTTGGGTAGTAGAATCATGGTCCTTTATTTTTTGTCCCCGTTTTCAGACAAATAGAAACCATGTTATCACATCAGTTCTAACCTGTAGTACAGGTTTTCTTAAGAGCTCTCTTACCTGTTTTTGGACTCTTGCTTTCACACCACATCTATTTTGTCATAATTGCTTTAAAAATTATTCCTTTCAAACTACTGTTGACAATTTATTAAATGGTCACGATTTCCTTATGGTACATACTACTTTGGATCACTACAAACAGTTTGAAATGCCTAGAATGTTTTTAAATTATGTCAGTTCTATGGTTCTCCATGGGTTATTTTTCTATTGTTGTCTTCCCCTCTTTAGCATTAATTATAACGATCATTTTCAAAATGGTTTATTCACATGATTTTTCCGAAAGATGCATATTTCCCCAAGCAATACTAACAAATCTCACTTTTTCTTGAGTTTTTATTAATAACTCAAATTCAAATTCTTGGTTGTAGCATAAAATACCTATAGCAACAATTTAATATATACTTAAGAATTATTTATATCTAAAACATAATTCTTTTTTTCCCCAGTACTGAGGTTTGAACTCAGGACCTCACTTTCTCACTGAGGGTTTTCTCTCTCTAGGTTTTTCTTTTTTTAAAATTGTGGCAGCTGGCACTCTATCACTTGAGACACACTTCCACTTATGTTTAGTCTTTTTTTCTGTTCTCTTGGAAGAGAAGGTCCCAATGAATGGCCCGGCTTGGCACTAAGTCTTGATTTTCAAATTTTAATCTCCTTAGTCACTATGATTATAGGTGTGAGCTGACGCTTGTCTATAATTCTTTGTTTCCCTCTCAATTACTTTTGAATAACAACATTTCCATTTTTCATGACAGCATAGTTCTTCAGATTTCCTAGCTGATCTTCAGACTAAAACATTGCTATTTCTTTTCCTTTATTAACATTTTTATGTCTGTGCCTCAAGTCTTTTTCTTTACTAATTCCAAATTTACTTGCACCAGTCCTCAGCTTCCTTCCTTTTCTCTTTTCTCCTTCTTTTCCTTCCTTCCTTCCTTCCTTCCTTCCTTTCTTCCTTCCTTCCTTCCTTCCTTCCTTCTTTCCTTCCTTCCTTCCTTCTTTCCTCCCTTCCTTTCTTCCCTTTCTTTATCAGTTCTGTGATTTGAACATAGGGTCTTACGCTTGCTAAGCTGGCATTCTACTGCCTGAGCCAAGCCTTCAGACCCGTTTTTGTTATTTTTTTTCTTTTTTTTATTGTGAAAATACCATACAGAGGGGTTACAATTACATGAGCAAGGTAATCAGTACATTTCTTATCAAGCATTGTTGCCTCCTCCTTTGTTTCCCTTTCCCATCTCTGCTCTCCCATCTCCCCCACTCGTTCATTTATCAACATAATCTTGCTTCTGCAAGACCCTGGCAGAGCTATGATTTGCCTACTTTAGGCTTTCTGTGATTTCTGGGATTGCAGGTATAAGTGAGAAAGTCCAGTACCACTCCATGCAGGTGGAGTTGTGTAGGCTTTTCTGCTTGGGATGATCTGGAACTCCAATCCTTCAAGGGTCAGCCTCCAATTTGGCTTGGGATGCCAAACACATGTCACTGTGTCCAACTATAACTTCAGAAGGTTTCTTAAAAGCCTCTGCCTGTGCTGGTTTGAGATATCATGTAGCTAAGATTCCAGGCATGTGCCACGAGCTCAACAATTTTCTTCCAATTCAATATAACAGGTTCTGTTCTTTCTGCCTCCTTTCCTCCTGGTGTCCAATCCTTACATGGATTTTATTCCAAACTATGGTTTTCTTTTTTTTTCTGTGATGGTAATGAGGATAATACTGCTACTTCATATTTGTTTAGAAAATTACATTATTGAAAGGTTGGCAGATATTGTGTTGTGAATGTTTATGATGACTAGTGCTCACTCAGCAGCCCTAGCTGTGGATTCACAGCAGTGCGAGTTTCCCTTCTGTGGTTAAGTTGGGGATGGTGTGTAAGAACACTAAGCTGCACTTGGTCTGCCAGGACATTGATTCTAAGAAAAAAATGAAGTGAATAGAGAAGATTTGAAAACCCAAGCTCATCCTAACCATGGAGAATTGTTTTACAATTCAAATAAACCCCTTATATCACAAAACAGAAGAATAAATTCAGTGATCCCAAAGCACAACAATACAGGAAATTGGATCCTAATCCACCTTTGAAAGGTCTGATCTATTCTCTAGTCCTGACTGCTCCTTTCTACACTTCTTTAGGGATATGGTCCCTAAACACTGAGCAGAGTCTGAGAAAAATAGAAGACGTGAATGGCAATGCAGTGAGTAACTCAAAAAGCATTATTTATTCAGAACAAAGGACTAGCTGTTTCTAGACTGTCTTTCACACATTTGTTATTGTTATGAAACAATTTAATGAAGTGCTTGAGATAGTATGTAGTAGTTTTATGTTCCTATTGTCATCATGTTATTGAATGTACCTATTTGGCATATTCACAACTTGACAACCGATTAGTCATTTATCCTTAAAAAGAAATTTTTACTTAGCACCTGAGTTCCAAATGTCTGGGAACATGCTTATTGTTCAGCTTGAATAACATTTTGAATGTGAAAAATTTTAAAGAACTATAATTTGGACATATGACTATAATCTTTCATGAGGTGTTTCATTGTGCAGAGATTTTGTAACCTGGAAAGAATGACTTGCGCATTAGGGAAACCTAATAATAATGACTTCCTTTTGCCTTAGCTGGATCCGCCGTTAGTCACCACATTCCTAAAGCGAGCTCCGGCTTCTGTCCCTCACTGGGCAGAAGAGGAAGCTTAGTTAGACTCCACGTGAATCAGAAGGAGTCCTTCCTGATTCTTTATGTTTGAGTGGGGACCACAGTTTGGGCAGGACCAGACTTGGTTTATAATGGCTCAAATATTTAGTGCAGGAAGATGCTTAAAGGTTGGTAAACCCAACCTTTTTTTCTTTTTTAATAATTTTTATTGAGATTAAGCGATTACATAAATTTCACCAATTTCAGGGTATTGTGGGCTAGTGATACTTAAAGTCACAAACAGATTTTAACCTTCATGAGGCACATTGTCATTATCATGTTCTATGAAGCTTATGGACTCTACAAACTTTGACGCTACAGCCATTTCTTCCAAATGAGGTGATATGTACATTTCTTTCCCTTTGCTAAGTATAAGAACCAAACCCTTTATAGTAACCATTTCTGAACAACCAGGCCACACAGATGGCTGAGATCTGAGGATCTCAGGTCAAAGCCAGCCTGGGCTGGCTCAAGTAATAGAGTACCAGTCTTGAACAAAAAACCAAGCAAATACTATAGGCCCGAGATCAAGCCCCAATACAAGCACACACAGGAAAAAAAAAAATAAACGATTTAGGAGCAAAAGCAATGAGAAGGAAAGAGTTATTGCCCAAAATCACACACAGAGTAAACATTTGCATTAGGATTCGTTGTCTGACTCCAAAGCCAGTGTTTCCTAATACTGCTTTCTTCAGGCTACCAAGAATGAAAGTTCTCAGAATTTGCTCTATCTGAACAACACCTGGATAACTACTTTGAAAACAAATTCCAAGTTCCTTACCCTTGAAATTATTATTCAAGATCAATATTCTGGGCCTTGTTTAGGGGTTTGCCTATCTACACAGACTCTCAGGTGACCCAGAAATAAGCCAACTGTAAGACACGGAGGATTGTGTGTCCAAGGAAAGAGCTTTGATGTAAATGACAAAACCTAGTTTAAATTTCACAGCTGTGACATTTCTGTGTAATGGTCATATATTACTGTGTGATGGATATGAAGCATGTTGATGGAGTCTTACATAATTTCCATTGTGAGCTTTTATGTGGAGAAGTCAATTTTAAGTTTTAAAGCAATAACAAATGCATGTATTAAACACACTCATATCCACAGAGGCAGGTAACTGGAAGACATAGCCAATTATAAGATATACCTTAATTTTGAATATGCTAATTTTATTTTCAAAGCTGATGTACTATAATGGGAGTATTTCAAGGTTGGAAAATATTTCTCAACATGCTTACCAACTTAAATCAGTTGCCAGCACTGTTTGGAAAGTTTGACAACTAGCAAGCATTTTGGATCCATCAAGACAAAACATTTAAACTAACAAAGAAGTACTAGGATTAATTTGAAATGTTCAATATGGACATAGAAGCCAAATTGGCAGAGTAACTAGTATTTATTTTTTAGTTTTTTATAATTAAATCAAGAAAGGTAAGAAAAGTTATCAAATGAAATTGGTAATAATGAAGCCTAACAATGAAGAAAAGGCATGCCGGCTCGAAGTTTTACTCCAAATTACATTTAAATTAGTGATCAATCTATTCTCAACACAGAACATTAAAGAAGTTTTCTAAGTTGTTATTTATAAATATGTAATATGAGCTTCTCTAACTCCTGGAGAAGCTGTTAATCAGTAATGAATAGAAATTCACTAGTAACTGTTACAGTTTCTCAAATGTTTCCATAATTTCATTCATGAAATAAATATTTGTTATGCAAGTTGGGTATCATTTAAATTTTATAAAGTGAATAATAGGATGCCTTTATGAAATCAGCTCTTCTTTTGATAAAAGTAATGCATTTTGTTTGCTTTTTATTAATGTGCATGAATAGTAATTATGGTTTTTCACTGTAATAATTCCATCACATTAAGGCTCTTTTGAATTGAAAATGGTATACTCATAGAGAAATTCTAGTTTAAAAATGACTGTTTCAGTGAACATTTGTATTGGCCTTACCTGCTCATGGTTTTTGCTCTTTTATTGCATAGACAAACCAGCTAAGCACACATTGTGCTCAGAAGAAATGGATAAGAATATACTGACCTGTCTTCCTTGACTGAAGACACCTGAAAAAACATAAAATGCAGACACTGTAATTCACAAATGTGAAAAGTGAGATTTATACACTGTACATTTTCATACCTCCTCTTGGATCTGGTTGTGTCAGGAAGTACCCTATTCTGCCTGACATTTTACCTCTGTTTACTGTGGAGGGAGCAGTAGGAACTTGGAAAATTATGGAAGGACATGGACCACAAAATGACAATACTTGTTCTTTTTGTTTTCTCCCACCTTCCAAGGTGGGACAAAATGGCTTAAGGCTCTGGAGATTTATGGTACAGTGCTGGCTTCACCAACAACCTCTGACATTGACAATCAATTCTTGCAGTTCCTCTCAGAAATGTTTCTTTGGGGCAGCTGGTGAAGTTTGCCATTCGTTCACCAAATCAGAATTGCTCTTCAGAATACCATTTCAAAACCATAGCCCAAATGTAGGCTGCCAAGAACCAATCCATTCTCTTCTGTGCTGAATCATGACAAATTAGCTCCGTGGTTTCAAATAATGAAATAACAAAACTCCTAGGTTCCATCTTGGCACAACTGCTGGGTTCTGTGACCCTTTCTGTGGAGTTTATAGGTTAGAAACACCACTCACATGTATGCTCAATAACAAAAAGTAGGGATTCATGATATCCATCTCCAAAGCCAGCCAATAATTGGGGAAAATACTGAAAATGTCTAAAGGTGAAATCATAATAAATGAGGATAAGGAGAGAACAAGGCTTTCAATTTTAAAAGATGTTGTGTCATCATTTCCAGCAGTGTTTACCAAGATCACTGATTCCTAGCCAATAAATGGAATGTTCATGGTAAAAAACAGATTACTTAGCCAAATGCAGTGGCAAATGCCTATAATACAGCTATTCTGTAGCGATACAGAAGATCATGGTTCATGGCAAGCCCAGGAAAATAAGTGATATTAAATCTCAACACAACACTGGAAAGGTGGGTGTGGTGGTTCATGTAGGAAGCAGAAATAGGAGGATGTAGTCCTGGCTGGATGGGCAAAAGAACCCACAAGAATAATAATAAAATAATCAAATCGGGGCTAGGGGTATTGTTCAAATGTCATCCATTGTTAGAATATCTACCTAACAGACATAAAGTCATGAGTTCAAACATCAATACTGCCAAAATAGAAATGCATGAAATAAAAAAGAGATTCTTCAGATGATCTCTTCAACCTTGCATAATATAAAACCTGACAGGTACTGGAATTCCATATTTTTCAAACATGCTCATTGAATTTTATGATCAGGGAAAAGACTACAATTTTCTGTCCAGTCTCCACTGTGAAAAATCTGTGATTAGAAGAGGAGGCCTTTTCCCAAAGTCTTGTAGATTTACAAAACAGCAATAGAGAAGGAAGATTGGTATCTATAATGTCTGGGTCCAATTCTGTTGTCTTTGAGTTAGGGAAAAAATAAAAGATGTCTGTTGAGCACTAGCTCTGTGAAGCTCCTTCTATGCATTCTCTCATTTACTTTTGTATTTTGAATTAGTCCTTTTATAAACTCTTCCTATGGGAAGAAAAGGAGCTTTAGAAAGGTCATGTTGAGACGGAAGTGCTGGGTCTGATCTTCCTTTTGGGGTTCAACATTGGACAGTTTGTCCTCCCAAGTGACATCTATTGTATCTATGAAGTATCAATGATTGATGCATTTGATATGCCAATCAATAAGATCTTGGTAAAGATCAGTTCATCTGCGCAAAGAGAAGCTGAACAGAGTAAGCAATGACAGAGACTATTGTTGCAACAATTTTTAACATGTCTGATTTTTCTGCCAGCTCAGCAACTTATCGGACTACCGTTTGATTTATTTGATGTTAGTCCTCAACCTTACTGTATAATATTAGAGGAAGCTTTTATGTATTTAAAATATTTTGGGTGTTTTTGTTTATACAAAGGTGATCTGGTGACAATAAATGATACTCTCCATAAGGACAAAAAACTTGTTTCTTACATGTTCAACTTTAAAATTTTTGGCAGCAGCAAAATCCACCTGCTGTTAACACAGAAAATGGGCACATCACACATGGAGGCCTAGGACTTATATCAGTTCTAGCATTTTACACAGGAGAGAATATCTCAGAGAGCTGAGATATTTATATAGGTACAAAGATTATTACTGAGTCTTGGGACCACACACTCTTGTGGACACTTTGCCACTAAAATATAATAGTATAAATTAATGTAGAACAATATAATATATATTATATTCATATAAATATTCATATAAATGACCACAATGATGTTTTTCATCTTCAGGTGGAAAACATCATATCAAAGTATAAGTGTTACATGCCTCTTAATTGATAAAATTACTTACTTTTGTTAATGTAACCATATTTTCCTGCTTAAAGAATTAATGTCTCAGTAACATATGGTCTTACATCCAAAGGCTCAAGAACTTCTTTTCAAAAATTTCCTCATTAAGTTTATATTACCCCCTTGTTTCAATTTTTAATTTCTTGAGTTCCTTTGTAAATAAGGAATGACAGAATAGCTTAGTTTTATTTTGCAAAGCCAAGATTAATGCTGAAGTAAATATGTAATTCAATGAACTTGATTTATTGATTAGTTCTTTAGAATAAGCACCAAGTTGAATGTCTACAAGATCTGGATTCAAGTTCCAAATTTCATTTACTTGTGTGAGTCCCTTAGCATTTTTCTTAACTGTGTCTCATGAAGAATGGGAATGTGAATTCCTTCCCAAGAGAATCAGAAATGATACAAGTCATACCATGTCTAGAACAGAGTATATGCTCAATAAAAGACAATTATTTTATCATGGTGACCATCTTTGCCATCATCACTATCATTACAATCATATTGTGATCATCTGCCTTTTATATCATTATCCTGGTCTGTCTCTTATAGCAAAATCATTAGAATTCTGCAACATCCTGGAAAACTACATTTTTATCTTTGGCTTGATATACAAATGAGATGTTAATTTTAAGGAAAAAAAACTCACCTGAGAACATGCAGAAAAGAGCCAGAGAGAGGAGCACCAAGACACCTGCTGCTTTCATGGTGTCAATTAGCTCACTCTGATTGAGGCTGCTTTGCTTGGCTTGGCTTCTCTGTGAAGACACTTCTCAGAAAGCACTAAAGCACATATTCAGACACACATTCACACATACACACATGTATATATAAGAGACAACATAAAGAGAGTTGAGATCTGATCTCCACCTTCTTTTATAAAAAAAATCACCTTCTAAAACCATATACAGTCCTAGACACTTTAGGTATTTATGGGGAGCTGTCACTAGTTAGGGAAATGTTTTATGCTCCCCATCAATCTTAAAAATGAGGACAATTATGTGAGTCGCACCTTAGATCGTAGTAATAGAGGATGTCATTTTCTGCTACTAACCTATATTTGCCTAACAACCAATACATCCTCCCTACTCTTCCCTCTAAGGCTTTGCTTCATTAAAGGGATGATTCACATGTTCCACTTGCTCCCTGTGTCTTTTTCAGGCAGGTCCTATGTGATGTGGACAAGATGAATAACCAGAGGGATGGAACCTCTGGGCGTAACTTGGATTTTCCAAATCCAAGTCATTCTAAGGAATACCAAAAGCAGAGAAGTATTCTAGATCATCTCCAGAATTTCCTCAGAACAAAGATTTCCTAGTTAATTTTTGAACCATGATGCAGTCAAATGCCAGTGATTTGAAATTTTTGAGTTAATAGGTACAAGAGGTTTGATATTTCCTTTTTATTCAATGAACTTTTTTTGGGGGGGGGTCCGGTCATGGGGCCTGAACTCTGGGCCTGGGCGCTGTCCCTCAGCTCTTCAGCTCAAGGCTAGCGCTCTACCACCTGAGCCACAGAGCCACTTCTGGCTTTTTTCTTTTTGCTTATGTGGTGCTGAGGAATTGAACCCAGGGCCTCAGGCATGCAAGGCAAGCACTCTACCACTGAGCCACCTTCCCAGCCCTTTAATGAACGTTTTTATTTCACCTGGGCACCAGTGGCTTATGTCTGTAACACCAACTCCTAGAGAGACTAAGATTGTGAAGATCACAATGTAAGGCCAATTCTGGCATCTGCACAAGATCCTTTCTCAATCAATAGCGTTGTGTTGTGTTACACACTTGTGTGGGAGGGTGAGAGTTGGAGGAACATGATTCTAGGATTTCTCTGAAGAAAAGTTCATTGTGTAATTTGCTTAGAGATTCTGTCTTGTTAGAAAGAAGCTGAGCATGGTGGTTTGCATCTGTCACCCTAGCTGTCACTGAAAACCTAAAATGGATGAATCATGGTCTAGTCATGGGCCCATGCAGGAAGTGAGATACTATTTTAAAAACACAACTCATATTAAAAGAGGCTGCATGGATGACTCCAGTGGTAGAAAGACTGCTTACCAATCACAGGATCTTGAATTAGGACTACCTCTGCCCTGGAATTGCCAAGAAAATAACTGATTTCAAAGTATGGAGGTGTATGCCTACAATCTCAGCACTGAGGAGGCTGAAGCAGGAGTGTATTCATAAGTTAAAGGCCAGCCTGGGATATGTTGTGAACTCTGACTCAAAATAAAATGTTTTAAATATTAGGAGGTAGGATGAGCATAATATAGGAGTGCATATGAACAAACACAGTGTTCGAATGAATGTAATGATGACACTGGAGACCACACATATTGCACAATGAAGGTACACTGATAAAAACGTTAGGGAGAAGTTATGGAATTGAATATTGAAATGAGCAATATTTAATACTTGCTTTAATTCTGAAAGATTACAAATAGTTGTACTAGAGTCCTTTACATTTGAGCCTCTCAGACAAACACTTTTCCTATGTTAGGAATCCCATAACTATCACAGCCAATGTAATTGGATAGATCTAAGCGAAGAATGGCAGGACTCCTTTCTGAAAAGGATAAAATGTCTTAAGGAAGAGAGCAGGGAACTGGTGGCTAATGTCTGGAATCTGAGCTCCTCAAGAGGCTGTGAAGTTTAGATTGATATCTGAAGCCAGTTGGAGCAGAGCAGTCCATGAGATGCTCATCCTCAATTAACTGAAAAAACTGGAAAAGGAGGTATGCTCAAGTGGTAGATAGAAGGCTATGTTGAATGAAAATCCAAATGAGAGCTGAGACTGAGTTCAAGCCCCATGACTGGCACAAAAAATACCAAGAAAGTGTATTGACAATGAGAGTCTGCTTTCAAACATAATACACATACCAAGAAGAAAAGTGTAGTAAGTTTAAATATGAAATGATTTTGTAAAGGATATCCTGCTGAAACAAGAGATGAATGTATATGTAAGACACATATTATAAGATAAAACAATTGACTTTCTTTAATGAAAGTAGTTACTTTGAGAATATGTACACAGCATTCCCATACTGTTTATTTATCTAGGACATATGTTTATTTCACTGAGTAAGGTGGTATTATAACCACCTTACTTTTCAAACCAGATATTTCATTTGGTTTCTTGGGATTATTTAGGTTTGATGATGTCATCACATTAGTGTTATTCCCAGCTTTACATCAACAATCTCTATACATGCCTTTTCAACTGTCATCAGTGTTACCACAGGCTCAAGGATCCTTCAACTGTTACCTACAAGGTTACTCTGTTGAAATCAGTACTTGGGCATTTTCCTGGCCTGGTATCAAACTTCTCATCCTTATAAAATTCAATGAGGAGAATTTGTGCGAGCATGTGCCACATGAGTCAACATGGTACAAGTCTTCTAAATGCTCAAATTAGCACATTTTCTGCTTCTCCTCCTCAGAGAAATCCAAATATGCTCTTCATTTTTTGCAAATTTTTTTTGGTCAGTCGTGGGGCTTGAACTCTGGGCTTGGGCACTGTCCCTGCACTCTTCAGCTCAAGCCGACAGCTCTACCGCTTGAGCCACAGCACCACTTCCAGTTTTCTAGTGGTTTATTGGAGATAACAGTCTCACAGACTTTCCTGCCTGGGCTGGCTTTGAACTGCCATCCTCAGATCTCAGCCTCCTGAGTAGCTAGGATTACCGGCATTTTTTGCAATTTTTAAAAATTTACTTTATTGTTATTGTAGAGGTGATGAACAAAGGGATTATAATTACATGAGTCAGGTAATGAGTACATTTCCTTTGATATAGTGTTTTCTGTTCCCTCACTATCTCCCAGTCCTTCCCTCCCATCTCCTCCCACGAGTTGTATAGTTCACTTTCATCAGTGTCCATTGAGCTCCACTGTTGCAGTTTTTTCACCCTCTTCCCCTCCAATTCTGTACCCTCCCCACAACCCTTCCTAAGATATACATTTAATATCCCATACATAAAGTAAAGAAGACAATCATCAGAAACTGTAAACAGAAAGAAAGAAGGAAAGAAAGAAAGAAGGAAAGAAAGAAAAAGAAAGAAAGAAAGAAAGGAAGGAAGGAAGGAAGGAAGGAAGGAGAAAATAAGGAAGAAAGGAAGGAAGGAAGGAGAAAAAAGAAAGGAAGTAGGAAAGAAAAACAGGTCTCTTGTTTCCGTATCTTGGAGTTTGTTTCAGTATGTATATTATTTTATATAAATATGAAGATGTGCTTAGGCATTGTGCCTTTGTGTTTCTCTCCTAAGAGTTTCCTTTTGAGGTCTCTCTGTGTGTGAGCATCTAGAATCTGTATAATGTATCATATCCCAGCATATTTTAGATCTAAGTTCCGCATATCAGAGAGAACATGTGCCGTTTGTCTTTCTGTACGCTCTTCATTTTTACTTTATTTCCCTCAATTATTATTTACCCACCTTAGTTTGTGCCACTGCCTTTGTCTGGAATATATTTTCTTATTTTCTTTAATGACTAGATGTCTACATTCTCCTTACCAGGCAATCAGAAGCCCACATGATAATACAGACCAATAGGATATTACTTTATCCACTAAGGCAGACAATCTAAGTTGGTTCCATGAAGACCAACACTGATTGGCTTGTTAATATATTCTATTTGGATCGTGAAATGGTTTTCATGTTTCCCCTTAATCCACACCTTTTTTTTTTTTTTTTTTTTGATCGGTTGTGGGGCTTGAACTCTGGGCCTGGGCGCTGTCCCTCAGCTCTTCAGCTCAAGGCGAGCGCTCTACCACTTGAGCTACAGCGCCACTTCCGGTTTTCTGGTGGTTTATTGGAAATAGGAGTCTCATGGTCTCTCCTGCCCGGGCTGGCTTTGAACCGCGATCCTCAGATCTCAGCCTCCTGAGTAGCTAGGATTACAGGCGTGAGCCACCAGCGCCCGGCATTAATCCACAACGTTTAACTATTTAACAAATGATTGGCATAAAGCACAAGAAATCTTGAAACTATTTGAGCCCTTCATTGCTATGACAAAACCCATCAGGTGTTCCATGGTACCTTCCTCAGAGAAGTTTGCTTTGTTCCACTCATTTGCCTAATCTGTCACTGCCCCTAGAAAGCAAGTGAGTTGGAGAATTCTGCCCTTTTTATACCAAAGGTAATTTTTTAATTCTCAAGGTAACTATCATTGCATTTTTTAATGAAAATGGTCATGTTTCAGAGGAGGAGAACATCTGGCCCCAAGGTGATGTATGATCCACAAAACCGCTTACCATCTGATGGGGTAGACACATAAAGGACTGTCTACTGTAGTACCAATACAGTAGTGTGTGTCCCATAATGATGTTATAAATACCCAAATGGCCTTTGGCAGGAAAAAAACATTTCACCAATTCTGCTGCTTGTGATCAGAATCTATGTTTATTATCTTTCATCTTTCAAATTTCCATCTTGTGTTTAGCAATTACCCCATATACTTTTACTTAAAATTTTTTAAATGTAACTATTACCATGTTTCTCAGATTAAATCAGTAACTATTCCAGTTGCCATTGTCTCCACGACATTCATTTTCTCCCTGTTTGAAACATGTAGATATTTGTTTGTCTCTAGTTTTCTACCACCTGGTTTCCAATAACTAAATCTAAATCAGATGGCAATGTATGTTGAAAGTCTTATACCTTTATCAACTTCCTAATGAGATAGAATGTAAGTTCTTATTTCTCATTAAGTCTATGCAAGAGCCATGAATGGCAAAGCTTAGAATTAGAAGTCAAGTTTAGCAATTTGGAAATGGTTGAGGTAGTGATATCTACATGTATGTATGTATGTATGTATGTATGTATCTATCTATCTATCTACATGTATGTATGTATGTATCTATCTGTATGTATGTATATATACACATATACGTATATATATATGCATATATATACGTATATGTGTGTGTGTGTGTGTATATATATATATATATATATTTGCTGGTCCTGGGACTTGAACTCAGGGCTTGGGTACTGTTCTTGACCTCCTTTTGCTCAGGGCTAGCACTCTACCACTTGGGCCACTTTGCCACTTCTAGCTTCTTCTAAGTAGTTTATTAGAGATAAGAGTCTCACAGACTTTTCTGCCCAGGCTGGTTTTGAATTGTGATCCTTAAATCTCAGCTTCCTGAGTAGCTAGGATTACAGGCATGAGCTACCAGAGCTCAGCAGAGGTAGTGAATTTTATGCTGTGCATTTTCCCATTATTCCAAAATCTAAATTGGGTGGTGGGGAAAGAGTTCAAGGAATTTCTTTCCTATGATTATTTACCTACCCTCCCTTTTTAAAAGAGATGTTTTAACTTTGATCCACTGAGATTGGTTCTGAATCACTACAATATTATTTACCGGTTGATTTATGTTTTGTAATCCTTTATAGCATGAGATTATAATGGTTTCAATGGAAAAAAAAAACATGAATCTGTCTTATACTTAAAAATTCTCATTGATTTGATAGACTAAGTCCACAATTATAATTTTAATAAAAACATACAAATTGGGGCTGGGAAGGTGGCTCAGTGGTAGAGTGCTTATCTTGCATGCATGAGGTCCTGGGTACAATTCCTCAGCACCACATAAGCAAAAAGAATAAAGGCCGGAAGTGGCGCTGTGGCTCAAGTGGAAGAACGCTAGCCTTGAGCTGAAGAGCTGAGGGACAGTGCCCAGGCCCAGAGTTCAAGCCCCATGACCGGACCCCCCCCAAAAAAAAAACCCCAAAAAACCCAAACATACAAATTATTTCTACATTTTTTTATCTTTTGGTATCTTACAGATATTACATGCAAATTTTTATTTGAATTTTTATTTTTTCAATGTTTTCTATATATTTGTGTTTATTCTCAGTATTATCAAAGGAAGTTTTGTGTACCTTGCATATTGTACTTCTAACAGTATGCTAACCTATAATAAAGGAACTCACAACTTAAAAAATGAGGTGTATATTTTCTAGTACAATATAATATGATGACATTTTAGAAAATATACTTTTGAGAGTATAATACACAAAATTATATATGATTCTGCTTGTTCTGACAGATGGCCCCATTCAGGAATAAAAGAGACACAGGTTCAAAAAACTGTGAGCTGTTAAGAGCCTTAATCTAAAATAATGTTTGAGGTAGGGTGGCAATGGTGATGTTGGAGTAGAAGTGCATCTAAACTAGAATCCATGAAATATGTGAAGGCTATTAACTAAGTGAACATGAGACATCTCACAAGAATGGAGCATAGAATACCTGGCTAAGATGGAAGATGAACACATCCAATACTATTAGCCAATACATCTGGCTGTGAGGGAGGCTGAGATAGCCAGTACCAAATAGATCCCATAATAGCAGGCTTTCTACAGTATGGACAGTGACCCAGTTGAAATGAGAGCCAGCATTCAGTCAGATAGCACTCCTGCTGTCATTCTGAATTTCTCCATCATGTTAAATGAAAACATTTGTTCACCATTTGGAAAATGTGATGATGACAAGCTTGAATAAATTGCACCCTGCTGGCAATGAAAACAAAAAGTACATCGTTTCCACCCATTTAAATGGCTTTACCTATTTGCTTTGAAGTTTAATTATAACCATCAGAAGAAGCCTCTTAAATATTTACTAACATATTCAATATGAAGAGGGGAAAGTTCCCAAAGATTTTTAAAGTCACAGGGAAGGAGTACTGTTGACGTCAATTACGTCAGTTCCAACAGTTATTACTAAATTCACCTTAAGCAGTGGAAACTAAATGAGTGCAAGAATTTTTATTTCTGCATACAAATTTCTTCTCACATCTACCAACTCTGGGCCACCAAGGCTATCCCAGGGAAACTCAATAGAAGTGTGTCTTCATTGATTAACAAGACTTAGATAATAAACTTGATAAATATAAGCTTGGGATTCAAGACTTCTCTGATGTGGCACACTTTTGGCCCAACTTTATCTTCCAGTTTTGATTCCAGGTACCAGCAGCTCACATTTCCAGGATCCGGTGCAACTTGGATGATTTTATTTTTGTACTTTTGCCCATCAGTGTTACTTTGTCTAAAATATATCTTGTGTTTGCTACTTACTTGAATCTAACTCATGGTTGCTGACTAACCAAAAACAAATTGTATTCTGAAAGGTATCCTTCTGTTAACTAAGAAAAAAATAAAAAATTTAAAATAAGCTCAACATTTTACCTTTTGTAGCATGTAATACATTGTAAATTGTTGTGGAATGTGGTATATATTATACATGATTATATATCAATTATATATGTAGTTTATATATATCATATAATTAACTTGCATAAGATATCTATAGTAACTTACATAAGATTTTACATATATATTATATATATAATCTTTTAAGATTTTATATATATAAAATCTTATGTAAGTTAATAATTACTTCCAGATATCATACTCCTTCAAGGAAAGATAATTATTAAATATACGTCGGCACCCTTTACAAACACAAGAAAAAATTGTAGTAGTGAGGTAACTGTGTAGGATGAAAGTGTCAAAAGAAAGTTTGTTAATTTTGTAATGAAAATTGTTCATTTCCAAAGACAGTTTTCCTTATTTAGCTATGCTGTATGTATGAGACTGTGCATCTTGCATGTTGCATATTGTCTGACTTGGCCTGAGTATTTGAGAAACTTATTCTTTATTTTAAAATATATTTTATTAAAATACTGTACAGAGGGGTTACAGTTACATGAGTAAGGTAATGAGTCCATTTCCTATTGAGCATTGTTATCTCCTCCTTTGTTTTTTGCCTACCATCCCTTCCCTCCCCACCTCAACTCCCCCCTCCCCTCACCTCACCCCCCTGAAGTTGTAAAGTTTGCTTGCAACACAATGTCTTGTACATCTCATTGTTACAATGGGTCATCCTGTAACCTTATTTCAGCATTTTGTTATCTCCCTTTCCCTCCCCAAATTAGAAGATACAAGATGCAGGGCACTGGAATCAAATACAGTGAAAACAGGAGTCATACCATGGGAAAAGAACATACAAAAGAAACAAAAAAATCACATGGTACATTATAAATACATTAAAAACAACAACAAGAAAGGTAAAACCACTTGTGTCCCTATCTTGGGGTTCATTTCACTTAGCTTCATCTTATATGGTCATAGGTACATAGCTTTTGACTTTTTCTGCTTGTCCTACACATGTACTAGTTATTGCAAATAAGGGAAACCATGGGACCTGTGTTTCTTTGGGCCTGGCTTACTTCATTTAATATATAATACAAGTCATTCCATGCCGCGGACCGGGTTCTGTCGGGACGACGAAGGATACCTAGGGGAGGAACCTGGAATAGGACGGGGAGATGGCAAACAGACAACTCACACACATTAGGAGTGGATGCTGAGTGCTGAGTGCGATTTAATGCAGAGGATAACAAACTTTTATAGCAAAAGTCTCCATAAGAAAGGGCAAAAGGTTACATAATCTTGCTGCAGGGCTTCATTCTTGGGTGGTCACCAACTGGTCGCCTGATAGGCACTTGTTTCCAGCTTTACCTCTATTTTTAAGAAATACAATGGGTTTCGATGATTGTCACCAATTAACCACTACTTTTTTCTAATAGAGGCCTTAACTGTCCCATTAAGATCTTTCCTGTTCCTTCTTTAATAGTAAGCACCAAGGAGACTTAGATTTAGCAAGTCTCTTAGTAAATGAGGAAGTTCTTTCTCCTAAGTAGTTATCTCAGCAATTGCCATACATTCTTTCTGTTCTAGCCGTGCCTACAACTTTTTGTAAATTTCTTACAATTCCTTCTGCTGGAGTGACTTTGTGAAACCCCCAATACTTTTATATTTACTTATAACTTGTCTACTAGCCTCCATAAGAGGGGTTTCAGGGTAGCACTTAACTCTGGTGAGTTAGTCATATTTTTAAGACACTCATCAGATATTGGAGTCGTCAACACTCTTAAGAAAGAGCTTTGAATAAGGGAACGTTGACAATGAGTAAGTACAATGAGCAGTAGAAACAGTAAAAGATTAATAGGCACTCTTATGAGGAAAAGATAGGCAGAAACACATCTTTTCCCAGGGGTTTTGCCAGCCTTTTCCCAGGAGTAGGCCTCTTAGAAGCCCTATTCTCCAAGGTAGACTTCGGTGAAGTCCCAAAACTTGGAGATAGGTTTCTGTAAAGCCCCATTCTCTGAGGTAGACTTCGGTGAAGTCCCAAAACTCAGAGATGGGTCTCGAGGCCCCTATCATGGTCTGATAGATGGTTTCCCATGCTAAGCAGACTCTACTGGGGTCGGCGTGGCATTTGCCCCTTTTTTTTTTTTTTTTTTTTTTTTTTTTTTTCACCAGTCCTGACTCCGTGTATCAATTTTATACCAGCTGTCCTTGTAAGCTCCAATTTTAAGACATACTCATACCATTTGCGACATACTTAAACTTTCTGAGGTTTGTCTTAAAGACAATCCTTACTTTTCAAATTTCCCCAATTCTCTTTCCAAGGCTTTCTTTACTTCCTTCTTTCTTTACAATTCCTTTCCCAAGGCTTTCTTTACCACCCTCTTTCTTTACAATCTCTTGTCCATCTTTGTGGCTGTAGTTTAAAACTGCCCAATTTTCCTTTGGCTTGTGGAACCTTTATCTTAGAACAGCCTTAAGGCACCACCATGATGCAGAAGCTTGCTAGATTTTAAGGCTAAGAGTATTACCTCTATTGATAACACACTCAGGTTATTACCATATCAGAGTCAAACTAGGCTGTGACCCTAGAGTGGATTTTCAGTCACTATGCACTGAAGTGCCTAAGACAAGCAAGCCAGTGATATCCTTGTCCCCAATATCCACTGTGGGAAGAGAGAGGATTTCTGGATATCACCCAAAAGAATGTCCCACAAGATCTTAGATTTAGCAGCTTTCAACCAGGAAGCAGATTCAGGTGATGGAATCAAGCAGGAGTATCTCTGGTTGACTGTCAGGCCGTCGTTGAACTTTACCCATTAAGGTGTTCAGCAGTAGCAGTAGCAGCAACAGGGTCTCTCGTGCTGGGCTGCAAATTCCTACACAGACTGGTTAAGGATGCAAGTAATACATAGGCTTGGCAGGCCGTGACTCCGTTGGTTTCTAAGAACATTTAGACAATAGCCCAGGACAATTTACCAAAATAACTTTTTTTTTTTTTTTTTTTTACTAACCAGATTTTTTTTTTTTTTTTTATAAATAGACACAGAAGGCTTAGTCTTGTAACCATCTCTGACAAATGCAGTCTCCACACTTGCACACCTACAGCTGTTAACACTATTCTTTATGCCTTTAAAAAATTATTTTACCTATTTTGCCTCATTTTTCCAAAACTGACTCTGGACCCTTGATCTTAAAATGGGGGTAGAAGGGCGAAGGTCAATCTTCTGTAACTTCTTCAAGCTGACTTTAGGGGCGTTGATCTTACCTAGCCAAGAACCTATAACCTTAGCCTATTTTACAAAGAGGCTATCAGGGTTAGATGTCATTAAGAACAATATTTAACTTTTGACAACTGCACAGACATTTTCTCCAGCTATAGCAGTGTAGCTTGTTTAGCACTCTGGTTTGCAAAAAGCATCTTTTTAGATGACTTAGGAATGTGATCTCTAGTGACCCTAACACAATGCCTGAGTTACCTTTGCAGGCCTTTAGACAGATATCAATAGAAACACACTCTCAGGTTTACAAACTTTTTCCTGAGAAGATGAATTTCATGTTACTGGTGTCAGCTCAATATTACTGCCAATTAGAGCTTTTGGCACATAAAGGGGTTAAGATTTAAGCTATCTCCCACATTTTATAACATTAGCTTTTTACTATCACAGAGGACTGGCAAGTTCCTGTCCCTTACAAGATAGTCATGAACATTAGGCATGCTTCCAAACTATCTTCCTATGACCTCCCGGCTCTGATCAGTTTTGAAGGGCCACGCACAAATGACTCTAGGATCTGACATTTCTGCCATCCAAGCAGTGGCTTACTGCCTCTGGATGCTCCACCATTGCTTTTTGTCCCAGGAGTGTCTTCTCTACATTGGGATAAATGCCTCATTGGCATTTTCCTTAGCTGGTTGTTGGACTTGAACTCGGGGCCTGAGCACTGTCCCTCAGCTCTACAGCTCAAGGCTAGCACTCTGCCACTTTGAGTCCCAGACTCGGGGCTTGAATGCTGTCCCCTAACTTTTCAGTCCAGGGCTAGTACTCTGCCACTGTGAGTCTCCAGCTTGGGGCTTGAGTACTGTCCCCTGACTCTTCAGTCCAGGGCTAGTACTCTGCTGGCTGAATAGAGGTGACAGCCTCTCAGGGACGTTTTTCTGCCCGGGCTGGCTTTGAACCAGTTTGCAGATCACTGAGTCTTATAAAAGGCCATTTTACTCCAATTAAAAGCAACAAGGTGGTCAACATAGAAGTAGCTTTTAAGCATGCACTTACCTGACACTTATTAAGAGTCAAAGTTACATCTGACAAACTGTAAGAATCCTCTGTGCTTTGCTTTGGGCTTGCTGGAAACTTAAAAAACCTGTAAGAGCAAACTAGAATAGCAATCATTTTGATAATCCTATTTTTTTTTTTTTTTTTTTTTTTTTGCACATTGAGGCCAATGTCAAGAATGATTTTACATTTAAACTATATATCCAAAAATCCATTCCCTATTTTTTTTAAACCTCTTATTAATCACCTTTAATATTTTATACTTTAGTTTTCATTTGCATTTTGAAAAGATCCCTTGAAATCTTGAGGCCAAGTGTCACTCATTGCCTCTTGGCTGCTTGTTTTAAAACAGACACACATTAAGATTTTTAAACTCAAATGACAATTTTCCTTAATGCAAGAATTACAGTCACCTTTACTATACCACAAAGCTAGATTTAACATCTTTATAACTTTTAAAAACATCCTAATTGTAGAACATAATTGAAAGTAAGCCACATTATACAAATAACTTTTTGCCCTCTTTTTAAGGCCTTCCTAATTTTAATGTTAACACATCCAAGGGAAAGTTTTTCCAGTACTAATCAGATCATCACACCACTCATTTTAACCATCATGTTTTCAGTGTCTATCTGCAGGGAAAAGAGACAGAACAACGATGGGCCACTTGGCCCCTCCTATGGAATGGCCACACACTCTATCTGACTCTTTAGGGTTAGATGAACTGCGTTTGTGCCAGCTTGCCTCACCATGCGTGGACTCCTCCCAGGGCCTGTCCCACTGCATGACCAGCTGAACTGCACTTCTGCTTGTTCACCCTTCACCTCTAAAGATAGGTCTTCTGTTGGTTTCTAAGTTTTTCCCTGTCTCTTCTCTTGGTTCTCAAATGAAATACAGTTTTAGATAGACAGAACAGGTAACATCTTTGACAGTGTTAAACTAACCTTTACATTTAAATTTCTAATATTTATCCCCAAATTTTAGCCAAGGGAATTAGACCCCAAACAGCCAATGCATTTTTGTTAAGCCAGATAACTTGATTATAGTATAAACAGTCTTATGCATTTTAAAATATTAGTTTTTAAAATACCAGATTTTCTAATTTGCAAGTTAAAGAACCTTTTAAAAAGCCATTTAAAACAATGTGAAGATTTTTAAAATTTTTGGTAATGTCCAAACCTCATAACCTTTTGAATTTTTAAATTTAAACTCACCCAATTGTTACAGCATGCTGACAATTTTTTATCTTTGAACACGTTCACAAACACACACAAAACACACAGATCTTAAAGCGCGCAAAAATCAAAATCAGTTGTACGTACACTTTCTAAAGGTTTTAAACAAAAATTTAAGACAGTATTTCTTTTAAACTAGGTACCTTTGTTGGGCTTAATTTTCCCAGAGCTTGCTTATCTAGCAAGGCAATTCACTAATTAGTCTTTTGAATCTCTGTGCTGTTCTCATTCAGCAAACTGAATCCAGAGTCTGCTGAGTGAGCCTGTCACACTCACCCAAATCTTCCCTACCTCAGAAAACATAAAACGAACACACACACTAAACAAGACAAACAAGTGGCCACAAAGACAAAATTAGGTCTCAGTGAATGGGGTGACATCTCACCACTTACCAGGGGACTAGAACCCCCTCTACTTATTCTAGAGAATTTTTCTTTTTAGATTCTTCTGAGATTTTCAATTATACTGAAATTATACCCCCTCTCTTTTACCTCTTTGAAATGATTGAGCAGGAGGTTGAGAGGAGTAAGCTTGCTTTGTCCTTGCCCCATCTCTGGGACAAGGAGTGTCCAAATTAATAAAACTGAGATAAGAAAGAAAAAGAAGTTAAAATTACACACACATACACACACACCACATACGGGGGTTGGTAATGTATGCGCACTTGGTCACGCTTTCTCTGGGGAGGTGGGTGATCTGGTCCGGGCACTCCTGTAATTCTAAAAGGGTGGAAGGGGCAATTAAGTGGGAAATGCGCACTCTTCCTCTGGTCTACGGGATCAGTAAGCCCCTCATCCACCAGCCCCAGGGCTGCGTGCCTAAGATTCAAATTAGAGTTAATAGAAGACATATACGCACACTCAAGACAGACAGCAAGCGCGTCAGACTGCTGGTCAGACAGTCTGTCCAGAAGGGCTTCCAACCAGAGAGAATCGGCCAATCGGGGGGACTCGAACCCCCTCTACCCGATCTCGAGGACAGCCCCACCCAGGGGTCCAGGGGACGTCTCCCACTGGCCCCACTGGCAGTCTTATAGCGCGTCCGCCAAGACTCTCCGCCAGCCCCAAGACCACACCTGCAGGCAGGCTTTCACCATTCCTGAAATATGAAAATTGTATCAAATGATCTAACTGTTTCTTATTCTCTTGGGGAGGGGCTGGTTGCCCCTCTGTCCGTTTTTTGTTTCCTCTCAAAGGAGGAGTTCCCTCTTTATGGAACTTAGATTTACATTCACTTTTTCAGTGGTTTCCTTTTTCCATTTTTTTTTTTTTTTTTCCTCTCAAAGGAGGAGTTCCGTCTTTATGGAACTTAGATTTACATTCACTTTTTCAATGGTTCCCTTTTTCCGTTTTTTGTTTCCTCTCAAAGGAGGAGTTCCGTCTTTATGGAACTTAGATTTACATTCACTTTTCCAATGGTTTCCTTTTTCCTGCGGGAACCAAGGATTAGTTTGTTCTCCCACTGCTACTGTGGAGTATATGTTTTAAAATAGAGACAAACTATCCTTATTCTTAGAAGATGAACTCCCCATGATTTGCTCGTTATCTTTCTCAGTCACAACTGAGGGGCCTGCAGCACCCCAACGAGCTTCTGACTACTATTCCAGGTGAAAGGAAAAGAGAGAGAGAGAGAGAGAGAGATGCTTACCTCCCGAAGTTCCTTGACTGAAGAAACTGCTTCTTGTCCCGCTTCGAGCCCCACGTTGGGCGCCACCTGCCGCGGACCGGGTTCTGTCGGGACGACGAAGGATACCTAGGGGAGGAACCTGGAATAGGACGGGGAGATGGCAAACAGACAACTCACACACATTAGGAGTGGATGCTGAGTGCTGAGTGCGATTTAATGCAGAGGATAACAAACTTTTATAGCAAAAGTCTCCATAAGAAAGGGCAAAAGGTTACATAATCTTGCTGCAGGGCTTCATTCTTGGGTGGTCACCAACTGGTCGCCTGATAGGCACTTGTTTCCAGCTTTACCTCTATTTTTAAGAAATACAATGGGTTTCGATGATTGTCACCAATTAACCACTACTTTTTTCTAATAGAGGCCTTAACTGTCCCATTAAGATCTTTCCTGTTCCTTCTTTAATAGTAAGCACCAAGGAGACTTAGATTTAGCAAGTCTCTTAGTAAATGAGGAAGTTCTTTCTCCTAAGTAGTTATCTCAGCAATTGCCATACATTCTTTCTGTTCTAGCCGTGCCTACAACTTTTTGTAAATTTCTTACAATTCCTTCTGCTGGAGTGACTTTGTGAAACCCCCAATACTTTTATATTTACTTATAACTTGTCTACTAGCCTCCATAAGAGGGGTTTCAGGGTAGCACTTAACTCTGGTGAGTTAGTCATATTTTTAAGACACTCATCAGATATTGGAGTCGTCAACACTCTTAAGAAAGAGCTTTGAATAAGGGAACGTTGACAATGAGTAAGTACAATGAGCAGTAGAAACAGTAAAAGATTAATAGGCACTCTTATGAGGAAAAGATAGGCAGAAACACATCTTTTCCCAGGGGTTTTGCCAGCCTTTTCCCAGGAGTAGGCCTCTTAGAAGCCCTATTCTCCAAGGTAGACTTCGGTGAAGTCCCAAAACTTGGAGATAGGTTTCTGTAAAGCCCCATTCTCTGAGGTAGACTTCGGTGAAGTCCCAAAACTCAGAGATGGGTCTCGAGGCCCCTATCATGGTCTGATAGATGGTTTCCCATGCTAAGCAGACTCTACTGGGGTCGGCGTGGCAATTCCATTTCCTAACAAATGGGGCGATGTCATTCTTTCTGATGGAGGCATAAAATTACATTATATATATAACATTTTCTTGATCCATTCATCTACTGAGGGGCATCTGGGTTGGTTCCATATCTTAGCTATAGTAAATAATGCTGCGATAAACATAGTTATGCTGGTAGATATAGTATAGCCTCGTTTGTGATAATTCTGGTAAATGCCCAAAAGTGGAATTGCTGGGTCATAAGGGAGCTCAATGTGGAGTCTTTTAAAGAACCTCCATATTGCTTTCCAAAGTGGTTGAACAAGTTTACACTCCCACCAACAATGCAGTAGGGTTCTCTTTTGGCCACATCCCCTCCAGAATCTGTTGTTACTAGATTCCTTGATTATAGCCATTCTAACTGGGGTGAAGTGGAATCTCAATGTTGTCCTGATTTGCATTTCTTTTATGGCTAGAGAAGTTGAGCATTTTTATGTGTCTATTGATCATCCTTCTTTCCTGTTCAGAGAAGTTTCCCTTTAAGTCTTTAACCCACTTATTTATCAGGCAGTTGTTTCTTTGAGGATTTGTTTTAGGGGGACTTAATTTTTTGAGTTCTAAGTATATTTTAGATATGGGACCCTTGTCCATTGTATGGCTAGTGAAGATCTTCTTCCAGTCCATGGGCTTTCTATTGATCTTGCTAGCTATGTCCTTTGCCATGCAGAAACTCTGCAGTTTCATGCAATCCCATTTTTCCAACCTTTCTTTGATTTGTTGTGTTTCTGGGTCTTTATTAAGAAAGTTTTGGACTGTGCTAAGGAGCCCTAGAGTTTCTCCTATTCCTTCCTGTAATATTTTCGGGGTGTCTACTTTGACTTCAATGTCTTTGATCCATTTGGAGTTGATTCAGGTACAGGGTGATATATAAGGATCTAGCTTTAATTTTCTACAATTTTTATTTTACAATTTTAATTTTATTTTACAATTTTAATTTTCCAACTTTGCCAGAACCATTTAATGAAAAGGCTGTCTTTCTTCCATTCTACTTTTTTAGCTTCCTTATCAAAGATTAGGCGGCTATAGGTCTGTGGGTTCATTTCTGGGTCTTCAGTTCTATTCCATTGGTTCTCATGTCTGTTCTTGTGCCAGTACCAACCTGCTTTGATTACTATGGCTTTGTAGTAGAGTTTGAAATTTGGTATTGATATTCCTCCCGCACTGTTCTTTCTGTATTCGGGGTCTTTTATTGTTCCATATGAATTTTTGGATTACTTTTTCTATTTCATTGAAGAATAAGGTTGGAAGAAACTTATTCTTATATTTCTTGAATATCACAATCCAATAAGCCTTTTTCCTTCATATTATTTATTTTAAAGCATGCACACATATATTTATTTAAATTTACCTGTTGATTAAATACAAATACTTTGGTATCACAATATTTTGCTTTTGAACATTAGCCAAAGTTAATGAGTTTTCTCCAAGATCCTTCATCTTGCCCAGCCACATTAAACATAATAATACTATGCTTCCAATTGTATGAATATTTAGATTCAAAATAAAAGTCTACACTTGACTCCATGGACAAATCACAATCCAGGAGAGGATAATGCCCACAGTAATATCAAGATTGTGTTATAGTTTAGGGATTATGATGAATCCTAAAACCAAATAAATTAATTGAATTATTTCATCTGATAAACTTATTGTCCTCCTGATATTAAACCCTCAATCTCACATAAGGAAAAGATAGTAAAAGAGAAAGAAAAAATGATCACAAAGTAAAAACAAAGAAACAAAAAAGCTACTGGCATTAGATAGCATAGTCTTGGTATTAATGCAGTAAATTTTGCACCACATTTTTATTAAAATATTATCAAGTAGGGGCTGGGAAGTTGGCTCAGTGTTAGAGAATTTGCCTTGCATGCATGAGGCTCTTGGTTCAATACCTTAGTACTGCATAAGCAGGAAAAGCTGGAAGTGGCGCTGTGGCTCAAGTGTTAGAGCGCTAGCCTTGAGCTGAAGAGCTGACACACAGTGCCCAGGCCCATGACTGACAAAAAAAAATATATGTGTGTGTGTGTGTGTGTGTGTGTGTGTGTGTGTGTGTGTGTGTATTATCAAGTAATGCCAGTTAATGTTACAAACGACATTCCCCTTCTTTTGGAATTGACAGTATATTTCTTTTTTTAAATTTTATTTTATTGTAAAGACACTGTACAGAAGGGTTACAGTTACATGAGTAAAGTAATGAGTACGTGTCTTGTCAAACACTGTTACCCCCTCCTTTGTTATCCTACTACTATCCCTTCCCTCTCACACCTCTCCCCCCCACAGAAGTTGTAAAGTTTGTTTCCAACATAGTGTCTTGTGAGTGTCATTGTTGCAACATCTTTGTATAATAGCATACATGAAAGTCTGTTTTCATGCTGTGTAAAAGACAGCTTATTTTTCCTGATTCTTGGACTTATTTACACTAAACAGTGATGGAGAATTCATACTCTATTCATTTCTGACTTGCCTGTCTTCACTATATTGCTCAACTTTACATTCTCATTTACGTCACGATAACTAAAATACACCTGGAACTCTAAAAAATTAAATCCCCCAACAACAAATCCTCAAAGAAACAATTGTCCAATAAATAAATGAGCAAGGTAATAAATACATTTCTTATCAAGCATTGTTGCCTCCTCTTTTGTTTCCCCTACCATCCCTTCCCATCCCCCGCCCCCAGCCCCCTGCCTCCCATGCCAAAGTTGTAAAGTTTGTTTTTCGACATAACGACTTGTACATCTCATTGGTGCAATGGGTCCACCTGTATCCCTATTTAAACAATTTGTTTTTTCCCTTCCCCTCCACAAATTATACCAACATCAAATACAGTGAAAACAGGGGTTATACTGTGGGGGAGAGACATACAAAGCAACAAAGAAATCATCTTATAGATATGTTAGAAACAATAGCAAGAAAGAAAAAACATTTGAGTCCTTATCTTGGGGTTCATTTCGCCTAACACCAACTTATCTGATCTTTTCTGCTTGACTCAGACATATACTAGTTATTGCAAATAAGGGAAACCATGGGACCTGTTTCTTTGTGCCTGGCTTACTTCACTTTTTATAGGGCGCAGTTGCTTCTCTCAGATCAGAGCACGACCTTCCTAGGGAAGGCTGGAGAAGGGCGGGTGCAGGTTCCCATATCCTGGGTCTGGGCTGCACCTGGATGGCCACTAGATGGTGCTCTCGGGTCTAAAGCAGAGCCGTTTGAGTCTGAACCATCCTGAATGTCTGATTCTGTGGAAGGGGAAGGTGGAGTTCCATATCTGAGACCAGAATTTCTTAGGAAAATTCAGCATTGTATTCACACATCTTTACCAAGGCCTCTTGGCAGTGTGATGATCGCATGAGAGCCACGTTTCTCTCCCCATTAAGTTGTGCATGAACATCAGTTTCGGCAGGTTCACGGCTCTCCACAGTCCACTGTGAAGAAGCCCTCAGTCTTCTGTCCTCAGAGCGATTTCTCAGCCGGCCCTTCTTCTGAATAAGCAGAGCTGCAGTCACAGCCCCGGTGGCAGACCTGTCTGAGTCTCTCTTTCTGGCTCTGTGCTTCCTTCCCAGGAGGTAGCACTGCCTGTGGGCTCTTTTGCAGTCAGGGTTCAGTTTTAGTCTTACTTGGCTGGGATCAACTACATGGGCTCCACGCGAGACAGTGTCCTGTGGGAAAATTGGCTCAGAACACTACTGACATTCTCCTGATGTTGAAGCTGGTCCCCATGGTCCACGCTGGAGATCCCGGCCTCTTCTTCCTACCCAACCCGAGCTTTGAGTGTGTTTGCATTCCCACATGTACCTCTAAAGAACTGAGACTCCCCAGGACTCCACCTGTTCACTCTTTAGCTCTTCTATTTTTAAAATTATTATTATTATTATTTAATAGTAGTAGTAGTAGTATTTGTGTTGGTCCTGGGGCTTGAACTCATGGCCTGAACACTGTCCCTGAGCTTCTTTTGCTAGTGCTCTACCACATGAGCCACAACTCCACTTCCAGCTTTTACTGAGTTGTTTTTTGGAGATACCAGTCTCTCTGTTCACTGACAGATGTGAGAGTTGAGGGCCCTGTTTGGATGGAAGGCCAAGCATCCGTCACGCCAGAAAGCGGCGGGAAAAGGCCATTGTAAGTGATGGGGCTCAGCCCGGAGTGAATGGGGTGAGCTGGAGGGCAGGGGGTGTCTGCCTGCGGGGCGCGCTGTGTTTCTCTCCCTAGAAAACCCCAGGATCCACCCGCAGCCCTCCAGGGCGAGGCCATGCGAAGCCCAGCCAGTAGAATGGCCGTGAAGTATGCAGTTGGTATCAACTTAGGGCTCGGCTCAGGCGCCTTGAGAAGGCAGAGAGGCAGATGGTGGTAGCGGGGGAAATAGACACAGGCTGAGTCGGCCACAAGCCAGTCCCGCTGCCCCTTTCAGAGTGACTTCGGCGGGCCTTCGCTTCCTTGGGCCCAGCGTCCTCATGGGTAGCTGACACAGTTGGGGGTGTGTGCTTCCTAAGGACCTTCCCAAGTTGATCAGGGTTCAAAGACCACGGGAGCCCCTTCTATCTTCCCCGACCCCCTCCCTGCTCCCCTCCCAGAGTCCATCCACAGCGCCCGGCCTTGCGGGGCTGCTCACACCCTGAGCACAGAGTGGCGGCCAGGACCTGCGGCCAAGGCCAAGCAGGCAGCTCCGTCCAGCCTCCAGGAAGAAGGGAGGGAGGCAGGAACAACGGACAGAGAGCAATAGGATGATGTGCAACCATTGGATGTGGTGCTTTGAGGGACAGGAGACTCGTGAGGGATGTGAACCCCAGAATTACCCCCAGGCCGAGCACAGAGCAGCTTCTTGGATCCCGGGGTGGCCAGTCATTTGGCAGTTGGGTGACGGGGTGACGTCCGAGATGGATGAGGCTCCAGTCCCACCACTGAGGCAGAAGAGAGAAAGACAGGCGACTCCCATACACGGTGGCAGTGAGGCCTGCACCAAGCGAGGTGACACCAATGATGCCAGGGCTGAAATGTCTGAGCAAGCAGGTGGCTGGGATGGTCAGGAGGAACAGGAGGTCCTTAGGGGGTGGGGAAGAGGTGTCCCCCAATTCCTGGACCCAACGGGAGGAGAAGGACTCCCAGCATTAGGAGGACTCCCAGGAAAGGGCTGGCGAAACTCGGACGCTGAGAGGAGAGGAGATGGTGACGTGGGATGCAGAGCCCTGTGACCGATGCTGTGGTCCCGCATGGAGCCTGGGCCTGGGTTTCCTCCTGTCTCCTGTGATGCGGCGCTGGGCCGGCCTGGGAGATGCTGGTTCTGCCTTTTCCAGAGAAAACCTGTCTGAACCACACGGGCTCCACTGCTCTGCCAGGCTGCCTGGGCACCGCGCGTAGCACTGAGCGCTCCTGCAGGCGGCTTCCTGGCCAGTGCGTGTGATACGGTTTTGCTTCATTGTCCTGGCACGTCCAAAGATCCCCTTCCATACACTCCCACCCGTGAGCTGCCCAGCCCTGTGTGTGCGACTCAGAAGCTCGCAGGCCCACTGGAAATCCAAGTGCAGGAGCGCTGGGCCAGGCTGGCATCTCTACTAAGACCTGGTTATAGGAGGGAGGAAACTGAGACTCGATTCAGAGTCTGGGGAGTCGGGGAGCAGCCAGCCTTGGCAACCATTTCCTCGTAGCGCTGTCCTGCTGTCCTAGCATTGGCTCTCCATGCTGTGGGCCCCATCCAGCTTCCTGTAGACCGAGTGACTGCCGCCAGGCAGAGCGGGCTCGCCGCTGTCTCTGTGCCATGTTGGCGTTTGCCAGAAATGTCAGGTCCGGCCGCGAAGTGGAATTCTTCCACCTCCTTCCTCAGTCGGTACAAGGCTAAGTCAGACTCCCCGCTGTTGGGGACTCTGGCTACTGAAGGAAAATGCATCAAAGAGGTAAAGAAATATGAGTGGATGGATTGCAGCGAGAACCCCAAGCCCGACCCCACCCTAGTGTCCCCAACCAGAGAAGTGCTTTGAGCCAGAAAGCACCCCTTGCTGTCTGCATCTGCCCGACCTCTTGAAGCACGCAAGAACAGGCGCCAGGGCTCCGGGTACAGGTGGAGGAAGAGAGGAACGCTCCCAGCCACAGAGTCATTGCCCAATCCTGACGCGAAAGAGATGCAGTAAGGTGTATTTGATGACACCAGGCACTGGTGGCTCATGCCTGTAATCCTAGCTACTCAGGAGGCTGAGATGTGAAGATCATGAGTTTAAGCCAGCCGGGCAGAAAAGTCTGTGAGACTTTTTTTTTCCTAGTCATGGGGCTTGAACTCTGGGCCTGGTCGCTGTCCCTCAGCTCTTCAGCTCAAGGCTAGTGCTCTACCACTTGAGGCAAAGCACAACTTGTGGTTTTCTGGTGATTTATTAGATACAAGTCTCATTGACTTTTCTGCCTGGGTTGGCTTTCAACCATGATCCTCAGATCTCAGCCTCCTTAGTAGCTTGGATTACAGGCATGAGCTACCAGTGCCGGTGCCCGGCAGTGAGATCTTATTTATAATTAACCAACAAAAACCAGATGTGAATGTATGTCTCAAGTGACAGAGTACTAGCTTTGAGCAAAGAAAAGCTAAGAGACAGCACACTGCACACCCAGCTCATCTTTCCCCAAATGGTTTAACTCCGGCACTTTCACACATTTCTTTAAGCCACTGTAAAGCATATGGGACAGCAGGAGGCAGGGATCACGCTGCATATGCTTGGGCGGCTTTTGGCTTCTTGTGTCTTTAGTGGTAGAGCAGTGGTGGCGGGACCTTCGCGTTTTGTGGGACAGATTTTCAGAATTTCTTCAGAATGTCTGGCATGTCCAGAAGGAATACAAAAAGACACCACCTGCCCAGATGCTGGGCCTGGAAAATGTAGTTTTGTGGGCGGGTAATTCCTATGCTGTGTGGCAGCACCTCCAAGAGGTGTTCATGTGACTTGAGCCTCTCTGTCCTGTACTTTAGTCAAAGGATTCTCCAAGGAAGCCTTAACAAGCCTCCTTTTCTGCTTTGCAGCCTTGTGTTGTGTCCTTGTGAGGGGATTGGTCAGTGTCCGCCTCTGCACACTTTGCCTTATCTATATGTGGTCGCCATCTAGTGGCCAAAGGCTGCATCCACCAGCCACGGGGACGGTGGACAAATCCAGCCATTTGGCCTGCCACCTTGTCACCTGCACTAATCTGTGAATGACATGCACTGGCATGAGCGAACTGTGGGTGTGCTCAGAGCTCACTCTAACACCAAAGGGTTAGAAGATTCTAGAAGCAGCCACTAGACTCATGCACTCTAAGAAATGCACTAGCTATCCTGTGGGAAGAGCAGATGGGAGTGGCCCCTGTGTACAGGCGAGGTCTCCTGTAGTTACGGCCAGCGCTGGCAGCGGGCCTCCCTCAGTGACCCTCTGCTAGCTGGCCTCCATTCTACCGCTGTGGAGCAGAGAGGTTGTGTGTGTGGATGGGGGATGGGGAAGGGAGGGCTCTCTCATGACCTTTGACACGGTCTACCGAATAGCCAATGGATCTTTCTGAGCTTTTGTTTTTGTTTGTATTTAAAATCTTGTCCAATGTTTTTGTGTTAGGAATAAAAAGTCATAAACGATTCCCAACTTTGTTTCCTGGGGCACATTCTGATTCCAATTGAAACAGGTTGGCAGTCTCACATGGAGTGTGATCGCGGTGTGTGGAACAGGGCAGTGGACCATGTGGACTTCCAGGTGGTTTCTGGGACAGATGACCATGCAGAAGTCTGGCTCAGGGCAAGCTCTTCCAGAATTCACACTCACACCCCTCACCTCCAGTGCCATGTGGTAAGCTTTGGCTGGGGCAGCTGCCAGTGTGGAAATCAATACGAGATCCTGCTCCCAGTGCTGGTTTTCCAGAGATGGTGTCTGTAGTTAGCCTTACTTGACTGGGCAAGGTGATCCCTGCCAGCATTTCCAAATCTTGGACTGAAAATCCTTTTCTCTTGATGTGACTATCCAGCCTAGAGAATTCTGAGCAATGGGGAGTCAGGGCTTTCTCTGGCTCTGAGACAGGGTCAAACGAGGGAATGGCTACACTTGAGAAGCTTGGCCATCCCTGGGGTTACTGCTGTAGAGGCATTATTTATTAGGAAGTTCAACAAGGTAACTACAGCCTGGGGTGAGTGGGTGAAAGGCCGTGTGTGTGTGTGTGTGTGTGTGTGTGTGTGTGTGTGTAATTACATTGATGCATTTCTTGAGAAAGGTGCAAGAATTTCACCTACACAGAGGGACACATCTGCTTTGTTATTTATAATAGAACGCTAAATTTTAATTTTTTAAAGGACACTGCTAATGATTGAGAATCGAGTTTTTAGTTTTGCTATTTTTTTTAATTGGTAGAGGATTTTTATATATTTTTTCCATTTTGTTGGGTTGTTTCCATTTTGTTGGGTTGTGTCCTTATTTATATGAATAATTTATCTGTAAGAGGCAAGGAAGAAACCTTCTTTGCTTTTAATTACAGTGGTTGTCATCATCTCTTTTATTTCTGATGTGATTTGTCTGTCTTACCTTCTAAATGAGAAAATGTTTTCCTGTATTTGTACATTGTCAGATTCTATAGTTTCATAGATGACTTAACCAAATTGCTCCATGTCTTGTTATTCTGTGAGTATAAAGTTCTATTTTAACGTCTGTAAATACTTCAGAACTGGCTTCTCTTCTCAAGCTCCCACTGTGGGGTTATTGTTTACATCACAAAAACTGTAGAATCTCTATGCTCATGTACTGTAAATAGTGAAGTGATCTGCTTATAAATAAACCTAACAAATACACTATGGAGATTAAAGAGAAAATGCCACACCAGCCCTGCCCAGATGTGTCTTTCTTTATTGGTCCTGTGAAGTCATCAAGGGGTGCTATACATTTTTCTAATTTGAGGAGGGGAAGGGACATAACAAAATGCTGAATCAAGGATACAGGTTGACACATTGTAACAATGAGATGTGCAACATAATTATGTTGAAACTGAACTTTACAACTTGGAGGGAGGAGTTATGGAGGTGGGGAGGGAAGTAGTGGGGGAAACACAAAGGAGGAGGTAACAATGCTCAATAGGAAATGTACTCATTACCTTACTCACATAACTGTAACCCCTCTGTACACTATTTTTACAATAAAAAAACATAAAAAAAAGAAAAAAAAGAAAATCCTCATCTGCCTTATTTAAATATAAACTGGAATATTAAAAAAAATGAAGAAGAGACTCCAGCCCCAGTGTGGCTTTGTCAGAGCAGACCCCAGCCAAGTGTGTGTGTGTGTGTGTGTGTGCTTGAACTCAGGACCATACACTTTGACTTAGTTTTTTCTGCCCAACCCTTGAGCCATACCTCTGCTGTCAGCTTTTTGCTAGTCTCTCAGATTTGTTTGCCTGGAATGTCTTCAACTGGGATCCTCAGATTGCAGCTGCCAGAGTAGCTAGTATTATAAGCATGAATTGCCACACTAATGCCAGGCTTTTTGTTTGTGTTTGAAACAGTATTTCACTGCTTAATCCAGTCGGATCCCAACTCAAGATTCTTCTGCCTCCACCTGTCAAGTCCTGAGTGTAAAAGTGTGCACAACCACACCCAGACTCACTCAGGGTTTGCCCTGACCTCGCCAAAACTCTTGGTTGGCTCTTCCTTCTTCCTTCACACTTTTCAGAGTTCATAGGAACTCTTCAGGCTTGCCTTGCGTAACAGCTCTTCCACTAAAATTCCTTCTTTTTTATTTGGTCGGTACTGGATTTGAACTCGGCCTTGCTCTTGCTTAGCCTGGTGCGCTATCTACCACTAGAGTCACTCCAGAGGTCATCCATTCATGCCTTCTGACCAAGACTCTTTAGAAAACTTTTCTACTTCCTGAACAAAGACTTCCTTGTTTGATGAACCAGCTATTTCACAAAGGCACACTAAATGTGCTCTAAGGTATATTTACACAAAAGTTTCAGTTCACAGTGACACAACTATTTCTATTCAAAGGTTCATGGAGAGCAAATCTTATGTGTGTGCCAGATTAGCCATAGTGCTGGTAGTTGGGACAAGCAAACTGCTATACGCCAATTCTTTAACCTTATCTTCAAGTGCAGTCTGTGCTCAAGAAACTCATGATCCCCCAGAAGATAAAAGCATCAGGGAGAGAACGACATGCAAACAAGAACCCATTCCACCCTCTTGTTACAGGCAGACTCTTTTCAAGTTATCATGATGTATATAAAAGTTCTCGCCATTTAGGTGTTATATTTTGGAAGGAAATAGATTATTTTTCCCATAAAA
Organism: Dipodomys merriami; assembly: GCF_024711535.1. Taxonomy (NCBI): domain Eukaryota; kingdom Metazoa; phylum Chordata; class Mammalia; order Rodentia; family Heteromyidae; genus Dipodomys; species Dipodomys merriami. Next base: position 15,197,493 of record NW_027204159.1, on the reverse strand, counting down.
ATGAATAAGGAAGCCAGGCTCCAGTGGATCACTCCTGTAATCCTAGCTACCCAGGAGGCTGAGATCTGAGGATTGAGGTTCAAAGCCAGCCTGTGCAGGAAAGTCGGTGAGACTCTTATCACCAATAAACAACTCAGAAAAAGCCAGAAGTAGTGCTGTAGTTCAAGTGGTAGAATGCTAGCCTTGAGCACAAAGAGGTTCAGAGAGAGAGCCTAGGCCCTGAGTTAAAGTCCTAGCACCAGAAAAGAAAAGAAAAAGGTGTTTGAATTTCAGGACAGAACTCCCTGGCAAGCATGTTACTCCTTACTGTATTAACTGGTAAAACAGTGCCAGAAGATCAGACCCTCTGTTCATTGGCCCCATTGGCCAGGAATTCCCAACTGCAAGGACTGGAATGGCAGCTTTGGAGCCCTGCCCTGTATTTGAAACGTGGAGCCCATCACATTTGTGTCTTGTGTGATCTTGGACAAACCACCTCTTTAGCTTCTGGCTATATTATGTTTCTCAATTTTAAATCATTCTGCCTTTAGCTCATAGGTTATGAATTCCCATTGCCTCAAAAATATTTCCCAAAATACCATCATGAGTCCACATTCTCCCAAAAACCCCAAATGATTTGTAAAGAAGTATTTATATAAAAACTGAGTCAATAATCCAGAAATCTATAAATCTACAAGGTAAAATTTGTTCCTGATCATCTTGTGAGTGCTCAGCGTAGAGACATTTAGGGTTGAATAAATGTTCACTAAATGAATAAATGAGACATGAGTGAATATGATTATCAAAGATAATATTAATGTTTATAACTGTCCTCTCTCTCCCTCTCTCTCCCTTCCTCTCTCTCTCTCCCTTCCTCTCTCTCTCTCTCTCTCTCTCTCTCTCTCTCTCTCTCTCTCTCTCTCTCTCTCTCTCTCTCTCTGGAATAAGACATGTCCTGCTCTTCAACCAGTGGCTCAAGGGGGTCTCTACCTGCTGCCTGTTTTTATACTAAAGGTTTCAGGTTAATTGTTCCCTGACAGAGAACCTTTAACGATTACATTGTGTGCGTAGCATCTCTACCCCCAATTATTGTTTGCTATTTACCAATCTACTTTATAACATTTGCTACCAATGTTTCCTTTTATGTTAGGTCCATGTGTGAGCTTCAAGAGAGTAAGAAATGTAACTCTTTTCCTCAGTATTCACATCTCAGGTAATCAACAAATAATTTCTAAAAGGGAGATTGAAATGAGATATTATTATTTATGGATGATTGTGCAAGGGGACATATTTTTCCTGTAGGAATCCATCTGAAGAGGTCATTCTAGAACTGAATCCCACGAGAGCAGATTATAGACATGGACAAGTTTCTAGGCATTCTTGGCTGGATCGGCAGCTTTGGAGATGTTCCTTACTCTGTTGCTAATGGTAAAGTCCAATTTGTCTTCCAAGTATTTTCCTCATGGTCCAACTCATGATCAAATTCTTAAAGGAAAAAAAAATTAAATTCACTATACACTGTAAGTACTTCCAGAGTGAAGGAATGTGACAACACAAATTTAACATAAAAATAATAATCTCTTACTTGTTCTTTATGGTGCTTATCATGCATCTACTGGCCTCATAGTACATGCTATGCTCAGAGGAATGGCCCAAACTGAAAACAGTATCTTCATTTCACCTTCATAAAAGCTTCAAACACAATTTAAATTTGTGTCCAGAGAGTCCCTATTCTCTTACACTTTACACAAAGCATATGTTGAGACACTGCAGTGTACCCCATTCCTCAGGTTGAATGAAAATTTTTGGTTCACTGTCCAGGCTGCTCAATCTGCCTTCTCTGCCACAACCTGAGAGACACTCAATTCTCATCACTGTCCTGTGGATTTCTGGTTGAATAGAGCTGCTAAGGCAGAAGCTCAGGAAAAGTGCCCTGAACATTTTCTTCCAATCTCATGCCATGGTTGACTCATCTTAGAAATGGAAGAACCAGAGAAGTGTAATGTGTTCTTGTTTGGTTTGGTATGCATGATTTAATCTGCATGTTTTAGGACCTCCTGGGAGGTCAGAGTCTGTATAGGGGAGAGAAGGCATTGGGGCATTGTGTTCTGGGCTAAGCAGGCCCTGGGAGGCCTGTTTTTCTGGCTGAATGGAAGTCAACCTCAGCAGGGGATGTTGTAGAAGACTTGAGACTGGAGTGGGTAAGAAAGAAATGGATAGGCATCCAAGAAAGGTATAACAGTGATGATTCATGCTACAGTAGGAAGAAACCCCAGAGAAAAACCGTGCATGCTTCACAGCAATCACTAGTAATTTTCAGCCAGAATGAAAAATTGTGGGAACAGCTAAGGCAGAGAAGCTAGTCTAGAAATCTGCACGATACAAATGAAGTCTATGGATGCTGTTGGCATTGGCTTTAGCCTTGTTCCAGTGGCAATCCAGAGCCATTCCCATGTTATCAAGGAAGAGCTGTTACCATAGATAACAGAGGAGTGGGTTCTGGTGCTTGTATTTCCTGCCTCTACCTTCTTTTCTGTAATGATTCTTTTAAAAAATAAAAGTACTATATGCTTGCTTAGAAAATTTGAAAAATAGAAATATAACCATGTCTCGAAAGTTCATAAATCAGAAATGTGGTAAACATATATTAAACCATATTTTTCAATTTTTATAAAATATGTATGATATACATTATAAAATATTTGTATAGGGGCTGGGAAGGTGGCTCAGTGGTAGAGCACTTGCCTTGCATGCATAAGGCCCTGGGTCGATTCCTCTGCACCACATAAGCAAAAAGAAAAAAGCCGGAAGTGGCACTGTGGCTCAAGTGGTAGAGTGCTAGCCTTGAGCTGAAGAGCTGAGGGACAGTGCCCAGGCCCAGAGTTCAGGGCCCATGACTGGACCCCCCCCAAAAAAATTGTATATGTGCGCATTATAAAATACACGTATATGTATACATTATAAAATACATGTATTTTGTGCCTATGATTGCTATATAGGTGTGCATGTGTATGTATGTATGTATGCACACACACATATATATAGGCACAGATGTACATGCATGTATGCACATATATACATATAAACAAGCACATATTATATATAATTTTATATATTATATATACATATAGAATAGGCAGACATATATTTGTGTATATAATATGTATATACACACATGTATACAGTACATATAACACATAGGCATATTTATACATATATTTTATTCTACTATTCAAATTTTTGTAGTATACATGCTTTTTCTTGTTTATAAATTCACTATGTCTCAACTACAATCCCATAAAACATGCATTTAGATCATATTCTTGACTCATATTCTATCACATTTATGAATAATATTAACTTTCTTCAATTGTAGCTTACTAGAGTAATTCAGAATTTTCATTATAATAATGATGCTGAAATAGCAGGTTTTTTATTAAACTCAGATAATTTACCCATTTCATTTTAATAATGACCTTTAAATAAACTTACTGGAGACTTCCAGGAAGAAGGGCTTGTAGCTTGTGAGGCCTATAGCTCTAATCTACTGTGAAGAATACCCTACCATATTCCTGAGTGACAAACTGTGTGCAGAAAGGCAGAGATACTCTACTATTTAGAAGGAGTCTGGGTCCAGAGAAAGAAGATCTGATTATAATGTTTTGCTAACTTAGAAAGTAATTTATTCTCTCTGTACCACAGACTTTCCTAATTTTCTCTTTCTATAGAGAAACTGCCTGACCTAGATTAGCTACTATAAATGCTATTTATTTTGGCTGTTTCCTGGACATTTCTCTGGTGTAGGAAAAAAAAACATAAAATTACTTCCCATCTGACAGCAAGTGATTGGTTTTTTTCTCTTTTTTCTATTTAGTTTTGTTGTGGATTTCATTAGCAGCACATCCTTAGTCAGGTGAGTTCCATATATATATACTGGGATCCTGAGTATCAGAAAGGGTGAGGAGAATTGAAAATACCACTCTGAAAACAACTGGCCCTAATGAGCTTACACCCAGTAGTGGAGAGCTAGTGAGCAAATCACAAGTGCTGAAAGGCAACTCAAGGAAGGAACTTCCAGTATTTGAGTATTGTAAAAGTGATGTACAGAGGGGTTACAGTTACATAAGTCAGGTAATGAGTACATTACTTTCTGAACAGTTTCACCTCTTTCCTCATTTTCTTCCTATTTTTTTCTCCTGAACCTCATTACCCCCCAAGTTGTATAGTTCATTTTTCAACATAGTGTCTAGCATTATGCACTTTAATCAATGTCTCAATGCTTCACAATATTACCATGGAGGATAACTGAACAGTTGCTAGGTAACCACTTATCCAGGAAGAGCTTAAACTGAACTCCCAGCTTAGATTAGAAATATAAATATTCCTTAAACAGGGTCTTCCTAGTGAGGCCTGGGCATGTTAGATAGAGGATGTTTCCTTTCATCCCTTCTGCCTCTCTCTGATTTACTCTGCTTTTCCTAATAAATCTTTTCTGGCTCCTCACCTTGTGAGTATTTGTTGTGAATTGTCTTAAATTCCTTTTGTCATTGTATGAAAGACACTAGGATCTAGTTGGGGAATTAATCAAGTCGAAGATGCCCATCTCTTATTAGAAAACTCCTCTAACACTTTCTTGGTGATACCTCAGTATGCAGTAGAACCTATTTTTATAATCTTTTTATCCTTAATTGTCAATTCATTCACTTCTCTTTGTCATTCTGAAATTGTCTCTGGGAAGAATCTAGTGCCAGCTGGAGAAAAGTCTCTGATCCCAGCCACTACCTCAGGCACCTGTTCTGTCAATCAGCATAAAGGAAGACATGTTATACTTAGCCTGTGGTCCTAACCCTTCATTCTCCCCACAGCCCTCAGCCCTGACTGCATGGATGCTCATCTATTTTAAAATGCACAATGGAAATTTGTTCACCCGTCAGGAACAATGGCATTTTATTCTTCAAGAAAATGGATGAACCTAGAAAAAATTATGTTAAGTGAATTAACTCAGAGACACAAAGAGCACATATTTTATCTCATATGTAGAAGTTAGACTTAAATTTTAAGCAATAAGAAAACATACAAGGCCATATGCATATGTATGTGAATAAATTGACTATAGTAGTATATACAGGGGATTATGTCAATGGTGTAACTTCCTTTAACAACTAAATTACAGTTTAACAAAACTAATACCAGGAAGCTGGAACATGTGTTGTCAGGGATGAGGAAATAGAGAGAGGAAAGGTTGGTGAATGTAGCCCTAATAGTCAAGATACATCTCTCTCTCAATATAGATAGTTAGAGATAGATATATCTTGATTTCATACATATATATACATATATATGTATATATACATATATATGTATATCTATCTATCTATCTATCTATCTATCTATCTATCTATCTATCTATCTATCTATCTATCTATCTATCTATCTATCTATATCTATAGAGAGAGAGAGAGAGAGAGAGAGAGAGAGAGAGAGAACCAAGTAAATTGAGGCCGTGAGTGGGATTGGGTGAACTGGGAGAGATGGGGGAGAAGGATTGAAGGAGTGACTGGTCAAGATGCAGTGTACTCATAAACTGATCTGTTGAATCAAAACCCCTTTGTACAACTACTTAAAGATAATTAAAAATGTAATTTTAAAAGGGGCAGAGATCTTGCATATGAGAGAACACATATGAGAGAAAATGTCCTGGCTAAAATGACACAATTGTAAAATGGGAGGGTAGTCAAAGGGACAGGCACGTAAGGAGAGGGCAAAGAGGAATGAACAGACTCCAAGTACTTCCATACACATGTATGGACATAGACTATGAAACCTATTAAAACCATTTTAAAAGGGAGGTGAAATAAGAAAGAATACTAGTGGGGGTAGAGAGGATAGTACATATGCACATGTATGAACTATCACAATAAAGACACTATGCAATTAATATGTGCAAGTAAAAAGGGCAGACATAGAGATGTTTATGTATATGAATTTATATACATGCAAATATGCTAGAAAATAAATAATCATGCAAATATACTAGAAAATAAATAATCTATAAAAATAACTAACAAAAATATCTAAAAAACACTTATCATAAAGAAAGAATGTTAAAAAGGTGGAACGCAGAGATGTGTCCTCAGAGATGTGATGGAAATCACGAAGAAGCTCTTAACAGGAGGCCCTGAGGTCCGACCTAATGCTTTTTCTCTCCTGTTTATGGTTCCTTTCAAAGACTTATTGCTTCTTTCCATTTCATCAGGACAATTCTATCCTACTTACTTTACTGGAGAAAGAGCTTTAGCTGTGTAACTTGTGATGAGAGTTCCCAGCTAACTCTGGGTTTGTTCTTTGCAGCGACCTGATAAGTGTGAGTGGAGGGGTTCACGGCCTCTTTCAGTGCTGTATCTGATGCACAGAAATAAGCACAGGTATAAGCCCCACAATCCTACTTGCCAAAATAGAGCATTGATTTGTTAAAGTACAGTGGAAAAAGTTGGCTTTCAACCTGCAATTTTTAACCCTTTCATAGGCTGTAACATTTTATTACGTATTTCTACTATCTTAAAACACAAAACATAAAGCAAACTAAGCTGGAAAAAGAATAGGATAAAAGTTAAAACACAACTTGTTCCTGTATGCATGTGATCATTTGTTTTCTGAGGTGTTGAGGTAAAGTATTTTTTAATTATGTATTATACTCAAGAAAGTATACGGACACCTGGATTAAGCTTGTAAATAAAGGAACAAAGAATTGCTATTATTGAATTTTCAGTGGCTCATACTTATAATCCTAGCTACTCAAGAAGCTAAAATCTGGAGGATTAAGATTTTAGGTGCATTCAAGTAGAAAACTCTACAAGATTCCATCTCCAAAATGATCAGCAAAAAGCTAGGTTGGAGGTGTGGCTCAAATGGTAGACAGCCAGCAGAGCAAGCAAGCCAGTAAGAGTGGGAGGCCCCTAAAAACTGCTGTTTTATGTGCAAGCCAAATACCTTTTCCAAGGAGACAGTTTGTTTTCATTCTTAGACTAACCCCTCAAATAGAAGACAAATTTATACTATATGAAATCAGTCCCAATGAAAGAAGAAAATTGGCTTATTTTCTTTCACTCTTTCAGAGAAGCCCTTTTAGGCATGTTAGAATAAATAAAACTAGACAAAAGTATCTTTAAATATAATATTCTATTTGTTTTATTTTTAATGACTTTAAGGGCATAATTCAGTGAGAATTGGCTTATATTCTTAGGCAAGAATTTTTTTTTCACAATCCAAATTAAAGAATGAAAAGAAATGTTCTACTGTTCCCTTACCATTGATTCCCTTTTGCTTTTGTTGACAGTAATGATACTTTAAATCTAGTTTTTGATTCCTTAGAGTATATAATAAACTTCTAGGTGGGCTGCATGTCTATTTGTTTTGATTTCTCTATGTTGTTTGCCTTCAAGAAACAAATATCCGTGAAAGGATGATAAATGACTGCTGAAAACTGAGTTTCAACCTTTCTGTTGATTACTTTTGGGTGTGTCAGCCTCAAAACTCACTAATGCCAATCACTGGCTGAGAGTCAGCCTCTGAAAAGTAATAATTGATGCATATATATTTTCCAGAGCTGTATGATACACTGAAGTTCAGGGAAGATTGTAGCACCCTGAGAGAATGTTTGGATAAATGCAGCCACACCGACCTCTCATGAGGTCATATCATTCTTCCCAGGATATTCTTTCTATGCATATATTAAAGTCTTCTATTTTATTTGATAATAGAGCCTTTTTTTCTATTAGGCAAAATGATATTTCCATAAAGGCTCACTTTCTCTAAGTTATAAATTGCTTATTTTTAGGTTAAACACTGTATTTCATCATTCCACATATTTTGGCCATGAGTTGTTAATTGTAGAAATTGGTTGATAGATACATGAGCATTTATGACCATGTTCTCTCCTCTTTTACCTATTATCTTTACAATTTTTTATACCAAAACTTCTGTGTGTGTGTGTGTGTGTGTGTGTGTGTGTGTGTGTGTGTGTGTGTGTGTGTGTGTGTGTGTGTGTGTGCTGCCAGCTAGTCCTGGGGCTTGAACTCAGGGCCTGGGCACTATTCCTGAGCCTCTCTGTGCTCAAAGATTAGCACTCTACTACTTGAGCCACAGCACCAGCTTTTTCTGTGTATGTGGTACTGAGGAATTGAACCCAGGGCTTCATGCACGCTAGGCAAGCACTCTACCCTAAGCCACATTTCCAGCTCCATGGACATATTTTTAAGGCTTCTGCCTCTTCTGGAGGTTGCCCAAGCAGAAATTTTTATTTTTAAAATTGTTAAATTCTTAAATTGTTAATTTTAAAAATGCATCAGGTTTACCTTCATAGCAACTTTTAAGTGTATTGCTATGAAAAAGTAGATTTTGCAGAAAATTTTAAGATTGTTTTCCTCAAATGAATGAATTGCTTCACCCATTAAACAGATATTTAATATTCCCTTCAATGTGACTCCTGATACTCACCATCCTATATCTTACTTTCATGAACTAGGTTGAGATTTCTCACAGGTATAGAATCAAGCAGTATTTTTCCACTTGTGTTCAGCTTATTTCATTTCATGTTTTCAAGGTGCATCTATGATGTCACATATGATATTTTTGTGATTGAGTGATACTGCATTATTTGTATATAACACATTTTCTTTACCCATCTGTTTGTTAATTATTTGGATTACTTTTAACATTTTGACTTTTGAGACTAGAACAGTATGGTTATGTCTTTGAGATGCAGATCTCAATTCTTTTAAACATATATCTAAGTGTGGTACTTCTGGATCACATGGTAGTTGTATTTTTAATTTTTTGAAACTGTCCATTCTGTTTTCCACAGTGGCTATATCATCTTACAGACATCTATATTGTATACAAAGATTCCTATAGCAGTACAGTCTCTACTCAACATTTATTGTTTTGCAATAATAACCATCCCAACAAGGCTTCAAAGGACATTTTATTGAGATTTTGATTTCCATTTCCATGATGATTAGTGATAATGAGCACATTCTCACAGACATGGCTACAATTTGCTATGTCTCCTATGAAAAAAATCATTTATTCACATCATTAACCCATTATCACTATCTTTGATTAAGTTATAGTAATACTTTACATGTTGTAGTTAACTCCTTTATATATGAATTATATATTATATGGTTTGCAAATAATTTATACAATAATTATACAAAATAATAGGTTTTGTTATGATATTTCTATGGATGCACATAAAGTACTTTGGTCATATTCATTCCCCTTGTTGCTCCTGCTTTACTTTCCCTCTCCACATTATCAATCATCCATCCCACTTTTACATTTGTGTTCCACACCCCTCACCAGATTCCATGCATGAGAGAAAACATGGGCTACTTGCTATTCTTTGTGAGAAGGCTGGCCTGCTACAGTTAAGATGAGGATCTTCAGTTCTATCCAGAGTGAAGGAATGTCATAATTTCATTCTTTTTATGGCTGAATAAAACTCCTATATGTTATATATATATTTTACTCAGCCATATATATGTATATACATATATATGGCTGAATAAAACTCCCGTATATAATTATATATAATTTAATAAATAATATGCAATTATGTATTATGATATATATTATAATATGTATAATTGTATACATGATTATATATATATAATTTTATTATATATAAAATTACATATATAATTTTCTTCATCCATTTTGTAGAGCCTCTAGGCTGTTGTGAAAGTAATTAAGCTCTTGTAAATTTGTGTAAGGAGGGTGTGGGGGGGAAGGGAGTGTTTGTAGGTGCCAGGGTGCAAACCCAGTGTTTTGTAAATGCTGGGCAAACTCTACCATTCAACTACATTCCTATACCATTATGTACAGTGTCTTTCACCTTTTTTTTATTGTGGAAATATGGCACAGAGGGGTTACAATTACATGAACAAGGTAATGAGTACATTTCTTATCAAGCATTGTTTGCCTCCTCCTTTGTTTCCTCTTCCCATCCCTTCCCACCCCCCTCCATCCCTCTCCCCTACTCCCCCCCAACTCTTCAGCCCCCTGTGCCAAAGTTGTAAAGTTCATTTTTCGACTTTGTTAATTTTTCAAATTTTGTTTCTCAGAAGCATTGAGTTTGATGTAGTCACTTGATTATTTTGCTTTAGTTGCTTGTGCTTTTGATGACTCACCCCAAAATTTCAGTGCTAAGGCCAGTGTTAGGAAAAATTTGCATATGCTTTCTTTTAGCAACTGTATAGCTGTGGGTCTTCCGTCTAAATTTTAAATTCATCTTGTGATGCTTTTGTGTATGATGGGAATTCACTTTCATTCTTCTACATGTGGGTATCCAATGTTTCCAAAACCACTTGCTGAATCAATGTCAAGCAGCGCTCAGCCAGTGCTGAAACTCTGTGTCTCCTTTTAACTTTATATGCATGACTTCATTTTTTTTTTCTGTTCAACAATCCTATGTCTCTTAAAAAGTTAATTCCTCAACTTCGGCTTACTTTCCCCAAAGTACTAATAATATTAGTACTAATTATATTATACTAGTTATAAAACATACTTTAATGTTTTCTTGACCATTATTTATGCTTCTCTAAATTTAACTCAACCATACTCTAGTAATGATGCTCATTTGGGTGGTTTTTTGTTTATTTGTGTTTCTGATAGCTTTACAGTTGGAAGAAAGGAAAAATACAACAAAAACTTGTCCATAGTTTTTAACCAGTAACTTTCATTGTTGATGGTATGTTATTGATTTTAGACTTATAGAATTAAGATTCTATTTTTTTCTCTAGAAAGTCTTATCTTGTGCTTTCAGACAGGACATAATTTGAAGAGAACTATCTGCCTGAAGTCCTTCTCTAAGCCTTATGTCAAGAATCAGTCCATCCTCCAAGACCTCTCCTTAGCATGGAACAATGATTCCTGCATGGAGAATTACCATGCATTTCCTGATTCTTTAGTGTCTTTCTAGGACCTAAGCACATGTCCTTTGTGAACACAACTTGTCAATAATTCACTTTCAAGACATTGGAGTCTAAAGTATTAGGTATAGAAAAATGAAGAAGTCTGTGCTAGTAGTCAAAGGAGGTAATAGAAAAAATTGCTTTTCTTAGTTTCATCTTGGGATCAGTTTTCATTTCCTGGTTTTGAATTTTAGGACCAGCTAGTGAAGTTTTGTTGTAATGGGTCTGCTCATTTGCTCCTACTCATTGGCTCATGAAGTAACTCAGTATTGTTTACTTGTCATTTAAGATAGCTATCTTGTAATTTTAATACAGATGACATTTTATTTACAACGGCTATTTGTGTGTCAAAAAAATCCACTTTTACAGTTTTAACATTTTTTACTTGTGTGTGTGCCACTCTTGGGACTTGAACTCAGGGCTTGTGTACTATCTATCAGCTTTTTTGCTCATGGCAAGCACTCTACCACTTGAGCCACAGCTCCACTTCTGTTTTTTTTGGTTGTAAATTGGAGATGAAAGTCTTGTGGACTTTCCTGCTGGGCTGACTTTGAATCATGATTCTCAGATCCCTGCTTCCTGAGTAGCTAGGATTACAGGTGCAAGCCCCTGGCACCCACCACTTTTAACTTTTTAAATTACCAAATAACTTAGCACATTTTCACTCTCAGCTCCAATTATTGAGTCTCATTCTACACATCTTATCTTTCTGTGTCTTCTCTCTACACCATTTCTGAAATCTCTATTCCTACCACACTCCTGACCTTCATCTATGAAATCCTTTGCTTCCTTCCCCAACCTCCTTGTGTTTAATTCTAGACTATCATTTTCTCCAGGCCAGTCTGTTCCTAAGTCATATTCCTTGACTGGTGCTCAAGATAATTATCAAGAGTTGGTTAAATGATAGGCTGGGGAAAATAAAATCTTTCATGTCTGTTGTATAATACTAAGAAGAATGAAAGAAATATAAAGTTTCCTTTCAACATCAATAAAATATTCAAAATGGCACCACAAACATTTATTTCCTATGAAACTTGATGTCATAGTCCTGAAAGAATTCCTAGATTTCCTAGATATGAACAGGAAGGAAAAGTACCATTCTTTCACCAAAGAAAACAGCTCCACCAACATTTTATCATATTTTCTCCTGGAAATAACTCAATGTCTGCATGCTGAAAAAATGATTAATAGTCCTTTCTTTTCTTAATGAAACACATAAGAAATGGCAATTTTCACAGAAACTTTAGCTGTTGGCTGCCTAGAATCTCATATTGCTTCACCTCTCCTTTCCTTTACTACTTCTTTCCAACCATGAAAACAAACATCATGGAAAAAGTGACCATTCTCTGTCCACTAAAGGACTTAGCATGACAAAAGGATAGAGTCTGTCTAGCTTCTATATAAAAGGAGTAAAGAAGGTTCCTATTATTTAGGCAGTGATAAAAAAATCCCCAAAGGATAATCTGCTGAGTTTCTACTTTTATTAAACAGGCAGTTGGACAGACAACGTTGTCACCAGGAGATCTGCAAAGCACAGATATGCTGGAGATTACTCTGTACCCTCAGACCAAAGTCTAGGAGGAAAGAGATGGAAAAGACTGAAAATCAGCAGGTCCAATCCCAACAGCTCTGCATTGTTTTCTATAGTAAAAAGATAAGTTCTGAAGAATTCTTTGTATATACAGATGGCAAAGGTAGGTGGTTCAGAATTGGGATATAGATTTTTTTCCTTCTTGGCTTTCACCAATCCTTGCATCCTCATTTGACCTGGAAGAGAAGAGGCGACAGGTTAAATGCTAGAATTCAGGCACACTGCACAGATGTGAGTTTATATTAATCAGGAAAGCCACAGATTCACATATTGTACTGAGAACTATCACTTTAAAATCACACCTGTATTTATTCAATGTGATTCTATGACTTTGAATATTTAACATGTACTGCCTATTGGGCAAACACAAAAGTGAACGTGTTTCACACTGATAATTACATGTAACCTTTAGGCAAATATAAAAAGTAAGTATCACTAACACCATTTCACAGATGAGGAAACTGAGCTTTAGGTTTTAGTGTCTTACTAAAGTTTACCAATTAGGTCATTGTGAATCTGACTCCTCAAACACTAATGCTTTATTATTATTATTATTATTATTATTAATCATCTTAGCTATTGGAATGTAATTAGCTGTTTTCTTTTCCTAGTTCACCAATGTTTTAGAACATTTTGATGTCAATATTTAAAGCATCAAGTTAACACTTATAAAACATTTAAAAGAGGGAATTGGCTTCAGGAAATTTGTTCCAGATAGCTGTACATGGCTAGGTGGCACAAGAGCAACCCCAAACTCAAACATCAACATCTATTTCAATGCCCATTTGAACACTATAAGCTTTACTTGGCTTTGAAAGGAGCAATGCATGGCCCTTTGAACCCTTCAAAATCTGTGTGATGAAGTTGAGAGCAGTCATTAATCTCAGAAATTTACACTGGCATTTCTATTGAAATAGGAAATATTTGAGTAGGGGTGCTACTGACAGGTGATCATCTGATCTTACTCTATTTTGGATGTATACCCTGGAAATTGAAATCTACTTGTCTATGTAGGAAATACTTCAATTGTGCCTTATATTTTCTAGGTTCGCAGAATCTTTTGGTGAGTCTGACTTATAGCAGTGTGTAAAGAATGAAATCATAGATTCCACATTGGACTCAAAATGTTGCACAAGTAACTTAGATAATGACAGGAGTCTCCCAGTCTAATTGTCTGTCAGACAAAGAAAGTGATGACCCCTCCCTAATCAGATGACTACTGTGAGGATACAGGGAGAATGCACCCTCAACTCTATTTTTCTCTAATGATTTTAAGTCATGCCCCATCCATACCACCTGGAACCAAGATCACTAACCAAGATCAGGGGAAACTGAAATTTCATCCAGCTAGAATGTCTTTTTCTACAATGATTTGTTCTTAACACTAGGAAACATTCCTGTTGTTAATATTGCCTCCCATGCAAGGAGAAAGAAACCCCTAGAAATTAAAGGAAGGAATACTCCTACAAAAGTGTACATGCTAGCTTGCAGCATGGTTATTCACTGTTTTAGAAAATATTTATCAATATGTCTTTAAGTCAAGTTTCTTGTGGTTTTGTTTATGGCAAGTCTCCTATGTAGGACAAGAGGTTCAGGACATAAGTATAGTGCTTTGAATTTGCACAAAGATTATTTTGACATTTTTGTTCTGAGCTACCTCATGCAACTAGATTTATATGTGAGGAAGGAACAGAGGATATACTTTCAATAAAATAGGAAGCAAATCACATAGAATTTTACTAAATATGATAGTAAATGATATTGTGGCTAGAATATACATTAAACCTTTTTTAAAAAAAATAAATGTATACAGACTAGAATAGGTAAATGAATGCTAAGTTAATATAAGAAAGAATGGGTTGTTTGAGTTCTTAGGAGCCTTCAATCCTACTCCTAAGGGTGAAACCAAAAATATCCTAGCTTATAATTTTTTTCTTTGTTTTGTTTTGCTGGTTCTAGGGCTTGTACTCAAGACCAGGGTACTCAAGACTAGTAGGATCAAGGCTTTACCATTTGAGACACAGTATCGCTTCTAACTTTGTCTGAGTTGTTTACTAGAGATAAGGGTCTCAAGGACTTTCCTGCCCAGGCTGGCTTCAAACTGTGATCTTCAGATCTCAGCCTCTTGAGAAGCTAGGATTACAAAGGTAAGCCACTTGCACCTGGCTCCTACCTTATAATTCTTGTGTTCTCAATTTCTCATATCAAAGCAATATGACTAATATAATTTTAATAAAATACTTATTCAATATACAAATTAAATAGCAAATACAAGCTTATTAAAATATAATTCATTAACATCTTTTATTACCATAATAATACACTCCTAAAACTATAATACTTCTCCCCCAAATGCTAGGTGCCAGTGGCTCACACCTGTAATCATGCTACTTAGGAGACTGAGATCAGAGTTCATAGTGCAAAGTCTGTCTGGGCAGGAAAATCTGTGAGACTCTTATTGCCAAAAAAACAGCAAGAAGCCAGAAGTAGAACTATGGCTCAAGTAGTAGAACACCAACTTTGAGTGAAAGAACAGTGCTAAATGACAGTGATCAGGTCATGGTTCAAGCCCTAGAACCAACAATAATAGTGATGATGATAGTAATAATAAGAAGAAGAAATAAAATTAAGTAAGTACTGAGTCACGGTTTATGTTTCTAAGATCATACCTTCAAGTCTTCCTTTAACTTCATACTTTGATCTTAGGCAAAGTAATAATAGTGACAACAATAATAAAAATTCAATTAATTTTTCTGACACAGTGCCAAATGCTATAAAGTCAGTGGTTCATAAAAATATTTTTCAATAATTCATTGAAATCTTTGGGTTGAAACAGTTACGTTATCCACTAAAACTCTCAAAAATTGGAAATTGAACACAAATTCATCTTTTTTCTTTTTTCTTTTTGAACTCTGGGATTGGGTGCTGTCCCTGCACTCTTCAGCTCAAGGTGAGCACTCTACCACTTGAGCCACAGTGCCACTTCCGGTATTCTAGTGGTTTATTGGAGATAAGAGTCTCACAGACTTTCCTGCCAGGGCTGGCTTTGAACCACGATCCTCAGATCTCAGCCTCCTGAGTAGCTAGGATTTCTGGTGTGAACCACCAGGACCCAGCCCCAAATTGATCTTATAAGAGCTTATTTATTTTTAAAGTTAATCTATCCTGTTGGCTGATGAAGAGACTCCTCAACAACATTCAGGAAGTGGGATTTCAAAGTTAGTAACTTGTGCTGAATTATACTATGCCTGTTAAATAAAGTATTTTCAGTGCTGGGAAAAGTTGAAAAGTGTGACATTGTGGGATATGACATTTCATAAAAGTGGTTTCAGGAAGTGGCACTGTGACTCAAGTGGTAGAGTGCTAGCCTTGAGCTGAAGAGCTCAGGAACAGTGCCTAGGCCCAGAGTTCAAGCCCCACAACTGACAACAACAACAACAAAAAGTGGTTTCAGTCTTGCTTTGTTGCTATATGATCTCTCTTCCTCCCTGTCTCATCTTTGCATGGTAGGTCACAGAGAATAAACCCTACCCTGCAGGACATCATAGGAGATTTAGTCATTGCTCATAAACAATCTATTAATGAGGATAGAAATATATTTTAAAGATAAGCTACTATATTATCCCCCTATGTTTCAGGAATTACTTAACCACTGTCACAGGAAAAATGTGACCAGTTGTGAAGTCACTTGACCTCATCTGACTTCTCTGGCCTGAGAAATTTCCAGCATTTACTACAAGAGAACAAAAGCAGAATCAACTACTTCTAGCATCAAAAGCATGAAGGCCAGAGCACTCACAGATGAGGTGGCAGCAGGTGTTGGTTCTGGGCTGTTTGTCCACTCACACTTCCCTCTACTACGTATGTGAACATCAGTTTGACGTATCCTAAAATAAAACAGAAGAAGTTTCAACAATGAGGAAATACACAGCTATAATGAGAAAAAATATTAAGATCAATGTGAGTGATTTTGAACAACAAATCTGCCCTGAACCATTTTCCAGAGGGCATCTATTTGGGTTCAGTCTCTGTCTTTTACTCCTGATTCCTCCTCTAACTATGAACTTGTTGGATCACGTTTCACCCACTAAAACATTCATACAATTATTGGATATTGGAAGCTATCCATTTCAAAAGCCATTAATTTGTAGATGGGAAAATTAGGATCCCAGAGAGAAGCCTGACTACCGAGTATCCAAATAAGATTTGGGGAATAGAAAATATAACAAGACATAATAATACAGTATGGGTTTTAAAATTTATTATGAGAACAAATATTGCCTTTTAATAAATATTATGAATCAAACATCCATTTGTTTGACTGTGGTAATGGAAGCTAGTCATCTCTTGAGATCTGCCTTTGGATGTTGCTCAAGCTGAAATTGCTTCCCTATACTCTCCCCTCACACTATACAAACCAATATTGGTCCCTTTTTCCTAGGATAGCCTGAATCTTTTCTTCTCTCTCATATGAACTCCCAGATTTATAATCAAACAATCCATCCTGAAGAATAATTTGTAAATATTTTAAAATAGAAGTTCACTGATCCATACTTTATTTTCTCTTGAGTTGTTAAAATTGTCATTAAGTAGTTGTATAAAGGAGCTGTGATTTAACAAAGCAGTTTATGCATACAAAAATCAGTTTTTATAACCCCATGTACAACTTCTTTCTTTTATGTTATATCATTCACAGGAAAATTAATGTAAATTTAAGGATCTTTCCAAGATTAAAAGACAATGTATCAATGAACCCTGTTTTCATGTTTTGGGCCATGTTTTTTTTTGTTTTTGCCAGTTGTGGGGCCTGAACTCTGGGCCTGGGAGCTGGCCCTCAGCCCTTCAGCTCAAGGCTAGCTCTCTACACTTGAGCCATAGTGTCACTTCTGCCTTTTTCTGCTTATGTGGTGCTGAGGAATCGAACCCAGGGCCTCATGCATGCAAGGCAAGCACTCTACCACTGAGCCACCTTCCCAGTCCCTGTCCTGGGCATGTATATAGCATTCTTCAAAAGATAAGTAGTACTCATACTGCATTGTTAGTCTGGATCTAGATGGAAAACCAATGATTTGTCACCAATGTCCTCACTGAAAACTGGTCACATGGAGGCTTAGAGAAGGTAAAGGATATATATTAAAGCAAGGAGAATCAGAATCAGAATCTGATAGCATATGAACAGAAAATCAACAAGAAAATTAATAATAAAGGAACTAGAGTGGGTCCTTTGTACTTAATCTAAAATAAAACTATTTTCTAGAAGTTCATTGTCAATAGTCTGTGAACTAATTGCTCAATGAAAAACTGAGTCTGAGAAGGATGAGGTAATATACCCTTGATAACAGTTAGTGAGGAATTTAAAACAGACATCAATGTAGTGTTAGGGGTTTTGCATGGCATAACCTCCTTCATGAGGAAGATTAACAGAAGTTAATGCTCTTTTGAAGCATACAACTTTTTAGATGTGATAGGAGGGATTAAATCCATGTGGCAGTTCTTCTCAGGTGATTTCCTTTGCTTCATGCTGGATGGATGATGCTCTTATAGAGATTCACTACAACCATTGTTAACACCACAGTTTCCTTTTTATCTTTGATTCAGTAAGCAGGACAACAGCAGATGTAAGCAACTTTTTAAAAAGAGTAGCACTAAATCCTTTCTATGTTATATATACATAAAAATTCATACATTATTTTTATTTTTGGTGTTCTAAGTACTTAAACTTGGGGCCTCTTGCTAACCAAGCAAGCTTTCCGGAGTTAAGCCATGATTTCAGTGTTTTTTGCTTTCGTTTCTTTGCTAGAAAGGATCTCGCACTATCTGAAAATATGTAAGGATTGGGCCAGTCTTGGCTAGCCTTGGAACACAATCTCCCTACTATATCTCTCTCCTGCAGATATTACATACAGAAACCACTGTACTTGGCTTAACAGACTTTGAGTTTTAACTGACATGATTAATAGGCATTTTGTAACACATACTAGACTGATACCCAAGCACTGCCATTTATGGAAGATGTACAGTGTGCCTCGTGTACTCACAGGTTTTCATGACAAAGCATGCAGGGATTGGCATAGGTCTGGCCATCATCACCACAGACATAATTTATGTTCCTTGGGCACACGTAACCCAGCCTGGGCAGTAATTTGTAGTCTTTGCACATGTCAGCATCCTGAGTGAATAAAGCACAAAACAGATTTGCTTATCAGCATTCAAGGAAAAGCATAGGCTGGAAGAACCTCTTGAGTACTTGAATCCTATTTGAATGAATGATTAGAAACAGTACTGTGACCTGGGTTATTCAAACTCATGTATTTATTTAACATACCATATTTGGTGTATTTAACCCCTCATATTTGGATTCTATAAACTAGGTGAGTAAACAAAGAAAGAAAAAGAATGAAAACTGTAAGAAAGGAGAAATCTTACAAAATAGAGTCATGACAGGCTGGAGCATACTTAGGAAGAAAACTATGGTGTGAATGATGCTAAAAATAGGATTCATTTTTTTCCCCTTAAATCAAGGAACTGGCTATAAAGACAATTTAGGAAGAAAATATTCACAGGTAATTACCAACTTTTCTCATAGATTTAGTTATCAGTCTTATCAGAAAGTAGTGCATTTATTAATTTTATCATATGAATGATAATTGCTTTTGTATTACTGCTTTTAAGGATAAAATAAGATAGTGCATCCAAATGCATAATGTGTCTGTCACATATTAACTGTTCTGTGAGAGTTTTTACTATGTTTCCTCAGTTAATTTAAAAGCAAAACCAAAAACCAATAGGTTACCTGCCTAGCAAGGGAAAGGCCCTGGGATTAGTCCTCTGGACCACAAAAATATATTTGTTTTTATAGCTTTGGGGGAATATAATTTAATAATACTCATAACAACTAAAACTTTCATCAGATTAATCAGAATAGAAGGTTAGGAGAAAAAGAAAAAATAGATCTGAAAACAAAAGACGGTGGAAACTTAACTCCCACACTATCAAACATTGTAGTAAATATTAGCAAATAAGTACTGCAGATTAAAAACCAAATTTGTCAAGCTAAAAATAAAACAAGTGACACAATGATGTGGTTGGTTTTGTTGTGAGCTTTTTAAAACCAGAAATATACTTTAAATATAAGGAAAATGGGAGGATGAAAGTAAAAATGTAAGTTTGGTATGATTCAAAGTAATAATAGGAAATTTAGAAAGTGGTTTAGAATGAATGAACGATGATTCATACATACAACCATCTACCATACACCATCTATTATACCATACTACCACACAATAATTCATACATACTACCATCTACCGTACAAATACTACCATACCATACTACCACGCAATGATTCATACATACGACTACCATCTACTATACAATATCTACCATACCATGCTACCACATAATGATTCATACGTACTACCATCTCAATGCGCTATCAGATCAAGACCAAGGAAAGCAGAAGAAAAGAGGAGAAAAGAGGCAAAAGGAAGGACATACAAAACTACGAAGGACCAAAAGAATCAAAACAATAAATGAGTTTATTATCTGTTTTCAGAATTAACTAAGAAGATTATTCAACATGTATCACCATTAACAGAAATAAAATCACATCAGTGTATCACCTGTAGATAGAATAAGGATAATGTGAGAATGTTATGAATAATTCTATACTAATAAATGCGACCATTTAGATAAAATTGTAGACTACATTTTTGTTGTGAATGAAACAAAAAAATTAACACTTTAACTGTATTATATATTATATATTTATTTGTATTTATATTTATTTATATATGATATATATAATATATGTAATTTAAATATATTATATAAATATGTATTATATGCTTGATAAGAAATGTACTCATATCTTGCCCATGTAATTGTAACCCCTTTGTACAATATTTTCACAATTAAAAAAAAGAAATGTACTCATTACCTTGTTCATGTAATTGTAACCCCTCTGTACAGTATTTTCACAATAAAAAATAAATAAATAAAAATCTGTATTATATATAAATAAATATAAATACATAATATAACAAATATATAAATATGTATAAGACATAAATATATAAATGTATATAATTATTATATGTTAGTACTAATTTCAGAGATGTCAGTGTTTGCTTATTCCTTTGTTTTGATAAATAATTCAAACATCTAAATAGATTGCTTCAGAGTATGGTGAGCTCCATGCCGATACAAATATTCAGAAAGAGTTTTGATAAGTAATTTGTATGAATCAGGAATTTCTATCATACTTTTCAGGTAATGGCTGTGGCAATATTCAGTAAGTACTAGGATAAATCACTGCAAAGATGAAGCAGATAGAGAAAAACAAGCAGTGTACTTCTCTTTTCCTTACATAGTACATTAACTCTGATCAAACTCTCTTGGCTCCTCCAACATGGATCTAGTATCCAACCACCTCTCAGCTTCCTCTGCTCCCATTGTGATAAAATCCAACTCTCTTTCCTCTGGATGGCTGTACTCACTAATTAGCTGTGAGCTGCTACCTTTTAAAAGCCTGCATTACTCAACTGCCATTCACTTTAGTTTGAATTTTAGGTTACTGAAAAGTGATTGGCATAAAGGAGGTAAATGAGAGGAAACTGACAAGACTTTTGATCTACTGAAAATACACAACTGACTCCATCAATCCCATGTTTGACTGTGTATGTCATATATATATATATTATATATGTATGTCATATATATATGACATTACATATGTCATATATATATATATGACATACGCAGTCAAACATATACACAGTCACTATGCACCCACTTCTTAAAATTTCAAGATGTATTCAATTGAATCAGGATTACTAATCCCAAAAAGCAGAATAAGGCTGAGGAATAACAGATGAGTGATCTCAGAGCTCTAGCCAAGCATGACAGCATTTGGCCTTTGGTCCTGCTGTCCCTTGGCTGCATGGGATCAGTTTCCTGCACCCTTTCCGTCAGATTAAAGGACTCCAATTGATGAGTAGCTTTTCAGGAATAGTTGCTCTTACCAGAAAAGCAATAGAGGCATCTGGGCTTTTTTCTTCAGAAGCTCTAATGTGGCGTGGCTTTTCTTTAAGTTTTACTCTTTCCAATGCTTCTTTCTGACTAGAGAAGGAAACACAAATGATTTAATAAAATAAGCCCTGAGAACATTCAATCAAAAAGTGACCCTGATAAGATGTTCAGAAAAGCACACACGTAGTCTTATTTCCCATCCACTTGGGAGGTATAGCTCGTGGAAGACCAGCTTGGACCTTGAACAAGACCTTACTTTTCTGAAAAAAGGAAAAGCTGGTGGTTTATGCCTGTGTTCCTAGCTACTCAGGAGGCTGAGATTTGGAGAATGAAGGCTCAAAGGCAGCAAGGGGAGATCGTTCTGTGAGATCATAAATGCATGATCTTAAACCTGTGCTCAAAGTCCTGAGTTTGAATTTCCTAGAAACAGGAACAGTACCCCATGAAAAGTTCTATCAATGTTACTCGTACCTTTGCAGTGCTTTTTCACAACTACTACCCACTATGATCACTATCATCATAATCAACATCACCATTATCATCACTATATGCTCTGCTCTTCTGCTCTTGTAATTTGGCTATACATTAGAACAATTCCTTAAAATTTCTCAGCAGCAACTTCTGAAAGACAAATCTTTGGGCCCTAGAAATATATTTTGGAGTAAATGTAAGCCAGATGCTGGTGGCTCATGCCTGTAACCCTAGCTCCTCAAGTGGCTAATCTCTGAAGATCCAAGAATTTTAATCAGAAGAGACTGGGACATTCATTTCTAATTAATCAGCAAAAAGCCAGAAATAGGAGTATGGTTCATGTGGTAGAGCACCAGCCTTGAGCAAAAACAAGCCAAGTGAGAGAGCTGAAGAGACTGAGTTTAAGTCTAAGTAGAGGCACAAAAAATCATCTATCTTCACAGAAAAAAAAGACTTCTTTATTGCATTTGCTGTTGTGGTAGAATAAAGATTGGTATTTCTTCTTTGATGTGTAAAGTTGATACAAAATTCAGCTGAGAGCTAGTGCAAGTCCCAGGTAGAACCTGCATTAATATCCCTGACTGTGCTAGGTCACAGCACCCACTTAACGTCCTTGACTACAAAGACTGGCTTTAAGGACTCGATGGATTTGTGAACACGCACATTTACTCCCTCAGCACCTCTGAAAGTGCAGCTCCCCTGCAAGCCAAGCCAGAAGGCCTCTTACTCACAAGACAGCTCGGCACTTGTAGCATTTGTTTCTGTAGAACTTTCCATCTGCACCACGCACGGGGTCCATCTCCCGAGTGCAGGCCAGCTGGTTGTTCTTTACATACTTCCGGAAGTCTCGGCACTCATCCTAGAAAATGAGACAGGGAAGTGAAGGAGGCCTGTACTCTTTGTTGCTTGGCGTTTTATTTTATTTTGTTTTTGGCAGACTTGGCTTAGGCTGGGACTCACTGCACTGATCCCGGCAACGGAGGCCAAGGAACTCCCAGACTGTCTAACAAGTGCATCCTCTGCTTCACTTGGAACCTCTCTGCACTGGTCCTGGAGTGTAGAGAAACATAAGACAACCCTTGGGTGACCCTCTTTATCCAACTCTCCATTCACTCATCATTGTTTTTTCCCCTATTTTCCAGATGAGGTGTGCTCTTAACCCAAGGAGGATCTCAGGCGATCTAACTCTATAAATGTGACATCACTGTTAAAATAACTGCTGGAAGAGGTCTTCGTGATGGTCTTGAAAAGCAAATAGAAAAGGCAGCGTGACCCATGCAACACTATTGATTCACTGATTCTGAAAATCATCTGGAGAGAAAAGAAAAAAGACATCAAGGAGGAGAGCCAAACAGATGCTTCAGATTAGTTTATGTTACCTGGATGATTAGAATCAACATCAACAAGTTACCTAAAGCCTCATGCCACATTTAATGTGTCAGAAATGAGCATGCAGTTGAGATGGAAATGATTGGTACACTCTAGTTTCAATCCAAATCTGTCCCAAATCAGAAAGATTAAAGCAATTATTGACACACATTGTGGCAGAATTCTCTGTGATTTTTTTTAAAGCATCAAGCCCCAAACCAGAAGAATAAAATAGTCTTATTATGACCCAATGTGATCATGTGGGAAAAATCAATTTTCTTTCAAGTAAAATAATTACAATTTTTGTTATCTAAACACCAGAGAAGAAAGCCATGTTTGGGAAAGAGAACAATAAAACGTTAAGCAATAACCTTTGCATCATTTGAAGGTTTGGACCTTGACTTTTCTTCATCATTCTTTTTTCTTTCATTGGCTTCTCGCTGGCTGCAAAATACAAAGTTGCAGCATAATTTTTCTAGAACTTTCATTGAATTGCCTTTCAACCAAATAACTTTTTACACATTTTAAGGGAGAACAAATCAAGTACTAGTTCACATGTCTAAAAAAAAAATCTATTTGTTTTTGAGAAGCTAGTTACTTCTGATAATTGGAATTTTCATTTGAGACCATGTTCTCAACTTTCACTGACTCATTTAATGGACTGTTATCCACGATCTTAGTGTTCTAAAAGGCTATTATTTTTGTGTGCCTTAATAGAATACACTTATTCTACTCACTATCTAGAGAATTATTTCATTTCGCTTTCTCTACTTTTCAAATTAAATTATAAGTACACACCTCATTTTGGTTATTCCTTATAGTTACTGTGTTCTAAAGCTTATTCATTCTTAAGAGGTATGATCACTTTGTAATTCTTTTATAGATCAGAGGAGCCAGTCTGCACAAGGTGGAGGTTCTCAGGTCATTCTCTGAGAGCCTTTTCTTTAACAGTCATTGATTCTATCATAAATGAAATAATTGTCATTTTCCTAACTCAGGGTCACTGGTATGGTTCTCATGGCACAATTAATTAATTAATAATTAATTTTGGTCAAAGCACTTTGGAAACTAACTGCATAAAAGAGATTGATCTTTATGTGTATACTCAAGTCTTAAGGTTTAACTGACAGGAGTTCTTTCCTGGCAAATAGGCACAACATATGAGACTAGAGACGAGCCTGTTCACGTACAAGACACTCTGGCACATGGCGCACTTGTTCACATGCATCTTGCCATATGGGCCTCGAACAGGATCATTTTCTCTGGTGCAGACCAGCTTTCCATCTCTCTGCTTGCTCCGGAATTCATGGCACACATCCTGCCAATAGAAGCAAAATCAGATTTTACCATGCTAGTCTAGTGTTCTTCACTGGAAAGCATGTTTTATTTGATAGATAAGAACTCATCACACTTGAGAAAAAAGGATTTCACATTTTTAAAGACTCTTTGTCTGGCTTGGTGCTTTTACCACTACCTAAGGCAATCCTCTGCTTTAAAGACATTTTTTTATTCCAGTTTTGGAATTGAACCCTGGTCCTCAGGTCTGCTAGGCAAGCACTCAACTACTTCGTCCATGTTGTCAGTCCTTTTTGTTTCTATTCTGGTTTTAAGACAGTCTAGTAAAGTTTGTCCAGGCTGGCCTCCAACTCATGATCCTCCTGCTTCTGCCTCCTGAGTAGCTGAGACTGCAACTGTGTACAATCATGTTAGACTATATTTTTAACATCTTATACATTATTCTGTCAGGCTGAGGCTTAAATTTGTCTCCTCACGATTCATTAATGCACAATCAATAAGTCTAAGTTGAGTGAAAAAGAAAGCAAAAAAACTAAAAACATTCCTATGGCTATACATACAAACAAAGCCCAGAGCATCAATTTCTAAAAATGAAAGTGTTGCATGCATATTACATGCTAAGGTCCAGGGGATCACCCCTGTAATCCTAATTATTTGGGAGGCTAAGATTGGGACAGTCAAGGTTTGAGGTGAACCCTGAGACAAACACATTTATGAGATCCTTTCTCAATCAAGAGCTAGGAATGGTGGTACATGCCTATTATCCTAGCTATGAAGAGAAGATCAACAGGCAGATTAAAGTCCAGTTGGTGCCAAGGAAGGAAGGAAGGAAGGAAGGAAGGAAGGAAGGAAGGAAGGAAGGAAGGAAGGAAGGAAGGAAGGAAGGAAAATAGGAAGGAAGGAAGGAAGGAGTGAATGAAGGAAAATAGGAAGGAAGGAAGGAAGAAAGGAAGGAAGGAAGAAAAGAAAGAAGGAAGGTAGTAGAAATGAAGAGAAAGAAAAACAAAAACAAAAAAGAGAGAAAATGAACTAAAACAACAGACTTGCTCTTTTGTTCATGAAAAATAAGAAGTTGAAAAGAGAAGCCAGTAGAACTGATTCCAGGATGCGTGGCTTCCATTGAAATCTTTGAGATTTATAGAAGTCTCTTCAATTTCGTTTAACCCCAAAGTGACAGAGTAGTGATATGGAAATGCTATCTTAAAAACTCTGTTACTGTCCTAAGTTGCAGTTATCCTTCTTTCATTAAATCATTCTGTCTACAAACAATTCTAGGCCTGCTTTATCTGATACATTTTTAAGTCTCTGGAATTGAATTGTTTCACAGCTATCATTTTCAAAAATAGCTAGAACTGTTTTCAATTCCAGGTACTCACAATTTTATGTGCATGTTAATAATGGTACAAGCTGGATGTTAGTGACTCATGCCTAATTATTTAGGAGGCTGAGATCTGAGAATTGTGGTCTAGAGCAAGCTGGGCAGACAAATCCTTGAGAATCTGATCTCCAATTAACCTGCAAAAAGCATAAGGTAGAGCCATGGCTCAAGTGGCAGACTGACAGATGCGACGAAAAGTCAAGTGAGAACACAAGGCCCTAAGTTCAAGACCCAGTACTGTCAAAATAACAGCAATAATAAAATAATAGTAATGGTACCTATTTGCATTGCAAACCTTGTTTTCAAAAATTAGGTAACACGTTCTACTTATTTCTTATGTGTTGTTATAGTTCCTTGAACTTTTTTCAGTTGTAAAATTGAAACTGGCCATAAGATAGAGTTTTGAGAATGTTTAACAGTGATAAGATGTAAAGCTTGTTTTCCTTTGTGTGTATAGGTAAAATCACGACTTATTTTTACATATACCCCAAATACCAATATTTCTATCTATTTATAAATATAGCTACAGTTTTACTTTTCTAGCTGGAGTCTATGGTGCTATATAATATTCTGTTATTTTATTAAGCACTACTGATAAAGCCCCAAACTGAACACTATAGGGTAGTAAAATGCCAGGGCTAAAATTTTTGTCATTTGCTTCCTTTTTGTACTTTTGCTATTTACTTATTGATGTGTTTTTAAAACCTCAGGAATTCAATTATTCACTGAACAAAGAGTCAAAATAACTCGACACTTATCAATGGTGCTATAAGTTAGAGTTTCTCTGAAGTCATTGAATGGTGTATTTTTAGTTTGTAAGAGATAGCCATGTTTGTTTTCTCTTTTCCTTTTCATTTCATTTTTTAAAACCATTACACCCCCATCAATTAGGAGAGAGCAAGTATTCCAAAAAACAAAACAAAAAAGCAAAAAAAAAATGGCTAAATGAATTCCCTGCACAATGTAGCAGCCAGATTTAGTCACTAATACGAGTAATATCTTTGACCTCCTTGTCCTTGCTCCTTTCTCCTGTTGTCCTCTTGGCTTCATCCTCTTTCTTTTTCTTCTCAGCTGCTTCTCGTTCCCTAAAGGAAAGGAAGCAAGAGAAAAATTCAACTAAAGTGAATTAATATCTCTTCTATCCCAAGATCTACTTCTAGAACACCTTCCTTTCACTCAAACTGTTAAGAATGGCTACTACACACTGAAGAATTTCCATTTTGGGAGGGGGGAATACTCACAGCTTATCCTTACACATGGAACACTTATTGACATGAGTCTTGCCATCTGGTCCTCGGACAGGGTCACTTTCTCGAGTGCAGAGAAGATTTCCATTTTTCATTTGGCTTCTAAACTGATCACACACATCCTGGAAAGAAGGAAAGATTGTGTTGAAAGTGTCTTTCCATTTTTGTGTTTGCTTATATTTGAACAATCAGCAGATTTGTCATTTCTATCCAAGAGTCATGCAGCCACCTAATCTCCCTGAAGTTAGCAGAACTGTGGCTATGCAACTGTCCCTGTTGTAATTTCAGAGATGTCTATAAATAGGATTCCTTCTATGTTAGGTGCTATTTATGGTGGCATATAGAATTAAGGTTTCCAATCAGCCATTTGAAGTGAGGATTGTTGAAGATTGATGTCTTGAGAGAGAGACAGAGAAAGACTCAGTTTCAGACTGAGAAGGAATAAGAAAGACTCAAGGGAAAGTGGACGATGGCAGAGGAGAAGCTGGAGGCTAAACAAGCTCTTGCATAGAAAGCAGTTTTAGAGTTCCAGTGAACAGTCCTAAGCCAGAGAATCACACCAAGTGTACCATCACAGTATAGAGAGTTTAGCCAGAGAGAAAAAAATCCAGGCAGCTTGGTCAAGACACTTTACAGCGTGTGCAGCGGTGGTGGGGACAGCAGCAGTGGCCGCCACATAACAGAGAGAGCCCAGATCAAAGGACCCAGACACGGTGTGCGAGCAGATTCTACTCACCACCAGCAAGAACTGAGAAGGAGCAGAAATCTTCATCCTGCTGATTGCAGACCAAGGATAGCCCAGAAACCAAGAGGCTGGAGTGAATACCCCCAAGACATCCTTACTCCTCACGGAGCAGTGGTGGGAAGGTAGCCCCTCCCCCCCACCAAAGAAGAACTCCATCTTTGATATTGACAAAGACCCCAGTTGAGCAGTTAGAACCAACTCAGGCCTTGGAAGAAAACTATAGAAGCCATTCAGCAGGTCACCTGCTGGGCTCAGCTCCACCCTGGGGAAAGTTGCCCTTCCTAAGCAGAGAAGGTCTGCTCCCAGAGGAGTGACTTTCTTCACTGGGTAAACAGAGCCAGAGGCTGGTCTTCCTCCCCACTGCAGTCTAGGCAGCATGCCCAGCAGTGTAAGGGGGAAAAGACAAACAATTGAAACTAATTAATCATAAATCCTGAGAATAGCTCCAGGATGGGCTCTGTGAGTATCTCAGGAGCTAGTGCCTCAAGGAAAGCTACTTATTGCTGATAGGTCTCAGCCCTATCCAGAACCTAGCCTCATCACAGCAGCTCAAGCTAGAGTAAACAGCCATCTCCCTCTTTTGTGATACTCAAAAGCAAATCTTCCTCCCACTGAACTAGCCTGGGAGGAGGATCTCAATGTCTTGGGTTAGACAGAGCATTTTTCTGCCCGCTCAAACAAACTGACTTAAGAAACTAAGCAAGACACAGGAAAACCAAACACCACAAGCAAAACAGAGATTCCATCAAGAGATTGGTTACAGACACAGGGGAGATACAAGATCCTACACCCCCCCCCCCACACAAATTCAAATAACTTGTTTTACTACCTAATTTTTTTAATTTAATTTTTTTCTATTTTTTTCATAATTTTTTCTTTAGGTGTATGTGTGTGTGTGTGTGTGTGTGTGTGTGTGTGTGTTTAACTTTTGGTCCTTTTGTTTTGTGACTTAATTGACATTCTTCTCATGCCCAGATACATGCCCGTCATGTCATCAATTATTAGACCTTATCTTTCATTGTGTACATAATTCAGAAATTGATTGCTGAATGCACAACCTCCTAGACTTAACTTTTTTAATAGTACTATTATTTCTTTATACCTATATAATTTTAAGTACTCCATTTTTAAATTTTTTATTTTTTATTTTTTCATTATTTCTTTTTGTTTCTCTCCTCCTCTCATCCTATCCTTTTCTTCTATCAGTATTATTTCTTTATTTTTACATAATTTTTAAGTGTTTCATTTTTAAATTTAAATGTTTGTTTTTTCATTTTTTTCTTTATCTCCTTTCATTCTGTTCTATTCATTTCCTCTCTGAGATTAGGACTGGTTAAATTCACTCTTTCCATTTTCCTCTCCACATCCCTCTAATCCTATTTTAACCCACAATTCTCCCTGAACCTATTAATTTCTGGTCTGCTGAATGCCATTTTGATGTTCTTAGGCTATAAATTCACAGTTGTTTAATGTTGAATAGATTGTATGTGTTGAACTAGCTTGTATCTGCAGCCATTTTGACTGTGCAACTACAGGACTCTGGTTGATGGTTGCCTTAAAATAGTGTTCTAGCACAAAATTGGTGTTACTTTTCAACCAAATGGGCAGAACAAGCCAGAGAAACACAAGAAAAATGGCAAGTCGAGGTATCTCAACTCCCACTCATGATAATCAGGTGACAGAACAATTAATGAATAATCCAGAGGAGAGTTCCCAAAAATCTCTACAAACACTACTCATAAACATGGTGAGTGAAAAGATTGAAAACCTGCAAAGGACTCAGTGTGAGTGTGATAGGGAGTAAGACAAGGCTAACCAAAGATTAATACAGGAATATCATGAGCATGAGGTAGCTAATCAAAGATTAATACTGGAATTGTGTGAGCAGGCTGAGAACAGTTAAAGAGTAATACAGGCATTGCATGAACAGGCTGAGAACAGTCAAGGAGAAGTACAGGAATTGTGTGAGGGTGAGGAAGCTAATCAAAGAGTAATACAGTAATTGTGTGAACAGGATGAAAATGGACAAAGATCAATAGAGGCATTCATGGAATCCATAAACAGACAGCTGAAGGAATCCAGGGAGACCACAAAGGGAATGCTGAATGGAGCCCATTAGAAGGAAAGGGAATACAAGGAGACCATAACCGATCAACCAAGGGATTTGAGAATAAACACTGAACACCAAATTAAGGAAGTAAAGAAGTCCATACAAGATCTAAAACAAAGCCCCAACAAAGAATTTGAGGCCATCAAAGCCTACCAATTAGAAGGAAAGGAAATAAAAAAAAATAGAAAGTCTTGACAGTAGGATAGACCATGCAGAAGATTGAAACTCTGGGATTGAAGACAGCCTAGATATACAGAGAAAGAACATACAACTATCCAAAATAAATCTAAGAAATATGATAGATCTATTCAACATTTAGAAGACACCATCAGAAGACCTAATCTGAGGATAATGGGTGTAGATGAGCACATAGAGACAGAAGTTAACAGTCTAGGAAATTTATTTAGCAGGATCCTAGCAGAGATCTTTCCATACATGCAAAAAGATAGGATATTCAATTACAAGAAGCTTTTAGAGCCCCAAATATACCAGACCAGAACACGACATCCCATTGTCATACTATAATCTGCACAGGATCAATTCAGGCCAAGGAAGGATCCTTAAAGCTGTCAAGGAGAAAAGATCAATCACCTATAATGGGAAACCAATTAGAATCACCTCAGCAGAGGTGATTTCTCAGCAGAGACAATTAAAGCAAGAAGAGCCTGGAATGATGTATGCCATGCCCTAAAGACAAACAACTATCATCGAAGAATACTGTACTCAGCTAAACTCCCCTTCATAATGGCAGCCCAAATAAAAACCTTCTATAGCAAAGAAAAACTGCAACAATATATCTCCACCAAACCAGCCCTACAAAAGATACTTAAAGACATCCTATATACCCAAACTGAGAATCCAAGAACTATAGGAAGAACCTAGTTTTCACAGGCCCCAAGAAGATGGGTAACATGGCAGGAACTACCAAACACTTCTTAGTTCTAACTCTCCAATTAAGTGACACAAAACTGTCTAGTTTGATTAAAAAGCAAGATCCTTCTATGTGCTGCCTTCAAGAGTCACACCTTGCCCATAAAAACAAACATATTCTGAAAGTGAAAGGCTGGAACAAAATCTACCAAGCAAATGGCCCCCATAAACAGGTGGGAGTTGCAATCCTAATATCAGATAAAATAGACTTCAAATTAAAATTAGTGAGAAGAGATTAAGAAGGTTGCTAAATACTAATTAAGGGATCTCTCCTTCAGGAGGGTATTACAATTCTAAATATCTATTCACCAAACAATGGAGCACCCAAATTTATCCAAGAAACACTATTTTCCCTCAAAGTTCACATAGATCCAAAGACATTAGTTGTTGGGAATGTTAACACATGACTATCCCCACTAGAAAGATAATCCCAGCAAAAACTCAACAGAGATACTGCAGATCTAGTCAACTGCATAGATCAACTAGATTTAATAGACATCTACTGAATATTTCACCCAGCAGCATCAGAATACATGTTCTTCTCAGCAGCACATGGAAAATTTTCCAAAATAAACCACATTTTAGGTCACAAGGCAAAGTTGTCCAAATTCAGAAACATTGAAGTTATGCCCTACACTCTCTCAGACCACAAGGGAATAAAATTAGAACTCAACACCAAAAGCCATCAAGGAAAGTCCTGTAACACATGGAGGCTGAACAACACACTGTTGAATCACCAGTGGGTCATGGAAGAGATTAGAAAGGAAATTCAAATTTGCATGATATTCAACAAAAATGAACACATAAATTACCAGCTCCTCTGGGACACAGCAAAGGCAGTACTCAGAGCCAAGTTTATAGCTCTGAGTTCCTACATCGACAAATTGGAGAGATCTGAAGCCAACAATTTAATGACACATCTGAAGCTCCTTGAAAAAGAGCAGCAAGCTAAGCCCCAATACAGTAGACAGAAAGAAGTTATTAAAATTAAATCACAATTAAATGAATTAGAATAAAAAAAACCATAGAAAGAATCAACAAAGAGTTGGTTCTTTGAAAAAATTTAAAAAATGACAGACCCTTAGCAAATCTTATCAGAAAAAGAAGAGAACACACCTAAAGAAACAAATTCAGAGATGAGAATGGAAACATCACCACAGAAACAACCAAGATTCAGAACATTATAAGGGAATACTTCTCAAACCATTATGTTATTAAGTTTGAGACTCTGGAATAAATTGACGATTTCCTTGCAAATATCCACATGCTGAAACTAACCAAGATGAGTTAAACCAACTTAAAAGGCCCATATCAAACACTGAAATAGAAACAGCAATAAAAGACCTCCCATCAAAGAAAAGCCCAGGACAGGATGGATTTACAGCAGAATTCTACAAGGCCTTCAAAGCAGAACTCACACCAATGCTTCTCTAACTCATCAATAAAACTGAAAGAGAAAGTTCACTACTGAACCCTTTCTATGAAGCCATCATAACCCTCATCCCAAAACCAGGCAGGGACTCTCAAAGAAAGAGAACTATAGACCCATTTCTTTGATGAATATTGATGCAAAACTTCTCAACAAAATTTTTGCCAATTGACTTCAACAATTCATCAAAAAAATCATACACTGCAATCAAACAGGATTCATTTCAGGGATGCAAACCTGGTTCAATATACACAACTCAATTAACATAATTCATCACATCAACAGCAGCAAGGATAAGAACTGCATGGTTATCTCAATATTGCAGAAAAGACAAGATCCAACACCCCTTTATGATGAAGGCTCTGGAAACACTAGGAATCCAGGGAACATTCCTCAATGCAATAAAGGCTGTATATGGCAAACCTACAGCCAGCATTATACTTAATGGTGAAAACCTAAAGCCATTTCCTCTTAACTCAGGAACGAGACAAGGATGTCCAGTCTGTCCACTTCTCTTCAATCTAGTGTTAGAATGCCTAGCTACAGCAATAAGACAAGATGCAAAAATAAAGGGGATCCAAATATGGAAATATGAAGTAAAACTCTCCCTCTTTGCAGATGACATGATCTTGTATTTAAAGAATCCCATGGACTCCATTCCCAAATTACTCAAGCTGGCAAAGTAGCTGGGTATAAAATTAACCCTCAAAAATCAACGGCTTTTCTGTATGCCAACAATGAGAAGAGCATGGCTGAAATCAGGAAAGCAACTCCTTTTGTAATAGCCCCCACACACAAAAAACTACCTAGGAATTAACTTAACCAAAGAAGTGAAGGACCACTATGATGAAAACTTTAAAAACCTGATAAAGGAAATCAAAGTAGAACTTAGGAAGTGGAAAAACCTCCCATGCTCCTGGATTGGGAAGGATCAACATCGTGAAAATGGCAATACTTCCCAAGGCTATCTACAAATTCAATGCAATACCTATCAATATTCCAACCTATTTTTCAATGAAATAGAAGAAGCAATCCAAAAATTGACATGGAACAATAAAAGAACTGGAATGGCAAAAACAATCCTTAACAGAAAGAATAGTGCTGGAGGAATATCAATACCAAATTTCAAACTACCAAGCCATAGTAATCAAAACAGCTTGGTACTGGCACAAGATCAGACCTGAGGACCAATGGAATAGAATTGAAAACCCAGAAATGAATCTACAGACCTATAGCCACCTAATCTTTGATAAGGGAGCTAAAAACATAGAATGGAAGAAAGACAGCTTCTTCAGTAAATGGTGCTGGCAAAACTGGTTAATTACCAGTAGAAAACTAAAGCTAGGTCTGTATATATCACCCTGAACCAGAATGAACTCCAAATGAATCAAAGACCTCGGAGTCAAAGCAGACACCCTGAAAACTTTACAGGAAGGAACAGGAGAAACCCTAGGTCTCCTTGGCACAGGCCAAAATTTTCTTTTCTTTTCTTTTCTTTTTTTTTGTGTTTTGGGTCCAGTCATGGGGCCTGAACTCTGGGCCTGGGCACTGTCCCTCAGCTCTTCAGCTCAAGACTAGTGCTCTACCACTTGAGCCACAGCACCACTTCTGGCTTTTTTCTTTTTGCTTATGTGGTGCTGAGGAATCGAACCCAGGGCCTCAAGCATGCAAGGCAAGAGCTCTACCACTGAGCCACCTGCCCAGCCCCCAAATTTTCTTAATAGAGACCCAGAATCACAACAAATCAAAGAAAGGTTGGAGAAATGGGATTGCATGAAGCTGCAGAGCTTCTGCATGGCAATGTACATAGCTAGCAAGATCAATAGAAAGCCCACGGGTTGGGAGAAGACTTTCACTAGCCATACAACAGATAAGGGTCTCATATCTAAAATATATTTGGAACTCAAAAAATTAATTCCCACACTAACAAATGCTCAAATAAACAACTGCCCAATAAATAAGTGGGCTAAAGACTTTTAAAGAGAAACTTCTCTGAAGAAGAAATAAGAATGGCCAATAGACATATGAAGAAATGCTCAGTCTTCCTAGCCATAAAAGAAATGCAAATCAAAACAACATTAAGATACCACCTCACCCCAGTTAGAATGGCTAAAATTAAGAATAACAACAGATGCTGGAGGGGATGTGGCCAGAAGGGAACCTTACTGAATTGTTTGTGGGAGTGTCAACTTGTTCAACCACTTTGGAAAGCAGTATGGAGGTTTCTCAAAGACTCCACATACAGTTCCATTATGACCCAGAAATTCCACTTTTGGGTATCTACCCAAATGATCACAAACAAGACCATACCAAAGTATCAGCACAACTATGTTTATTGCAGCATTATTTATCATAGCTAAGATATGGAACCAACCCAGATGCCCCTCAGTAGATGAGTGGATCAAGAAAATGTGTTACACACACACACACACACACACACAATGGAATTCTATGCCTCCATCAGAAAGAATGACATTGCCCCATTTGTTAGGAAATGAAAAGACTTCAAAAATTTATATTAAGTGAAGTAAGCCAGGCCCAAAGAAATATAGGTTCACTGGTTTCCCTTATTTACAATAACTAGTATATGTCTGGGACAAGCAGAAAAGTCAAAAGTTATGTACATATGACCATATAAGATGATGTTAAGTGAAATGAACCCTAAAATAGGGACACAGTGGTTTTTTTTCTTGCTTGCTATTGTTTCTAACGTATTTATAATGTACCATGTGATTTTTTTTGTTTCTTTGTATGTTCCTCCCCCATATTATAACCCCTGTTTTCACTGTATTTGATGTCGGTGTCCTGCATCTCGTATATATACTTTTCTAATTTGGCGAGCAGAAGGAAAAAAACAAAATTCTTAAATAGGGATATAGGTTGACCCATTGTAATAGTGTAATACACAAGACATTATGTTGAAAGACGATCTTTACAATTTATGTGTGTGTGGGAATATAGTTGTGGAGTTGGAAGGGAAGGGATAGTAGGGGAAAAACAAAGGAGGAGGTATGCTTCATAGGAAATGTACTCATTACCTTGCTCATGTAACTGTAACCCCTCTGTACAGTATTTTTATAATAAAAAAGGTACAAAAAAAAGACTCGACTGGCCATTGCTGGCTTAGATGTGCTACAACCAAGCAATGTCGGCACTTTCCACAAAAATAGGAAAAGAAAAGAAGTAGATTCCCCCTCGATTCTCCACAAAGGAATGCAATGTTATGAAGAAGTGAAGATGTTAGTCTTAGTGAGACCATTTAGAACATCTTAAGAATATATATGTAACTTTTAAAACTTTGTGTTATTGTAAATCAGCATTTGCTATTGTTATTGTATTTGTTATTGAAAGTAGTAACTTGTTAATACAGCAGTGGAAAAGTAATATACTTGCAGAACCTTGTTTTCTTTAAAATACACGTTTAAAATCGTATTTGAATGTTGGATGCTGGTGACACATATCTATAATCCTAGCTTCTCAGTAGGCTGAGATCTGAGGACCCTGGTTTGAATCTAACCCAGACAGCAATGTCCATGAGACTCCCATGAGACTCTCCAATTAAACATGAAAAAGCTGGAAGGAAGATGTGGTTTAAGTTGTAGAGCACCACTTAAAAAAAAACTAGCAAGAATGTGAAGTCCCATGTTCAAGCTCCAGTAAAGACAGGAAAAAAAAATCTTATTTGACCATGCTGTTGAGGAATGAGATAAACTAGTATTTGTGAAGGTGCTATATAGGATGTTAAATGAAAATATTTCTGATTGGCATTAGAATTTTACACTGAGCCTGCTGGTGCTGTCTCCTGATTTTCTAAGGGAAAAATCTCAGCTAATCACATCAACACCCTCTTTCCACTTTTTTTCCCCCACAGTCAAATATTGACTGACTGATGGGAAGATCATTCTCAAAAGCAAGTTAAGGACTCACTTTTTCTGATCCAGTTCCGTTTGATCTTGAGCCTGAATTCTTATTTTTTTCCTCTATTTCTCTTTGCCTGAAAGAGAAAAGGGGCACTAGTCATCTTGTTAGCACTACTCAGGAATACATGTTAACATCCTTTCTTGCAACTAAATCTGCCTCTCCTCAAGAGGGACACCAGTTGTGTGAGTCAGACTCAAGTAGAACAGGCCCCTTTGTCACAGAGTATATCAAGTCATGTGTTTACAAAGCTTTTGTTACTTGAGTTCAAATACATCCTTCTATAACTTCTGTCCTTTAGTCTTAACTCACAAGCTTGAAACAAAATAGAGCAAATATACTGAATCTATTGCTACTTGGTATTAATCTTTTAGATATTTAAAGCAAATTTCATCCAGATTCCTCATTCAACTTTTCATCGTGAGATATGAGTTGGAATGTGTCATTAATTCCCCACTCTGGCTTTGTAAGTTTGAGTCAACCTATTATAACATTTATTTCTTAAAGTTAAATATAACATTATTCTTAAAGTCCAAAATAGTCATAAGAGCAATATGAGTAGTGATTTAGGTTTACTCTGGGTGTAATGTCTTGCTTTTGTCATAAATTCATGCCAGTTATCTCTAGATTCTTATGTGCATAGCAACTCCCTTGAATGATAGTTAAAAATTCAGATTCACTGATCATCCCACAACTTTATTTATAAGATCTCAATTCTGGCATAGTAACCTGATTTTTAACAAGCAAAAGCAGGAAATTCATATATCTCCAGTCCAACACCCAGATATTAAAAACACTTTCAAAATTTCACTTGTTTTCATACAGGACAATTTCTATGTATGCATATATAAATGCCATAGTTCAGAGCATTGAAGCACATTTTACAGCTATACATAGTCTTCAAAGTGATCTAGAACAGTCTCAATTTACTGCTTGTAGGGGTATTAGGCTACTTGCGGTAATGTGACTGAGTTGGGTCAAAAAGCAATATAATTCAATAAACAGAAAAATAAAATAAACAATAGAAAATAAATAGAAAAATCTTTAGCCTTTTTATACAGGAAGTATATCCTGAACCCATGACAAGAAACTAGCACTCTTCAGCTACATTGGGCACTTATTCCAAATGGTCATTTGGAATCACAAAATCTTCCCAGGATTCAGGCACAAGGAAACATATTATCTATTGTGATGGTGTCGAGGGAACCAAAATTATAAGATGAAACAAAGGAGGAATCAGCCACATGACTGGCTACCCTCCTAGGATTCCTACATTTTTAGGAAATGCAAGAGAAAGATGTATAATTTAGTAATGAACAAATGGTGATTTTCATGGAGGAGTCCATAGACTATGAAAATAGCCCTCGATGCAGGAAGGATGTGTGACAATCGTTTAGACATGCCTAATGTGATAAGCACTTACAGTAACTCTTTACACATGGCACATTTGTTGTTGTATGATTTCCCATCAGCACCGCGCACGGGGTCACTCTCCCGAGTGCAGCTGAGTTTTCCATTTTTCATATGTTCCCGAAATTCAGCACATTGGTCCTGACAAGGGAGAAGAAGCAAGCCTCTTGAGTTACTTAATCCACTCTATTGCCATGAAGTTTGGTACAGTCTGAACAAGAGAAATTCTTGTTTATTTCACCTTATAAGAATTATATCTTCTAAAACTGTGGTTGGAGGGCTACTATTCACAGAGAGAGGCCAGAATCATCCATATTCTAATTATAAGGGCTCCATTGTTATAGCTCCTAATGCTTCCTTTAAAAATTCACATTAACAAACTACAATGATGACTGGAATTTAGCCCACAGACCAACTCTGTCCTGCTCTTGTCCTGGCATGTAACATTGTATTGAAACACTCATTTATTTAGGTTTTATTTATAACTCCTTTTCCTGCAAAAATGGTGGAAACAAGTAGCAACAATCAATGCCCTATGACATACAATACTATAGTATTCGCTAAGGTTTTGCTAAAATCTGGTATGAATAAAAGGGAGAAGCACAATGCAGCAGGAAGCACATAGTAATGAGAAAATTTCAAGGATAGGCTTTCCTGAATTATGGAGAACAGACATGTACAACCATCTACTTCTTGATGATTCAACCTCCTAAAGTAAGTGAGATGGACAATAAAGAAGGGATAGAGTCCATCAAAGGTATTTCTGAGGCATTTGTTGGATTCAGATGCAAAGAGATGGTATTCATAAATCTCACAAAACTATTTCCACAGGCTCCAAGAGTTATTTTATGTGTAATCCTGTCAGGTTCATGCTATAACATGTTTCAAGATCTATGCTAAACTTGCCTAACTTATTTCCTTTTATCCCCATAGAAGTGCTGAAGAAAGATGAAGTTAGTCTTTATGAAATGTAAATTGAAGTGGAAGGGGAAGGATTGCACTCTAATCTGCCCTCACCATCTATGTAGGAAAGATGCCTTAAAAATCTGGGTTCAGCTGGGCACTGGTGGCTCATGCCTGTAATCTTAGCTACTGAGATATGAGGATCACAGTTCAAAGCCAGCCGGGCAGGTAAGTTGGTGAGACTCTTATCTCCAATTAACCACCAGAAAACTGGAAATGGCACTGTGGCTCAAGTGGTAGAGTGCTAACCTTGAGCTGAAGAGCTGAGGGACAGCACTCAAGCTCAGAGTTCAAGCCACATGACCAACAAAAAATAGTAATATGGCTTCAATTGAGCACTGATGGCCCATGCTTGTAGTACTAGCTATTCAGGACCTTGAGAACTGAGGATCCTAGATAAAAGCTAGCTCAAGCAGACAAATCTAGGAGACTGATTGCCTATTAACTAATAAACCAATAAAGAGTAGTAGTATGGCTCAAATGAGTGTCAGTCTTGAGTGTAAAAGCCAAACAAGAGCATGAGATCCTTAGTTCAAGCCCTACTACCCACACGTGTGTGCACACCTCCCCCCCCCAAAGAAAACAACGAAAAGAAATAATATTGGCTTTATCCAGAGCAGAAAAGAATAATGAAAGCCAATGAAGAGCACGTGATACTGATGAGAAAGAATAGTGTCATAGGGCTAGATTACCCGAGGAAGGGTATATTATTAATAATTTCCAGCTTGAAGAAGTCAAACAGAGTCCTTAAGAAGCTTCCTTAGCTAATATTTCCCCTACAGCTTCAAAGAAAAGTCCTTTGTTGTTCTAAAAGCCATTCAGATTTATTACAATCTACAGCTCCCTACGGCTCAGGCCATAACAAGTTCCCCTGGCACTGAGTCTGGCCCACTGTGGCTGTAGGATAGGCAAGCTGCTCTCACCTTAGCTTTCCCTCCACCACCATTCGAACCTGCAGCATTTCTCTGATTTTCTTCTTCTTTTCTCTTTCTTTCTTCATCTTCTTTCTTGCTGGAAATTAGAAAGTGGGAAATTGGGAGGAATCGCTTACAGAGAGCAGAGCACATTTCTCTGAACCTTTCACCATCACTAAATCTACAGTCCCTCTTCTCTCAGAATGAAAAGAATGTGTCATGTGAAGTTCTTGGCCTGGCAAAATTTCTCATTACAGTGGAAGAAAACCAATATACATGACTACAAACGAGACGAGTGATTAATTAGCATTTCTTGAATGTCCACTGGGTACCTCCTTCTGTGTTTCTTATAAATTCCTCATATTTAAGAAGCATCCTCCCCCAAGAATTACTTTATTTACCAAGCATTAT
This sequence comes from Dipodomys merriami, assembly GCF_024711535.1. Taxonomy (NCBI): domain Eukaryota; kingdom Metazoa; phylum Chordata; class Mammalia; order Rodentia; family Heteromyidae; genus Dipodomys; species Dipodomys merriami. The sequence goes on along the minus strand of NW_027204159.1, from coordinate 15,157,327 downwards.
ATTCTTCCTGGGTTGTCTCCATGGGAAGAAAAATAAAACACTAGAGCCATCTTTATTTCCTCTCTTAAAAAAGTTTACAAAGCTGTTGCCAGCAACACTGATTTTTAAGTTACTGGATTACTACAGACCCTCCTTCAACCTCAGGACCTTTAGGAATGAGCCTCTTCTTTCTCTTTTTCATCTTTTTACTGCTAATATGTGGATCTTCCTAGAGAAATGAGGTTTCTGCTACTTCCTTTCATACATGAAAAATTGTAGTAGTTTCTCACTGCATGTAGAACTGATCTCAAAATGCTTGGTTTGGCATTCAGTGTTGGTAAAGATGGTCAGTTCTAATAAACGAATCACATGTTCCTTACTGTATTTTTTTTTTCCTGGTTGTGGGGTTTGAACTCTAGGCTTGGGCGCTGTCCCTGTGCTCCTCAGCTCGAAGCGAGTGCTCTACCACTTGAGCTACAATGCACTTCCGGTTTTCTAGTGGTTTATTGGAGATAAGAGTCTCACGGAGTTTCCTGCCCAGGCTGGCTTTGAACCGTGATCCTCAGATCTCAGCCTCCTGAGTAGCTAGGATTACAGGCTTGAGCCACTGGTGCTGGCTTATAATTTTCTTAATTGATATCTCACCTATGTCATTGTCTCATCCTTCTTGCCATGATTGTACGGTCTGTTGTAGGGTCTATTTCTAGCTATACTTAGAGCTTTCAATTAGTGGTGCCTTCCCCAAGGTTTCATAGCTTCTTACACATGTCACTACCTACCTCTCAATTTCTCTCTTGTACCACATTAGCTTATGTCCAGGTCTAATACTTAGTACATTATCTTTTTCCTGAGAAGGATTTGTTACTCATCTTTTCCTAATCATACATGTTGCACATTTTAGACATTCGACCATTTTACTATTAAATACATCAATACTTTAAATATACTTCCACACTTTGGGTGAAAGAACACTTTTCATTTGCTGAAATGGGATATTAAAAATAGTTATAGGGTTAGATTGGTTATAAAACCTGTGCATTTTTTCTCCAACTGAGAATTCTAAACTAATCCAGAGAAAATATTCACTTGGGAGAGGAGTTGGTATTTTAACAAGAAAGATGTTATGATTTGTTGGTCGGTTCTACCCCAGAGAACATAATAAGATGTCAATATATTATCTGTTTATTCCTAGCACAATAAATCTTGGACATTATAAAGAAAATTTCATTTGAAAATGCTTTATAAGGAATTAGATGTTTCTTTTATATACAAGGAAAGAAAGAATAAAATACATAACCTGTCTGGCTTTCTGCCTCCCAGCCTCTCCACCCATCAATAAGAGCTTTATTTGTGTACTCACAAGACTGTCTTACACATAGCACACTTGTTGCCATGGGTCTTGCCATCTGGGCCACGCACAGGGTCATTTTCTCGTGTGCAGTAAAGATTTCCATTTTGCAAAAGATGCCTAAATTCATTGCATGTATCCTAAAAGAAGGAGATAAGATGAGAATTTGGGTATTTTCTTGATTTTTAGTTTGTTTGGTTTCTATTAAACACTTCCAAGAGAAAATGGCCTAAGAATTTCTTTGCTAGCTACTGGATCATTCAATTCTTATTAAGATCGTAAGAATTAAATAGAACATTTGTATCTTTTCTTTGAGAGCTAGTTTCCACATTCAGACTGGAGCTACAATCACAAGCAAATAAGATTCTCTTAATGACTTTGGACCTCTGGGGACTGTCCTTGCTGGGATTTATTGTCTATCTCTAATATATCATAATGAAAGAACATTGCGGTGCCATAGAAAAATAAATGGATCCTATGCTTGAGAAAAACCTCAAAGTTCTGTGGTCTAATTCTCCATACTGTGTTTCAATCCCTTTCATCCCAGGTCCTCCGAGAAGGTATCCAAGTTCTGCAGTGATAAGAACTCTATTATCTTACAGATGGTTCATTCTAAAATTTCTACTAGATAACTCCCACAAATTAGCCATAGTGATTCTTTGCAGGGACCTTGGAAAATAACCTTACTAAGTCTCTACATTTAAGGTTCATTTTTCTGGCTTATTAAAAATAGAATGCATACAGCCCTTTTGCAACATGAGAGTTCATCAGATATTTGTAGACAATTTTCTTCTTTGTCTACCATGCCTCCCAATATTCTCTTCCAAGAGCCACAGATTCTCAGAAACTTCAGTTGTTAGGTTTATGACATGATCATATAATGTTTCTTACCCCAAGTTCTGTCTTAAGTACAGTCTGATAAGTACTACCCTGTTGAAAGTTCATTTTGTTATTAGTTAGAATCTCAGTTTTGCTATCTAGAGAATTGGAGTGAAGGCTATTGGCTTTGTATACCTCAGATACCTCATGAGTACAATGGTTAAACTGTGTTATCTATTCAATATGTAATCCAAGTGTTATTTATTCAATATACATGCCAGATTTTTCTGAGAACAAGTAAGCTAGGTGACATATGTGGTGTGTGTGCATATACATGTATCCTTAGTGTCTATACATGTATGCTAACCTCTAGAAACCATGCAGAATATCAGATGAAGAATTGTGTGTAGAATAGAGAGAATAAACAAATCACTTAATCATTCAAATTAGTAATTGGTCCCAATTAATATTGAATATGTGATTTTCCTAAATTCTTTCTCTTAAGTTGAAATTCAATGAAAATAACTATAATTTCTCCTTCTAGTTAGTTATGCCTCAGAATTCTCTGCTGATAACTGGTCAGATTTTGTAAAAGAGAATGGCTCATCAATACAAAGTACAAGAGATAGCAGCATTGATCTCATATGATAGAGTTTTCTCTTCTAAAGATTCCTTTCTGTGGACAGAAAGGAACCTTACTTCATTGTTGGTGGGAATGTAAACTTGTTCAACCACTTTGGAAAGCAGTATGGAGGTTCCTCAAAAGACTTCACATAGAACTCCCCTATGACCCAGCAATCCCACTTTTGGGCATTTACCCAAATGTTTACAAACAAGACCACACTAAAGCTACCAGCACAACTATGTTTATTGCAGCATTATTTATTGTAGCTAAGATATGGAACCAACCCAGATGTCCCCTCAGTAGATGAATGGATCAAGAAAATGTGGTATATATACACAATGGAATTCTATGCCTCCATCAGAAAAAATGACATTTCCCCATTTGTTAGGAAATGGAAAAACTTGGAAAAAATTATATTAAGTGAAGTAAGCCAGGCCCAAAGAAACATAGGTCCCATGGTTTCCCTTATTTGCAATATCTAGTATATGTATGAGTCAAGCAGAAAAGGTCAGATAATGTGAGGTCAGGAAAATGAACCCTTAGATATGTATTTTAATGTTTTTTTCTTTCATGCATGTGTTTCTAACGCATTTATAAGATTATCTCTTTGTTGCTTTGTATGTCCCTCCCCCACAGTATAACCCCTGCTTTCACTATATTTGATGTCAGTATAACTTGTGGAGGAGATGGGGAAAAAACAGTTGTTTAAGGATACAGGTGGACCTGTTGCAACAATGAGAAGTACAAGTTGTCATGTCGAAAACAAGCTTTACAATGTCGGTGCGGGGGGGGGGGGGAAGGGGGGGAAGGAGAAGGATTGGGATTGGGGGGGAGGGGGGAGGCTGGGAAGGGATGTGAAGGGTAAACCAAAGGAGGAGGGTGCAATGCTTGGTAAGAAATGTACGCATTATCCTGCCCATGTAATTGTAACCCCTCTGTACAGTATGTTCACCAATAAAATAAAATTAAATTAAAAAAAAAGATTCCTTTCATTTATATACACAATTGTGTTCAATAAAAGTGCAATAACTGCATCCTACAGTGACAGTTATTGAGATGTGACAGTTATTGAGATATCATGTTTACTGTTTCTGCTTTTTGATAGATATAGAGAAATGACCACAACCTGTTATAACAGACCTGGAATCAGTCCTTTGGCCTCAAGAAAATATTATTTGCATACTACTTATTTTAAAATTTCTTCCCCACAGGTTACCACTTTTCACTGTATTTGATGTTGGTATAATTTGTGGAGGGGAAGGGAAAAAACAAATTGTTTAAATAGGGATACAGGTGGACACATTGCAACAATGAGATGTACAGGATAAACTATACATCTTTGGCATGGAGGAAGGGTTGTGGGGTGGTGGGGGGTGTTAAGGGGAGGGAGATGGGAAGGGCTAGGAGGATAAGAAATGTACTCATTACCTTGCCCATGTAATTGTAACCCCTCTGTACGGTATTTTCACAATTAAAAAAAAAATAAAGGCACAAACTATGCTCCTAGTTTGACCAAACGAGGGAATCCTAAAATATAGTGTGTTAGGAAGAATGCTGGACTACGTGTCAGGAAGTCTATGTTTAAATTCTATTTTAGTTTCTACTTTTCACCCTTAAGATACCATTGAAGATACAGGTACTAATAGTTTTATACACTAACTTTATGAGCAAGTTCTTCGGTCTCTCTGGACTTATATCTTCATTTTGCAATATGGGGATGGAGTACATTTAGAGAGAGGTTTGAAAAACGTGCTCTGTGAGCAAAACCTTTCCAGTGCCCTGTTTAGGAGAATAAAGTTTTCTGAGCACACAGTTGTGCTCTTTGTGTGTCCATAATCTTTGGTTGTGTGATAGCTACAGCTACCGAGTTCAGCAGTGGTAGTCATGATGCTGTGGCTGATAGAAGCCACTACTTGGCCCTGAAGAAAAAGTTTGACAGACCCTGGACTAAAAGAAGATCAATTTTCCTCATGGCTATGGGCCTCTCACAATTCCAAGAGTGACTTTTACAGAGAAATGGCAGGCTGCATCTTTTCGTTATGGTTTGAAGATTCCAGGACAATTACCTTTTCAGCCCCTCTTTTAGCTCTAGATTCAGCTTTTTCTTTGGCTTCCTGCAAGCTGTACGAGAGAAACAGGAGAGAATCATTTTTAGAACATAATGCATATTGCCTTTTATTTTTCCTTGATGGTACTGGGATTTGAACTCAAGGTCTTGTACTTGTTAGGCAACACTCAACCACTTGAGCCATGCCTTCTGCCCTTGGCTGGTTATTTTAAAGATAAAGTCTAGTAAGCTTTTCTGCACATGCCGACCTAGAATTTCAATTCTCCTGATTTCAGCATCCTAAATATTTAGAATTATAGGCATGGGCCACCATTGCCCAGCTCAATGCATATTTTCTTAAAGGAAAAATCTTTCTAGGTACAACTATTCCATTACTTCTATACCATTACTACTGCTTAGGAATTTGATGGTAAGTACAACCCCCCCCCAAAGAATTGTTCTTTTTTTTAATGTTGCTTAGAAAACAAGACATATAACAATGGCAAAAGAGTAAATATATTTTCACATTACAAATTTTTTGGGGGGAGGAGTCAAGATTTTCATCTTTTTCCCCAGAAAGTATCTCATCTCAGATATGATTGGATATTAGAGTTTTGCATTAGCCATGACTGTGCCCTAATATGCACAGAACATCAAAGGCTGAGTCTTTATATGGCATTCACTGTAAAGGAAATAGTTCTTAGCATAGTGGTCCTTCTTCCGTGGTGCTTCCAGTACCTTTCTCAACATGGATGCACTAGAAAGAAATGTACTTCACATGTGGTTTTATTAAAATAGATTCCCAAGCTCAATGCAAAGAAAGTTTGGCTACATTATCTTCCTCAGTCTCATCATTTCAGTACCATCCTTCTCCCTACACAAGGCATTCCTTTAGGCTTCGGGGGGCAGTGGCTCCAGCTCTACTCACAAGAATGCTTCACACATGGAGCAGGTGTTACCATGGATCTTCCCATCCAGACCTTCAATAGGGTCATTCTCTCTGGTACAAGGGAGCCGTCCATTCCTCACATGGCGACGGTACTCACTGCACAACTCCTACCAAAGGAAGGAGGATTCACAAAAAAATGACTAAAAATTAAGTATAATCAATATATAACTCATTTAGCTATTAATACATGAACAATAAAGCTCCCTTTGCAATACCCCCTGCAAAACTTGGAAAGCCCTTAGTCTAAGCCACTGAATTGGCACACCAAAGGAAAAAAAAAAAGTAAAAAGAAAGAAATGAAAGAGAGAGGGAAAGAAGGAAGAAAGAGAAAGAAAATGTCCAATGAATATGTTATTCTGAGTCAGGGAAAACGTGAAAAATTCAAAGGATAAATGATCATCTCAAACTGGTGAAGGATTTGTGGTATGTTGAACAGCAGCTCTTGCTCCCAACACTATTTTCAAGTCATAAACCTGAGACCTGAGAATGTATTAACTAACATGGTAGAATGGCTTTTACAGATGTGACCAAGTTAAGGACCTTAAGATGGAAAGAGTATCCTGGATCTTCCTAAGAGGCTCAGTGCAATCACCATACTTAAACTGCTAGAATTGAGAGACAATAAAGGATGAGTGAGGACTCCAGAAGAATAGGCAGGAAGTGCGACAAGGCTAGCTGGAGAGGGAGCATGGAGTCCAAGTGTCGTGAAACATGGATGGCTCCCTAGAAGCAGGAGAAGCCAGAGATGGATTCTTTCTTGGATACTCCAGAGAGGAAGACAACCCTGCCAATCCTTTGATCTTATCCTGGTGAGATCCTTGTCACAATGTCTAACCTACAAAACCAAAGATAGTAAGTATACATTGGTGAAAGTCACCAAGTTATGATCATTAGTTACAGCAGCCAAAGAAAACTAGTATAGAGTTTAATATTCTTGGAGCAAATACAGAGAAGTAACTACTACATGTTAAAATAAAACATATCTATGGTAGTCCAAGCTACTCAGGAGGCTGAGATCTGAGGCTTGTACTTTAAAGCCAGTCAGGGCAGGGAAGTCTAAAGACTCTTATCTCCAATTAATCACCAAAAATCCAGAAGTGAAGCTGTAGCTCCAGTTGTAGAGTGCTAGCCTTGAGCAAAAATGCTCAGGAACAGTAGCACCCAGGCCCTGAATTCAAGCCCCAGTATCATCACAAAAATAAAACAATAAATAAATATTAAAACACTGGCATATTTAAATTTAAAACACTGGCATATCAGAGTTACTAAGCATACTATACAAATTTGGAAAAACTGTAGGGAGTAGCTAATACTCATTTTGGACCATAGTAAGTGGACATGTCTTTGATAGAGTAAGCTTTATCCAATGTGACACATCCTGTTGATAACAATGACATTTAATAGATAACAGTATTAATAATATTAGTAAGAAATATGTAATAATAAATAGTAATAAATATATAGAATAATAAATAGTAATAATTACATGGAAGGCAACATATGATAGACCAATGCTGGTTTGTATTTTTTTTTTGTCAGTCATGGGGCTTGAACTCTGGGCTTGGACCCTGTTCCTGCGCTCTTCAGCTCATGGCAAGTGCTCTACTGCTTGAGCCACAGCACCACTTCTGGCTTTCTATTGGTTTATTGGAGATAAGAGTCTCACGAACTTTCCTACCTGGGCTGGCTTTGAACTGCTATCCTCAGATCTCAGCCTCCTGAGTAGCTAAAATTAAAGGTGTGAGCCACCGACGCCCTGCTGACCATTGCTGCTATACACAAAGAAATCTCTTGGTACTTAATAAGAAAATAATACAAGCAATAATAACGTACTTATTTTAGAAATTAAGGAAACACCTAAGACACATGATGTGTTTACTTTATTGTCATGACGATCGAACCAAGACTGGAACCATGCCAGTGTGACTCTAGATCCAGCTTTTTAACCATGCAATTATATTGAAGTAAGGAGGTCAGGTCTGGCCAGCACCATATTGGCCACATGGTTGATGGTTGGGTCTGGCATCTTGTCTTCATGCTGGGGGAAGGAAATGCCTCCATCCATCACCAGCCGCCCAGGTTATGGGCATGCCCAGATCTCTGGAGGCAGGGGCAGGCACTTGGCTGAAAGGTTACTGAATCTGTCAGTCCAGTGCCTGGGACTGGGAATTTCCTGTGGACTGTCCCCTGCTTGGACCCTATTTAGTCCCAGCCCAGCCCAGACACCATTATGCCATGCTGTGTGTGTCTCTGTGATTGTGTCCTGTGTCCTGTATCCTGGTTTGTCTCCATGGCATCCCAATTCAGCTCTCCATTGGAGCTGAGTTGGTTTGTTGGTATTGTTTTTGTTCTTTCTTTCCTTTCTGGCCTGTTTCCTACCCTTGTTATGTGTATTTGGAGGCTGCAGGCCTTGGTAACAATTGTCTGTTTGCAGCCTACTAACTGTGTAATAAAGTCATCTTCCAAAATGTGGCTTCTGGAATAATTCACTTTAACAACAATATAATCCACAAGACAAGGAGACATGAACCATTTCCTGGCATGTCCAAGAAACAAGAAGATGGCTAATGTGACTGATGAGAATAACTATTCAGCATTAGGAAATGAGGCGTGAGCAGTGGCAGATGATGTACAGAGGATGTTGGCATTGTATCCCATTGGAAGGGCCTTAGCTCTTACTCTGGGTATGATGAGAAGCCAGTAGGTGGCAGGCCCTGCTTTATGTTGTGAAGTAATTACTGATATTTAAGAGAGTCAGTAGCTATACATAGCTATGAGGGAACAAAAATAAGAACAGAGAGCCATATAAGTGGGATTTTCCAAATTGAGATTAATAAAGGAAAGGAATATAAGAAAACCTGAGACACTCCTTGAACAAGTATTGACTGAAGAGTGAATGGATCTAATAAGAAAGTAAGTCTTTGTAGATATAAAGATCGGAATACACTTGCTCAATCTATAGTCACTGAAAATCCTGAGATTAGGAGAGGGGAGAAGGAAATTCTCCTTAGGAGAATGAGCACTGAGCGCTCACATGGCCCTGCTGATTTACAAATACCTGGACTGCTTCTCTCTTAACCTTTTCAGTCTCAGCTTTCTCCTTTTCTTCTTTCTCATTAGTTTTCTTCTCTTCTTCCTCCAGTTGGCTATAATAGAAGGTACAAGCTGAGCACAATTCACTGACTTTGGTAGAATGTTTCAAGAATGAGTAATGATTTTCCAAATCTAGGATTGGAAGAGCTCAGGAAAGAAATACATAGCCATACCAAGAAATATTATTACTTTGGCAATGTGTAGATTATTCAGTTGTATATCCCCTCCCATGCATGAAATAAGCATGCATTTTTAAAATCAGTATGAGGCCTTTTAATTTGTATGAAGCCTTTCTAAATCAGTGTGAAGTTTTCTTAAAAAGCCACAATTGGCCGGGTGCTGGTGGATCACGCCTGTCATCCTAGCTACTCAAGAGGCTGAGTTCTGAGGATCGCGGTTCAAAGCCAGCATGGCCAAGAAAGTCCGTGAGACTCTTATCTCCAATTAACTACCAGAAAACTGGAAGTGGCACTGTGGCTCAAGTGGTAAAGTGCTAGCCCTGAGCTCGCTCAGGGACAGCGCCCAGGCCGAGAGTTCAAGCCCCATGACTGACAAAAAATAAAAATTAAAAAACCCAAAACAAACAATTGTCTTGAGTTTTGAAAAACTGCGAAACTTTTGATATTCAAATGAGTACTACTGTTTACCATGAACGAAGTAAGTGTGATGCCAAGTTAATTCGTGGCTATGTAAACGATGTTTCAAAATAAATAGTTCAACTGTAATTTTAGTGGAACTAATTTGCATATTAAAACTAAAGTTTTGGGTTACAATAATGATTTGATTCCAGAAGACTCAACAGCTTATTTTTGAGGTTAATTATAAGCCTAGCATTCTTGTATTCTAGCCAATGTGTGTGTGTGTGTGTGTGTGTGTGTGTGTGTGTGTGTGTGTGTGTGTGTGTGTGTGTGTGTGTTATGTGTGTATGTGTTAGTATTGGGGTTTGAACTCAGGGACTGGGCATTGTCTCTTAGCTTTTCCCTGCAGGCTGGTGCTCTACCACTTGAGCTTATTCTTGTTGCTAGCTAGTTGGAGATAGAGTCTTACCAGCATTCCCTCTCTGGGTTGGCTTTAAACCTGATCTTCAGATCTCAGCCTCTTGAGTAGTTAGAATTACAGGTATGAGCTTCAGCTAGTGAACTTTTGTGAGCCAGCCCAAGCTGGCTCCAAATTCTGCTGCCTCAGCCTCCTAAGTGTTGGGATTACAGACAAGTAAATGCTCATGCGCTGCCTCATTTTTGACATTTTCTACTGGTGTGTATTATATCAAAAATCTTTAGCATTTGCTAAATCAACTCATTGCAACAATCCCAGAAAGTTGAGGAAATGAGAGAAAAACCCTATCTCAGGCCACTATTTGAATACCCTGCTCTGTCAGTCTCTACTTTTAAGGAACAGTATGCTTTACAAAGCTATAAGTTGAGTGTTGTTTTCAGTATTTATTTTAGGGCTGATGTCAGGAAGAAATTCAAAAGCTAATGAAGCATGAGAATTTGAGGTGGAAAAATGTAACCTCTGTCTTATCTCTCATAGAGTTCTGGTCTCAAGATTACCACAGCACTTGGCAAAATAAAGCACTAGAATTTCTTAATGTGGTTTAGCAGGAAGACATTTGAGAAACATCTAATATATAACTCTGCTTCTTAGGGAGTTTATTCTATGGTAAACCACTTACTAAAACATGAATCACCTGCACAGAGTAACATCCCTGAAACAAATGAAATCATCTACATTCCTCTTCTTGTTCAATATATAATATATATATATATATATAGAAATATATATATTATATAAATATATAAATATTTATATATTATACCCATATCTGAATATACTCAGAGTAATAAAATATTAGAGTTAGAAGAGAGCTCAAAGAGAATTCATGATCCCGACCATGATACTTTTGCTTTCTTTGTAATATATAAATGAAGACTAACAAATATTAAAAAACATTTTGTAGGAAGTTGAGTCTTTACCCTTGACATAATTAAAAGCTAGAATTATAACTGGATAAGTGTAAAACTATCACTATATGATTCAATATTACTTAAGGTCTTGTCCACCTACTTTTAAGATTTTCTAGCATAAACCTATGGTTAATATATTCTATGTAGGTATGAAGAATTTTAGATCCAGAAGTGAATAAGGATGAAGACATACAATGAAAGAGCTGGACTGTGTACTTACAACAGGCTCTCACACATGGCACACTTGTTCATGTGCATTTTCCCATCGGGACCAGGAACAGGATCATTCTCCCGGGTGCATATGAACATTCCTTCCCTGACTTGGTCCCGGAATTCACTGCAGGTTTCCTAGAATATGAGGAAGATGCATTTGCAGGACAGTTTTCTACCTACCCTGCATTTTAAATATGTTAAGGAGTATGTAAACCACAATGGAGGAAGATTGAAAAGTGATGACATGCAGTAGGCTCAGTAAGTAGTTATGAAGCTCCTGCCATGAATTCAGAATCTTTCTGGGTCATTGAAGATCTATGTATCAGCATTGTTCTACCAAGTGTACTTAGAGTTGAGGTGCAGAGTACGGCTGACAACATTGTTGGAGACCAGTGGGAAACATTTATGTTTGTATTTTGTTATAGAATGTAGTCTCTAAAAGCTATGGGCGATCTCAGCTTCAGAGCTTCAGTAGACCTAGAGAAGGTTTTCTAAAGAAACTGAGAAAACTTGTCTTTAGTAGGCTAAGAAAGAAGAGGAAAACTGTGCTCAAACTATGGAATAAAGACACAGCTGACAGAACAAGTATGATCTCTGAAGAAAACCCATCCAGGGTGAGGGATGTGGACTTAAGCCAGGAAAATCCAATGCCAGTGCCAGATGGAAGAAGAGGTTAGGACATTTGAAAGATTTTGGAGGAGGTGGCAACTGATCACATATAATGAATGAAACAAATGTTCAATTCCAAGTTGTTAATCAAAACACAGTTCCAGCTAATGAAAACATAGTTATTTAAAAATGAGCCAGAAAGATTTAAGCCATATCTACTCTTCTCAAATAAGGGCTAAGTTTGTAACTTCCTAGGTATTGGGGAAAAAAATAGAAAAATAAAGGTAAATCTGTGTTTGGCTATTGTCCAATATAATTCAGCCTTTACACATGAATAAATCAGAGTTTGCTACCTGTAAAATGACAACATTTATAAAAGCCAGGAAGATTGACTAAAAGAGATCTGAAAGTCAAGGCTGAGAACAAGAAAGCTAGTACTCCCTCCATACCTGGGTGGGGACAAAGATTAAATATGATAATATAGTTGCATATTGTTTTGTTAATAGGAGACTTAGAATCTAGGACTTCCTCATGTGAAGTAACAGCTATAAACAATGCAAATTAAAATTTAGCCAACTGCACAAGTTAATTTTTATAACCTAAGCCTAATGAAAGAAATCCGATAGAAGTAAACTATGTCATACATCCCTTATAAGGAGTAAACACTTCAGTTTAAAACAAACATTAAATGAGCCTTGAAATCAAACCATCATGAAATCAAACTAGTAATCCAGAAACATCTAATTAAGACCCTGTTTTCAGGTTAAAAGTTTTATTCTTCTCTTCTACCGTCTTCTGAGACAGAATGTCAAGTGACACTCTTGCTTCAGCCTAGGGAGTAGCTGAGAATGCAGGTGGCTACTGATGTTAAAACTCTTTAAATTCCTTCTCTACATGAAGTTGAGACAGAAAACATACATGCTAATAGGGCCACTACCTTGTTAAAGTAAAAAAAGTGTGAGGACCTACTGTTAACATTTCTGGTAAAATTACCTTTGCAGCTTCTCTCTTAGCTTTTGCTTTTGCTCTTTCTTCTTGCTTACTACAAGGAGTAGAAACAAAACAAGAAAGAAAAAATAGATCTTAGTTCAGCAGAGCTCACCCTTCACATCCATGAAGTGATCATTCTGTGCTTAGACTATGCTCAAGTAACTCCAAATATTCACACGGACTATTTGCCATATTATTAGAGAATTAACTAGAATGTACCATCTCATTTCAAGAGAATGGTGTTCAACAGCAAGTCAGTTCATTAGAAAGCAAGCTTGTATAACTTCCAGCTCAACTACTGCAGTAATAGTTTGTTACTTACTGATTCTTTTGCTCTGTGAATTTTTTTTTTTTTTTACATTGGGGCTTGAACACAGGACCTTGTGTTTTCTAGGCAGATGCTCTACTACTTACTACTTGAGCCATACCCTTGCTCCCTTTACCCCCCTTTTTGCTTTAGCTATTTTTTAAATAAAGTTTCCTGCTTTTTGCCCAGACCTGGAATGTGACCTTCTATCTATATCTCCCACAAAGCTAAGATAGCAGGTGTAACATACATACATAGCTTACTTATTTAGATGCTTTTATGCTTGTGCTGACCTAGAATCATAATCCTCCCAATCTGTGCCTCCCCAAAAGCTAAGATTACAGGTATACACCACCATATCTGGCCTCTTTGACACTTTTTAATAAAATGTAGTATTCCACTTCTGGTCAAAATTCAAAAATGGCAATTGGGAGAAAACCCTTTGGTGCAATTTTTTTTAAAAGGAAAACTAGAAGGGACTGACATTCTTTATGTCTTCCTTGTCTTTAAGGAGAAGGCTTGTGGCTGGGGAAGAGGTAATAAAAATACACCTCTTACAGAAAAATTTAGACCCATTAACTGAATTGTTGCACATGAATCAGTTATGCACATCACAAAGTGATTGGTAGAATGGATGATGATTGATATCATCATCATCGTCGTCATCATCATCATTGTAAGCAAATATTCTAAAAATTAATTCATGAGAAAAGTTAATTGAGAGTGATTGGACTACACTTTTAGATAACTAACAATTTTGCCATTGAGTTTAATGGCCTGAGCCTACAACATAATTGGACACATGACACATTTAATTTAATCATGTTCGTGAAAAAAATTACATAATGTGTGAAAATGCTTTAATGTATGCCAATCAATCTTAATTGAATCTTCAATCAAACTAATACAATTTGAAGCAGAACAAACTGTTTCTATGTTGTACAGAAGTCTGCACCAAGTAACTAGAGAGGAAAGAAAGCTTCTCAAGGTGTTCAGTAGCTTTGGTCACAAAACGTGGGACAATACAAGTTATTTTTATGAATAATTTTAAATTTTTTACAGAAACCTATTAAATATTTTGTGGGGAAGGGTAGGCTCATTCTTATTTCTATAAAAAAATGATAGAAACATTGGCACAAATCTAAGTCAATTTCAATGTTTAATAACGTGTTTTCTTTCCCTAATGGGAAATTATCCAAAGAGGCTGCAGAATTGACCGCTAGGTGGCATTCCAAAACAGTCCTAAATATAGATATCTAGTTGTAATCCATGAAAGCCTTGAAAATGGCTGTCTCCAGCCTGTGAGAAACACATTAGCTACATGATGACTTTCCCACTCTTCTCAACTTCTCTGGGGCTTAGTTTTATATCCATAATTTGTGACAGTACAGAACTGATTTCATGTGACTGTGGTAAAGATTAAATGAGACTAAGTAGCAAAGGTCTTCAGCCTACTCTATGCACTAAATAAGTGTTGGTTAGGGTAATTATGGTCATTATTTTAACTTTATTTTTAACTTCAATCAAATGCATTTTTAGTGTTCCATGATCCAAACTCTATGAGAGATATTGCTTTCACAATAGAAAATACACCGGGATTGTTTTTGGTTAAAAATAAACAGAGTTTAGAAAAGTAAAAACAAAAATCTCTTACTGGAGGGGATGTACTATTTCAATGATTTAAAAATCATACTTCAAGTTCCCTGTGAGTGGGCATGCAGCTCCTAAACTTATTTTTGAGTCTGTCCCTACACTATTACAGAGTAAAGTCCTTCTTCCTACTGGGGCCATGTATTTCTATCTCTGAGGCACCTTAATTTTATTCCTTAAGTTCACATCAAAAGAGTACAAAGAAAATAGTGAACTGAAAAAGAAAATCTGGATAAACTGTATTACAATGACACTTTATATAGGATCTCATTACCTCCCACTCTTGAAAGATGCAAGATTAGTTCTAAAATGTCATAGAAGAAAATTTTCTCTCTGTCTCTAGATCTATTAGAAACACTTCTGATGGTCAAATCATAATCATATATAGGTAAGAGACAATGTTTTTATATGTATTCATCATACAATGATTAAATTAGTCTAATGAACATAGTCACCTTCCATATGTACTAATAATTTTTTATGATGAGAACATTTAGAATATACGCTTTAAGAAATTTTGCAATATGCTATACTTATCCATTTTTTATGATGAGAACGTTTAAAATATATACTTTAAGAAATTTTGCAATAATGACATATTATGAACCATTGTGTCCAGCTTGTGCCCTGGATCTCAAAATCTTATTCATCTTCATTGAAAAATTAATCCATTAATCAACATCTCTGTATTCATTGCTTCCGCTCCTCCCCCCACAGCTGGTAACCATCTTTCCAGATTTCACATCTGTGAGTTCGACTTCTTGAAACTTCACTTGTAAGTAGAATCAGGGATTAGGATTTTTCTCTGTAATGCTTACTCTGCATCTCTTCATTCCATAGTAATTATACTCTGATAGTTTTCCATTTGTTGTTGTTTTTTTTTTTTTTTTTTGGTCCGGTTGTGGGGACTGGGCACTGTCCCTCAGCTCTTCAGCTCAAGGCCAGCACTCTACCACTTGAGCCACAGCACCACTTCTGGCTTTTTTTTTCTTTTTGCTTATGTGGTGCTGAGGAATCGAACCCAGGGTCTCATGCATGCAAGGCAAGCACTCTACCACTGAGCCACCTTCCCAGCCCTCCATTTGTTTTTGAAGCTGTTTGTTTCTTAGTCTACTTCATTGTAACTCTCAAAATGCAATTGATGAGGAAAACTCATGATCATCTCATCTCTCTCCATTTATAAAAAACATTCCTAAAAGCAAAACTTCTTGTGGAAATTCCTGTGCCCCAGCTCCCTAAGCAGCCCAGGTATGTGGCTCCACTCACAAGAAGGCATCACACATGGAGCAGGTGTTGCCATGCATCTTCCCGTCTGGGCCCTGGACGGGGTCATTTTCTCTGGTGCAAACCAGTTGTCCATTCCTTCTTGAATTGCGGTACCCACTACAGAGTTCCTAGAAAACCAAGGAGGGAAGCAGAGGTGTTGAACATAGGCTGGATCAGACTGGGAAAAAAATGTCTAAAATTTAGACTCCAACTGGCCTATCTTAGAATAGTTCTTTTCTTTGAAAGCACGGGAATTTCAAAGGCTAAAAATCAGTGAAGAAAGAAATAATACCTAGGAACCTGTGTGTATGCACACATGCTAATACACACCAAAACATGCACTTCATAGAAAGACTTCATGTTATTTACATGTTTTCCAAACATTATTCATGGAACCCCAAAGTCCTAAGCTTCTGATTTACTACCTAGACAAAGCGTCCTTACCTCAAAGGAAGTTGTACTTTTAGACTGTCTTTTATTTCTTGATTCACTTTCTTTCTTTTTCTTTGCTTCTTCTTCCACTTGACTATATGAGAATGGTTAGACAAAGACATGAGAAATAAGTATAGAATTAAGTAGAAATAAGTATAGAAATATGTATAGAATTGGGAGTGATCTCAGATATTAATTATTATGGTTAATGTTTATTAACTTCTACTATATGCCCTATGTTTGGCTTATACTATGAAATGATTACAACAGAACGTAATAAAATTCTCTCTATTTACCAATGAGAAATCTGATAGAACCCATAACCTATCCTAGGGCAAATAGCTAGGAAGTGTAAGTGAGGGATTTTGAGTTCTTTTTAAAACCTTCCAATGCACATTACTTATCTATGATGAATACTTAATCTTTGATTTATCTGCTAGTAAATTCTCTACCTGTATCAGGCTTGTCACTCAATGGAAAGTCACCCAACTATCAAGTTGCTCTTCTTAAAACTGAGCAGAACCAGTCCTGCAGAACTTCTACTCATTGACTCAATGAGTCAATGGAGAAAACATAACAATAATCTAGCTTCCCCACATTTAAAAATAAAAATGACTTGAGTATTTGAAGATAGACTCTAAATGTGATCCTATCTTAACCATCTTCAAAGGATATGACTTTTATACCTTTCTCTATCAAGCAGATTCTCGACATACGCTTGTTTTCATTTCTGTGGCTCAAGGGGCCATCTACAAACTGAACATATGAATGAAAAAGAAAGGACAATGCCTCCTTTGCCTGTGCAGTCATAGCTCTACTCACAAGAAGGCCTCACACATGGAGCAGGTGTTGCCATGCATCTTCCCGTCTGGGCCCAGGATGGGGTCATTCTCTCTGGTGCAAGGGAGTTTGCCATTCCTCACTATCCGGCGGTATTCATGGCAAAGCTCCTGCCAGAGTAGGGAAAGGAAGATGAATGTTTATTTATTTCTGATCAGAGCACAAGACTCAGCCCTCTACATTTGCAGAATTTCATATTATGCTTTTTTTGTGAAAGCAGGTGTTTGCCTGTGTTTCTCTTAATGTAAAATTCACATCCAATACTGGAAACAAACCCTTTGTTAAGAAATGGAAATCAATGGGACATAATAGAATGTCACAAATACAAAAGAAGAGAAATTCCAGCACAATCTGAACAGAATGAAATCAATACAGACATGTATGAACATGAAGAACTGACAACTCAAAGATCAGGACTGTTAAATCTGACTGTGAAAACCAGGAAGACATCAAGCATTTTTTAGCATCAAAAGGATTTGTTTCTGAGGAGAAAAAGAAAACCTGGATTTGGGACTATGTACACTTGACTGAAAATAAATTGAGAGACTCAGGTAAGAAACTTTATAGCATACAGCAGGACCTGAATTTCTAAGTGAAATAGGAAATTAAGAAATGTTCTATAGTTGATAGTGAGCTATGCATCATGATTTTAGTGGAATTAAGGGATTTATTTTTATATCTCAATTCAGATACAAAATACACTAATGGAAAGAATACAAGAGTTTTCCTGGAAAGTAATTAGCAAACTACTGTGTTGTAGAATTCGCTGAATAAACTCAACTCACTGCATATGAAGGCGTTTTCCCAGATTCTCTTTTGTTTCTTGCTTGGGCTTCCATCTTTTCCTTTTCTTCAGCTTCTGCTATGCTGAATATAGAAGAAGAAAAGCATCCACTTGTTCCATTCAGGTCTTTAAGTTCTCCAAATCCCTACAATGCAAATCTGTCCTTAAAGAGAAAGATCTTAGTCCCATTTTTCACTATGTATCAATGAGATGCAAATAGCCTAGAGTATGGTCTGATACTATGACTTCATAATTTCTGCTTAATATTGAAAGAAAGATGGTGACAATAGGTTTTGAGAACTTACTTTCTTTCCTATGATGACAAAAAGGTGATCAGTGTCCAAAGAAGGTATCCAGTTATGTTCCATAACTGGAAACTGGCCTTAACAAAGTACTGTGATGGAACTCCTTGTTTCTCAGATAGGATGAGAAACAGAAAGGCCCTAGGCCTAATCTCAGGATACGACCACAGCCACAGTCTCTTCCTTGGTCTATCTTCTACATCATGTATACTCTAGCTTTAATATATATTTAAATGTATTGTTCATCTATGGCTGTCTTATCTAAAATCTACCTAAAATGATAGAATGGATGGGTAGAAGCCAAAAATTTCCATACACTAATAAAAAATAAACCTACAATTGTTTTGTGATGGAATTGTATAGTATCTATAGTTAACTGATGTTATTTCAACCATCTATGATAACAAACAAATTAAAAGACAAATATAACATTTTGCATTTGAGGTATAGTCAAAAATTTAATGTTCAACCTTATAAAGTGAAAGCTATTTTAAATTGTGAAACAAAGTCATTAACTCTAACTTATTGAGAAATGTCACAGTGTTTAAGACTTGTTAGTTTTTATAGACACTTATGGTTATTTCTTGGGCAATTTGGCTTCTCAATCTCTGTGCTTAGTGCAATTGGTCTGTACCCTCATGAGAGATGAAATGCCCATAAACTGTTAAAGTAAGTACACATATTCAGCTGGAGCAATGAAGGGCAAGTAGTATTTGCAGATTTTTTAAAGTTTGTCAGGAAGTTCCAATGCTATGAGAATTCATAGAAATAAGAATGGCCAATAGACACATGAAGAAGTGCTCAAACTCTCTAGCCATAAAAGAAATGCAAATCAAAACAACATTGAGATTCCTCCTCACCCCAGTTAGAATGGCTAGAATCAAGAACTCTAAAACAACTAGATGCTAGAGGGAATGTGGCCAGAAGGGAACCCTACTGCGTTGTTGGTGGGAGTGTAAACTTGTTCAACCAATTTGGAAAGTAATATGGAGGTTCCTCAAAAGACTCCACATAGAGCTCCCTTATGACCCAGCAATCCCACTTTTGGGCATTTAGCCAAATGATCACAAACAAGACCATACCAAAGCTACCAGCACAACTATGTTCATTGCAGCATTATTTACCATTGCTAAGATATGGAACCAACCCAGATGCCCCTCAGTAGATAAATGGATCAAAAAATGTGATATCTATATCTATATCTATATATCTATATCTATATCTATATATATTTGGGAATTCTATGTCTTCTTCAGAAAGAATGACATCGCTCTATTTGTTAGGAAATGGAAAGACTTGGAAAAAATTATATTAAGTGAAGTAAGCCAGGCCCAAAGAAACATAGGTTCCATGGGTTCCCTTATTTGCAATAACTAGTATACGTCTGAGACAAGCAGAAAAAGTCAGATAAGATGATCTTAGGCGAAATGAACCCCCCAAAGGTACACAAGTGTTTTTTTTTCTTTCTTGCTACTGTTTCTAACATATTTATAAAGTACCACATCATTTTTTTTTGTTGCTTTGTATGTCCCTTCCCCACAGTATAACCCCTGTTTTCACTGTATTTGATGCTGATATAATTTGGGGAGGGGAAGGGAGAAAGCAAGTTGTTTTAAAACATGTGATTCTGCACACTTACTCTAACTGCCTCTACATCATGGATTCAATTCAACTGCCTTTTTTATTTTGAGCCAGTTTCTTCATCGATGTAACAAGCTAGCATCTACCTGCAAGTTCTCTTCTTTCCTTGATGTCCTAACACTCCATACTCACAAGAAGGCTTGACACATAGAGCACGTGTTGCCATGCATTTTGCCATCAGGACCAAGAACAGGGTCATTTTCTCTGGTGCAGAAAAGAATTCCGTTCTTTGCACGATCTTGGAATTCACTGCAGAGCTTCTAAAAAATGAAAATGGGAGAGTTCAGGCATAGGTCTTCATTCTCTATTTGTAAATTTGACCATTTGACTTCCCAACAAACATGCTAAAGAGGAGTTAAGGGTAAAAAAATGAAAGTTAAAAAAATGAAACTTTTAAGAGGTAGGGCCATTAAAAATTAGTAATGATCATCTTTGTAATATTTACCCACTAACATATTGAATAAATATATTAAATTAAAAAATATAAGTAGGAAAGTTGCATAGGTCTTTTATGAACCAACTAGAAAGAGTAAATAGTTATATTACACAAAGCTAAGGGCTGTAATCAGATCTAAAATAAGTGTTAACTTGTACAAAGTAAGAAATGATTTATGAAAATTCCAAAAAACTTATGACTTGAAGTTCTGTCTTGATTCTGACTTGAGGACTGTGTTTAGGATGTATACAAGAGTACAAAGTAGCAAAACATATCCATCAAGAAGGATTCGGTCATACAAAATCATAGAGGCATTAATAGCACATTTGCTCAAGATTATCCAACACTTCCATTAACAGAGTGTCTTAAGAATAATTGGGGTAAATAGAATGATTTTAAAATGGTTAAAAAAGACCTTAAAAAGAAATCAAATCCAGAACTAAGCTGTAAAAAAGAATTTTAGATTTTATTCCTACAAAATGTGAACTTGGTAAATATTTACAGTAGATTGCTAGCCAGATCTGTGGATGGATTGAGGGAACAGAAATTGATGTTAAATTATGATTTTAGATTATACAAGAAGAACAGGAAGGAAGGGAAAAAAGAAAGGAGGGAAGAAAAGAGGGAGGAAAGGGTTGGAAATGAAAGAGAAAGAATAGCTGAGACACTTTTAGGTACTAAAGTTTGATGAACTTGTTAACCTATGGTAAAGAGAAAGAAAGAAGTTGAAAATAAGGTGCAAATGGTAAAATGGAGTTACATGGAAGCAGAAGGGAGGCAAATGGGGTGAGTAGCTACCTTGTAAAAGGTAAGCTGTGCATTATAAAAGCCTGGATATTTGTCAGAGGCAAGTTACACAGGATTTTTCTATCAAGTAAAATGGTTCAAATGTATTGTAGTATATATTGGAATTTCATGATATCATGAACTCATAAAATACCAACTATTCTTTTATTTTTTTAAGTTTATTATAAAGGTATATACAGAGCGGTTACCATTACATAAGTACTCATTACCCGATGGTAATGAGTACATTTTCTTTTAAACAGTGTCACCCCTCCCCCATTTTCTCCCAGTTTTTCCCCTCTTGACCTCTTTCCCCTCCAAATTGTATAGTTCATTTCCAACATAGTGTCTAGTGAGTTTCACTACTGAACTGGCTCACCCTTTGTCCTACCACTTCCCTTTCCTCTCCTCCTCCCCCTTCCCCAAATCAGATAAATTTTATATACAAGACAAAGGGTACAGGAATCAAATACAGTGAAAGAAGGGGTGGGGAAAGAACTGCAAACAGTACAATAAAAAAAAATCTCCTGTTTCAGGGACATAGGATGACCCATTGCAACAATGATCCTCACAAGACATTATGTTGGAAATGGACTTTATAACTTGCTTTGGGGAGAAGTGGGAGAGATGGAGGAGGAAAGGGATAGTAGAAGAAAAATAAAGGAGGGGGTAAAAATGCTTGATAAAAAATGTTCTCATTACCTAACTCATGTAAGTGTAACCCCTCTGTAAACCCTCTTTACAATAAAATAAAATTAAAAAATTAAAAAGTTCTCCTGTTTCCATTTCTTGGAGTTTATTTTGATAAGCGTCATTGTATATGATAATATGCAGAAATAAAATGTAGTGTATATGCCTCATTTGTAAGGAAATGGAAATGGTCTTGTGTATCCAGGAAAATACAGACTAAGGGTATCAAGGCCATATAAGGTCTAATGTATCAATGCAAAGGAAAACTCTTAGGGCTTCAGATAAGATGGTAGCAATAGAAAAACAGGAAGGTGATGAGTAAAGAGATGTCTAGAAATTAGAACACAGTATGTTTTAAAGAAAGTATACTGAAACCTCTACTTTGCTGTTTTAGACCTCTACATTGATATGCTTTTAAAATGAATATTTCCCCAATAGAAGGAAGAGCTTTTGTCAAATTTTAAATTCAGATAATTTTTTGATGTATATATATATATATATATATATATATAACTTTTATTTAAGAATGTAAAATTATTTTACTAAACTTGATTAGTTTCTTCCAAAAATAGCTAGAAATTGCACCATCATAATTTATTTGACATATAATTTATATATCTATAAGTTATAGCAATATGTAGTTATATAAGTTATATATAAGGTATAACAATAACAAAATTAATTCCATAAAAGCTATTAGTATAAAAATATTAGCATACAATAGCAAACAATGTTGAAAATGCATACCAGAGTATAATAGAGTAATGTGCTTACATGCTTACATTCCTGCTCCTACCCTCCCCAGAAGTCATAGCTAAATCAATCAATCAAAATCCTGACCTCAGTTTCTCTTCTAACTTTCATTTTTTCTTCATCCTTTGTCACGTTTTGATCTGCTTGATTTTTTTCCTCTGAAAACTGGCGCATGCTGGAGCGAGAAAAAAAATAAAGGAGTTAGAAGTGTTTCAAATCTTCATAATGAAAATTATTCATTAAGTTTTTCCGATGCCCTTTCATTGATCATTTTGCACATATGTATACATTTGTATATGCACATATATACATATAGGTATGTGTGTGGTATGACAATAAGAATGAAAGAATTTCTGGGATCAATGGACCTGGAAGGGAGTATTAAGGAATTCTGTCTGCTATATCTCCTATAAATGCAATAATTCATATCTTGTGGGATGCTCCCCTTTCCCAAACTTATATGTGTCTGATATGTCATTCCCCCACAATGATGTTTCTTATTTCCATGGCTTTTAACTACCTTTTTTTTCTTTTTGTCAGTCGTGGGGCTTGAACTCTGGGCTTGGGTGCTGTCCTTGTGCTCTTCAGCTCAAGGCGAGTGCTCTACCACTTGAGCCACAGCACCACTTCCAATTTTCTAGTGGTTTATTGGAGATAAGAGTCTCAAGGACTTTCCTGCCTGGGCTGGCTTTGAACCACGGTGCTCAGATCTGTCTCCTGAGTAGCTAGGATTACAGGCATGAGCCACCGGCGCCCACAAATCCTACCTTTCTTAAGAAGGCAAAGGATTATGAGGACTGATTTTCAATTAGTCAGTTAGGAGATCTGATTCAAGGACAGCATTCATTTTTTTGTATATGCCTGGGGACTGAACTCAGGGGTTGGGCCTGTAGATTTTTTTTCCACTCAAGGCTAGTGCTCTACCACTTGAACCTGTGACTTTCTTTACCACTTGAGGGTTGAGAAATGTTGAGAAGTATTCTGCAAGCCAGCCTTCCAATTAAAAAATGGAATCCATTTGTACTTAGAGATGAATGGTCAACATATTGCACACTTACTGGATGGTAAGAAGGACGGGAGGGTTTGTGAGGAAATAAAACTCAATAATTATGAATGACAAAGATTTCCATGCAGTGATACTCTTGGTCATTAATTTGTTCAATCTCCTCTGATACCTTGTCAGTAACTGAGAAGAAATCACATCTGTACTCACAATATCTCAGCACACAGGGCACACTTGTTGTCATGCATTCTGCCATCAGGGCCACGGACTGGGTCACTCTCCCGGGTACAAAAGAGTTTTCCACTCCTCACTTGTCCTTCAAATTCCTTGCAAAGTTCCTTTAAAACACAGAAGCAATTATGTGCCCCATTTTCCTAGTTTTTGGTGTTTAAACTTTATATGGTAGATTTTTAATCATAAAACAATATGTCTGGAAGCATTGGTAAAGGTGAGAGTATAGTAATGAGAATTAATATAAAAGTCATTATTTTGTCAAATTACTTGTTACTTGCAAGCTGCTTTGTGGTGTATTTGAGAAAATGTGAGAACGTTGCAATGTGATTGAACAAGTATTTTCTAAAACCAGAACTAGATAAATCTTGATAACTTTCAATGAAAATAAAAATGAACCTTTTGTAAGGTTCCAAACACAGACACACATACTATAGCAACCAAGATGCATCTCTCTTGAAGTTGCCAGTGAGCAGATACAAAACAAAATAAGAAGTTTCAGTTTAAATATGGATCAAGTCAAGTCAAGAACATCCCAGCTTCATTTGCAAGGAAATAAAATAGGATGACACCCAACAAACACTAAGTGTATTTGAATTGCTTTGCCTATGTTCATTTCTAGCAAAACAAGTGAAAACCTCAGAGAAAGTGAATCAAAGCCTTTTTTTTTTTTCTTTTTGCCAGTGATGGGGTCTGACCTCTGGGCCTGGGTGCTGTCCCTCAGCTCTTCAGCTCAAGGCTAGTCCTCTACCACTTGAGCCACAGTGTCAAATCTGGCTTTTTCTGCTTATGTGGTTCTGAGGAATTGAGCTCAGGGCCTCATGCATGCAAGGCAAGCACTCTACTACTGAGCCACCTTCCTAGCCCCTGAAGCTAAGTCTTCTGTTTTACCTTTGACAGGTTGTGAATGCAAAGAAATTACATTATTTAAAAGAGATGTTTATTTCCAGATTTCTTCATGATTTGGTTCAAGGCTTTTTGTTTGGAAATTTTTGCTATTTGATGAAGACTAAACTTCGCCAAAAAAACCCAAATTAGTCTAAACATATGTTGTGACAGCATATGTTATTATATCATAAACTAAAAATAATCTCCTGCTACTGTGTGAGTTCATGTTTCTATTTCACCCAATAAAACGTGAGGCTAGCATGTGGATGGGAGGCAGTTAGACATAGCTCTGATTCCTTTGTAGTTCTGAACTTTGGAATCTATTTCACGACGACATAGTGGACCTTTTAGAATAGGTGCCCATTGTGATCTTTTCTAGATATGTATTTCCTGATTTTTTTCTGAAATTCTAATTTCATTAAGATGCTTCTAAGTAAAGTTTTTATTGCTTACTATTAAGAAGATACCAGTTTCTGGAGGAGTCATGGATATGCTCCAAAGTTCTTGGGGATACCAATCTAAGAATACTATTCAGAAAATAGTTACCTGATAATCATAGCATGCTAATAAAATTCATGCTCAATGATTCCCATAATAGAAAGAATGATAATTTCAGTACATATGCTGTGATTCATGCAAAAAGATTGTGAAGTAGCACTTTTGTAAGCAGCTCACTGACAGGTTAATTACAGGGCATGTATTGAGCCATCACTGTAAAGAAGTGCTATTCAACACAATGATGCCTAATGATCCAGCCACAGAGAGGAAGAGGCCAAGATGGCCCTGATAATCCAAGGAAAAGAAAACAACCTGTTGTGGTTGTCCACTAACAGATGTTCATTATCACAGCATGACCTAGTGGCTTTAGAATGAAATTTATGAATTACCACAAAAGAATCACATTTTTAATGCTTGGCCATTTTTCAATAAGCTACAGAGATTCCAAGCCATCTGATTTATCTAAATTTGATCTCAGACTGCTACTAGGAGCTACTGGGAGCTCAACTACATTAAGCAGCATTATGATATGGAAGGTCAGCTCTTGATGAACAAAAATTGAGCCTACAATCCACAAAAGTCATATATTAATACAATACAATCAATATACATAGAATTGCAGTCCACCAGGAAGGCACAATTGAGGTAATTTATCCAATCTGCTTTGTTGAGAAAAACTCTGAGGTCCAGAGAGGACATGACTCATCAGTCTCACACACCCACAGTGTGACAGGTGTCTGGACTTCTCAACAGAAGCCTAGCTATTTAGGGCAGTGGTTATTGTCTTCCCAATGAAGATAGAGTTTAATAACCTTGGAGGCTTAAGAAGCCCAGCTGGTGAGCTTATTGTACAGTGCATATTTAATTATCAAAAGGGAATAACTTTTTATAGTGAACTGAAAAATTATATTATCAAATAATTTGGAAAAAGCAGCATTATTTTGAAAAACATCATCTCAAGGTATGCTGTCTTCATTCAAGATGAACCAAGATCTTTATTATGCAAATTTCACTGAAAGTAATATCTATATGAAAAAATGAGTAACTCCAATTTAGTCAAATGAGCTTTTTCTTGCAATGTTGATTATGGTAGTAGGGGCTGAACTCAGAGCATCGTGCTCTCCCTTAGCTTTTACTTGAGGCTGGTGTTCTGCCATTTGAACCATGCCTCCACTGGTGGCCTTTTACTGGTTAATTGGAAAGGAAAGTCTCATGAACATTCCTGCCTTGGCTGGATTGTACCACAATCTTCAAATCTCAGCTTCTTGGATAGGTAGGATTAGAAGTGTCTGCCATAAGCTCCAATTGTCAAATAGAGTTTTATATAAAATGAATCAATGTATATACTATTTAACAAACCTGAAATTTATTTTAAAATTATTCCCATGTAATTTATGTAATGTTGCAATTTTTAAAGATATCCAAAGCAACTTAGATTACACTATATTAGAGAGAAGTCTGATCAGAATTAGAATTTTGTGAGTACACACATTCTCTTATGTGTCCTTTTGGGGTAAAGTGAGGAGTCAAGGTTGGAAATTGCATGTTTTCATCCTTATATGAGAAATGGGGTGTTAAATCTATACCTAATGATTAATCTATTATGATAAACAAATAGTAAATTTGAAGACTTTTAATATTTTTAAATACATGTGGTGAAAAAGTTCATGTTTATTGTATGATTGCAAAAGCCATCAACATAATTTTGTTAATGTTATGGCTACAAGAATCAAATTTTAAAACAGGCACTAGTGGCTTATGCTTATAATCCTGGCTACTCAGAAGGCAGAGATCTGAGGATTGGAGTTTTAAGCTAGCCTAGACAGTAAAGTTCATGAGACTCTTATCTCTAATTAACCACTAAAAGCCAGAAGTGGAGCTGTGGTTCAAGTGGTGGAGTGGCAACTTTGAGCAAAAAAGCTAAGGGAAAGCACTCAGGCCCTGAATTCAAGTCCATGGTACACTCTCTCTCTCTCTCTTTCTCTCTCTCTCTCCCCCCCCAAAAAATTGTGTTAATGAGTTATTTACCCTTTCAGCATCTCGTCGAATTCTGTTTCCACCTTCTTGTTTGGCAATTTCTTCAGCTTCTTTTATGCTGTTAAAAACATGGTACTGTATTGAAGAGGAGAATGGCCATTATCAAGAATACTAATAATAACTAATGCTGAAGGAGATGTGGCCAAAAAGGAACTCTATTACAGTATTTCTGGGAGTATAACTTTTTTAACCACTCCAAGGCAGTATGTAGGTTCCTCAAAAGACTAAACAGAGCTTCCCTATGATCCAGCAATTCCACTCCTGGGCATGTATCCAATAGAACATAAACAAGGCCATGCTAAAGCTACCAGCACAACCATGTTCCTTGCAGCAGAGCCAAGATTTGGAATCACTCCAGATGCCCTTCACTGAACAAATAGATCAAAAAAATATGGTGTATATACACAATGGAATTCTACTTATTCATCTGTAAGAATAATATTGCACCATTCATAAGGAAATGGAAAGACTTGGAGAAAGTCGAAATGAAGTAAGCCAGATCCAGAGTAACAGAGGATGCACATTTTCCCTCATTTGTGGTAGCTAGAATATGCTTATAAATCTACAAGTAAACACACTGGATGGTTAAAAAAAACTCTGGGATAGGATATAGGTCTCTAGGCATTCATACCAAGTGAGACTAAAGGAAGATATTCTTATGAGAGGATCAGGAAGGCACAATGCCTATGCCCACCAGATCATATAAAATACTATTTATCAAAATGAACTCCAAGAAATGGAAAAAAGAGTTTTTTTCCCCCCTTGTTGCTGTTTTTATTTTCTTTTCATTTTATCTTGTTAGTTTATCTGTCTTTAGGAAGGTAAGAGAGGGCATAGAAATGGGGAACAAAAAGTGAACAAATACAGCAGTGGTACTTACTAGACACTATGTTGAAAATTAACTATATAAGTTATGGGTGGGGTCAGTAGGGAAAAACTGGGAGAGAGTGAGGGCAGGGGTGACATTGTTCAAAAAGAAATATACTGTTTACCTGACTTGTGTAACTATAACCCCTCTGTACATCACCTTTACAATAAGAAGTTTTAAAAGTAAAAAGCTGGTCAGTTTGTGCTCAATCATTTTTTCTGTGTCCACCCATGCTCATCACTTGAATATCCTGTGCCATAACTTGTTGAAATTGATCCACTTATAAGGGACAAGAACTACCCTGTCTTGAATGCCTGTGCTGGAGAAATTGCCAAAGATAAGGAAGGGTGTGAAACTGACTCATTGGCAGTCAATTATAAGCTTTGTTTGGCAGAACTGGATGGGTGTGCCACCTGGAGTGACAAAACAGGAGGTTGTCAGGAAAATTCCCTTTAACAGGCAGAACCAAGAGTTTGAAATAATGCCATAACAAGGTGAAACCAAACTGATCCTTTGAGGTATTGCTACCCAAACCCACATGGTTAGCTTTCCAAACCCTGTAGAGGTTTTTTTGCCTTCATGTAAAATCATGGCTTTTAATAAGAGCTAAATTTGAATTGAGCTTCAAAACCTTTTCATACCTGTTTTCTAGTTATAATCTCAACCTGGAGACAAGCATTGCTTTCTCAGTTCTATGACTGAAGAAACAAAAAGTTTAGAAATGATGATTGAAATTCCAACCTAAAGGTAACAATACTAGAAAGAGTTGATTTGAGAGATTTAAAAAAAATTGAAGTGGATTTTTAAAATCCAATTGGTTAATACTTGTGACCACCAATTTCGTTTCCATATTATTTTTCTTTTTCACTATTATGTTTACAATGATGAATTAGAGAGGTATAGTGAATTGTAAAGCATAAATGTTAACACATGGTTGGAAAGGAATCCAAGTAGTAATAACGGATAATGACTTTGTTGCTTCACTTCAAAGGTTTAAGTATGAATATCATTTATAGCTACGGCATGAAAAGGACCTGAAAACCACAGGATTCAGGGCAGGTTTGCACATTTCACCTCGTGTCTCATTAGTCACCAACTGGAAATCCTGTTGATTTCCTGTCTGAAAGCCAGTCATAATCACTGTCATGTGAACTTGATATAACCTGCCCCTGGCTTCTACATCTAATTGATTTTCAAACACAGGTGTGAAGTTTATTAATCTGGCATATTTTTCTCTGTTCCGATTTTAAAGATTCAGAGATGTAATATAGCACTGTAAGGTCTTGCTGCCACAAGACTGGAGACTCTACCTTGTTTAGAAGATAGACTATAGAAGTCTAATTACTTCTTACTCATATCTGGGTCTTTAGTGCCTCAGCCGGAAACAAGCATTACAGGAGGATTAACCCAATATCTCTTCCCTTTCAAATCATCCACCCTAACACAAAGAATAAACTCAGATGCATTCCAGTATCATTATTAATTTTATTTTAAATGTAACTATTGTTATCCAGTAAGTGTATCTCTATATTCCCAAATGAAACAAGGCATGTCAAACGACTGTCCGAGATTATTATTGCAGAAGGAAGGACTCGCTAATTTTTGAAATATGATGCATCATTAAGCACTAAGATCTTTTAAGGTATTATTTTAGAAGTGAAGTTTCTGGTCTAATAATAGCCTAACTATCTCTCCACTCCTTTTCAGAAATTTCTATAGATGACACAGAGAAAAGAAGTTACTCTGGGAGCATGGCCTATTGCATATTCTAAAGCTTCACGAAAAGGACTTGCTATCTCCACAAAGGGTTTCTCAGGAAAGGAGTACATTGGTGCATGAGGTATGATGATACTTACAAGAGCTCAGCACACATTGCACACTTATTGCCATGAGTTCTCCCATCAGGACCAAGAATTGGATCATTTTCTCTTGTGCAGCCAAGCCTTCCATCCTTCACGTAGGCTCGAAAGGCACTACACACATCCTGAAGAGCAGAAAAAGGAACTTGATCTCTACTGATACCATTTTCAGACATTTTAAAGACCTTGCTTCCTCTGTCACCACAAGGGTAGTACAAAAACAGCTTAGTGAGGATGGCAGAATTCAGAGGCTTAAGCACAGACCTCTTTTATTTGGTAAGAATAAATAATGGAGCTAGATCTCAGGTGGATCACGCTCCTTGCCTTCAGTATGCTCACAATATCCTACAGGATGCAGATAAAGAGCTATTTAAACTAGTGAAAGATCATAAAGCAAGGGTATCAAACCCTGGTAATCAGAATGCTGTCCAGCTAGAGAACGTCAAAGTGTGATGTGCGTGAGAGCCTTCGATTCCCTACCAACACGGCTCACAGAAGCCCAAGTAGCCTTTTATTCTAAGTCTCATTTCAATTAGGTAATTTGCCTGTCTGACATTAAGCGACAATGCTAGGGTCTCAGATTCAATAATTATTTATGTCTAGTGACTTTTCACTAACACATGCTGTTTCCTGTAAGCTTCCTTTATGTTAATAAAAAGCAGAATTAGAGCTAACAGATCTGGCCAGCAGTGTTATCTTGTTCTAGATTCAGGAACTATCCATTGCTTTTTCACATTAACAGGTAATATTTGGTCTGTAAGGCAAGAATTAGTCTCTTGAAAGCAACCCATCTAAGAAGAGAGTAGAACACTTGCTTTCTCTTTGCAGTAAGCCCCAGTATTACCTACCTTGATAGTTAGCACACATTCTCACCTGCTCTGGGCCACTTTTCTCACAGTTGCCTTCATGTTTTATGTCAACTTGGGACCTGGATTTTCTAGAAACAAAGGTTATTAGACCCCCAAATTAGTATGGTGGGACTCTCCAACATTATGACTATCTTCTAATTGTATTGTGATTTGTACTTTTCTCTTGTAAAAAGTGTTCTATTCCATTATTTCTTATGTTGTTTTTTTTGTCATTTGTGAGGTTTGAATTCAGGGCCTAGGAGCTGTCGCTGAGTTTGTTTTACTCAAGGCTAGTACTCTACTATTTTGAGCCACAGCCCCACTTCCGGTGGGGGTTAATCGGAGATAAAGAGTTTCATGGACTTTCCTGCCCCCGCTGGCTTTGAACCACTACTCTCTGACCTCAGTCTCCTGAGTGGCTAGGATTATAGGCATAGGCACTAGCACTTTTCTCCAATATTTTCTTTTTCAATGAGATCGTATGTTTAGAAGTAGGAGTCAAATAAATATAGGACTAATAAGATTCTGACATAAAAATATGATTTCCAGAAGTATTTCTGCTCCCAGTGTCTAGGGCGGCAGTTCACATGAGAAGATGGGCGAAAGCAGATCTGATAACCAGATGCCTAAAGTCCTCCAGGAACTTTGTTGTCATTTTATTTAAATAAACAAATTCAAGCTTGAATTATAATACCACTTTCATTTGAATCATACTGCCACTATGTTATTTCTATGAAAGCTACCTAACGTCCTGATTTAAATTAGTTTTATTCAGTCTGGAAAGCTTGAAGGAACATCCAAAAACACAGAGGCATAAGTATAAGCATTTCCTATTTTCTAAAACAGTAGCTGAGCTGGGTGCTGGTGGCTCACGCCTATAATCCTAGCTATCAGGAGGCTGAGATCCAAAGATTCTGGCTCAAAGCCAGCCCAGGCAGGGAAGTTCATGAGATTTATCTTTAATTAACCACCAGAAAACTGGAAGTGGCACTGTGGCTCATAGGTGCTAGAATGCTAACCTTGAGCAAAAGAGCTCAGGGATAGTGCCAAGGCTGCGGGTTCAAGCCCCATGACCAACAAAAAAGTAAAAAAGAAGAGCAGCTTACAAAATAACATGTATATAACAATGAAAATACAAATACAATTAAACAATACAAAGAAGAGATGAGTATATACTAAGATAATTTTTATAGTATATCAGATAATGGAATCTATTATAATGATATCTCAATATGATGGGAGAGTCCACCCGGTGTGTGGCATGATCTTCTGTGTAGAAGTAAAAATATTCAGGGAGAGAAACTTTCTCCTAGGCCAAAGATTTAACAGGATTTTCCCACCTCAAACAGTAAAAATAAAATTCATACTGTAGGCATAGTTATGTTTGTATATAAGTATACACACACATATATACAGTAACTTTGTCCTTTTTATATCTTCTTTTTCTTTCTTTGTTTCCTTCCTTCCTTCCCTCTCTCCCTCCCTCCTCCTTCCTTCCTCTCTTCCTTTTTTCCTTCCTTCCTTCCTTCCTTCCTTCCTTTTCTTTTTTCTTTCTTTCTTTCCTTTTTCTTTCTTGTACTAAGAGTTTAACTCAGGACTTTTAGCTTGTTAGGCAGCTGCCCTATAACCTAAGCCAGGCTTCCAGCCCTATTTACTAGTTCTTGATACTGACCCTTGATGAGAGTTGAAACCTTAATTTTAGCATGTTTATTGGGAATGAAGCCATGTGAGGGACCCAAATGATTTAATGAAGTTTTATTTTTGGTGAAGATACTTATTACAAGAAAAAAAATAAAACTTCCAGAACCTCAAAGAATAACTATTATTACCTTTCTAGCCTTCTCAAAAATTGGTTGTTACATTTTCAAGCATGAAAGGGCATATCATTGAAGACTGAGGTCACAAAGGAAACCTGCAAAGCAGGTTTGCATTTTGTTAGTGAAGGACAATCAATAACCCAGGGTGGAGACAAGGACATAATCTAGGACAATGAGATTTTTTTTATCTACTGGTAAAGTTTAAACAGATGGAATCGTTCAGTGTTAAAAGTTTCAATCATGACTATTTTAAAATGATGAAAACACATATCATTTGCTAAGGAAAGTAGTCTGTTTAAGGATCTACTAGGATATAAATAGATAAATAGTGAAAAGACATAGCTCTGCATGCATACAACATCCATGTGTATGCATATCCATAGGCATATCCATATATGTATACATATGTGTGTGCATAGAAAATGTCCCTGTCCTGTTTACTTCATAAAGACCATAGAAATCATCTCACATCAAACACAAAAGTACGATGTAAATTTGTAAATATTGTATAAGCTTTTTTCTCAAGAGTAGTAAAAGAATTAGAGTTAGTGATCTATAGCTTATAGATGACCAGCTCCTATAACTACTTTGTCTTAGTGACTGGAGGGAATGCAGCCCATTACGTGACCCGTCAGACGCCACGCTTCATGGAGACCACCTTCTCGGGCCTGTACTCACGCATTCTCTGCGCAGAGCTCGCAGCGGCTGCGGTATGTCCTCCCGTCCGTGCCACAGACAGCAGCAGCAGCATCCGTGCAGACGAAATCCCCATCCTTCCTGTCTCTCTTGAATTCATTGCAATTCAGCTGCAAGAGACAGGATCGTAATCAAGACATATCAAAACATATGCGATAAAAATATTTCTTACATACATCAGCAAGTTGGCTTTTTAACTCAGAATAATAGAACTCACTATATATGTTAAAAAACAAACAAACAAACAAACAAAAACACAACTCAACATTTTAGCTGGTTTCTGGTGGCTGTCTGTAATCCTAGCTACTTAGAAGACTGAGATCTGAGGACACAAGTTCAAAGCCAGCCTAAGCAGCAAAGTCTGTGAAACTCATATCTCCAATTAACTACCAAAAAGCTGTAAGTAAAGCTCAAGTTGAAGACCACCAGCTTTGAAGGAAAAAGCTAAGGGAGAGAGCTCAGGCTCTGAGTTCAAGCTCCAGTACTTACACAAACAAACAACCTCTCTGAAATATAATCCATTGTTTCTCTGCCAAATTCTGCCTGCCTACTTTACAGCTCCATCCTGAGGAGCTGCCAATAATCGATATGAAAACTCTGTAAAAACTATAAATGACAATAATGGTTCAATTACTATAAATTGCCACAGTAATTTAAAGCAAGATTTTAGAAATCACAACTGTAGCGATTAAAAGCATAAATCCCTGGGTTCAGAGTCCATAACTATGCCAGTCACTTAGTTCTGTGATCTGGGTAAGTAGCAAACCTTCTTTATATTTAAAGATTTCAAGTTAGTTTGAAAATGGGCATGATTTCACCAACTTCCCAGAACTGGAAGGGACTAGAAACATGTGAATAAATGCATACTAGTTAGAGAATATAACCATCTCTTTTATTTCTGTTCTTATTTGAAATATTTTCCTGTACTGATAATCAAGATAAGAAAATTGCATATCTTTCAGGGATGACAAGAGAAATTCTAAAATCTTGGCTCTGATGATATGACAAATGCTCAGGACAAACCTGTAGGGTGAGGAAGTTGCAGCAGGTGGTAACTGAAGATGATTGTTCAAATTCAGAGCCTCCACCCACTCATTTTACCTCCGTGCACCTCACTTTCCTCATCTGAAAAATGGGAATTCACACCCTACCTACATTCCAGATTTGTGGTAAAGATCAAATAAATACTTATGAAACATTGTTATTGTGACATAAGCTAAGTAAAGAACACAGTGAACTTGAACTTAACTTCTATCTAAAATCAAATGACGGCAGCTGGAGGTTTTCCTGTAGGACAGTACATTGCGAAATAAAATTTTGAAATTATTAAAAATATTTCAATCATATACATACAGAACTTAGATTTTGTACCTGTGATGAAGTAACATGTCACAGATATAAGAAATATAAGTAGGATGGCCGTGAATTTGTAGTGAATGTTTCAATCTGTGATTACCTTGGAAGACTCTTAAAATATTTTAAAATTCAAACAAAAGCTATATCCTCAGCATACATTTAAGAGGAAACACTTTTGCAAAAATAAGGTAAATTCTAGGCATATATGCTATTTCAGTCATTCATTTGCTGATTTATTCAATGAGATTCATACAGTTGGTGAGAATTTAGGTGTATTTCAACACTATAAGTCTACCATAGCAACTAAGTGCTGGTGGCTCATGCCTGTAATCCTAGCTACTCAGGAAGCTGAGATCTGAGAATTATAGTTTGTGGTTTGTGTTTCATGGTTCAACACCAGCTCAGGCAAGGAAGTACATGAGACTCTTATTGACAATTAACTACCAAAAAGATAGAAGTGGAGCTGTGGCTCAAGTGGTAGAGTGCAAGCCTTGAGCCAAATAAGCTGAAGGACAGCAGCCAAGCCCTGAGTTCAAGCCTCAGGACAGACACAAAAAAGAAAGATTGAATAACACAACAGAAATAAAACAGTTTTCCTAAAAAACTTGCACACGGCTAGGAAGAAACAGGTCATGCATACAACAGTTTCAGAACACTGTAAATTTTGTACAAACTAAACCAAGTAATATGATAGGGCCTGAGACTGATGATGATTGTAAATGTGAATCTGCAAGAGAAGTGTCTCAATGAGGTGACATTTGAGGTGACATGGGATCAGTGAAAAGCAGCCAAATGTCAGGGAGCTGAAGGAAGGGTGTACCGGGCACACAGATGACGTTTGGTGGTGATAGAGTTTGCTGTGCTGACATGAGAGAGAATAGGACTTAAATAAAACTCACAAACGCGGCTGGCTTCCCATTAGAAAAACATTCTGGATACTATGGAAACATAGGACTATTTTGGGCCACAGCAGTTAACTTGGAACAACGACTGCCATTAGCCTCCATCAGAGATCAAAAGCTCATTCTAGGTCACAGGTATTGCAGCCAGATGCTAAGGAAGCAAAAGGTCAGGCCGTCGGTGGTGAGGGCAGGTGCAGACATTCTCTACTCCACCTCCTTCCCCACCAGGCTCCTGAGGTGGGTGTATCCCAGCCTACAGCAAACTCCTCTTCCAATGGTGACGATCACTGGGAGCTCATAGGTGGCTTCTGTTCTCATCACAGGGCAGCAGCCCAGAGGGCAAGGTAGTGGCTTTAGAACACTCAACACCAAGCTTTGTCCTTTGCCCTCTCAGTCTACTCAAGGAAACATGGCCTGGAAAATTCGCTCACCCACTGGAGCAGAAACATTAGCTAAAGTCATCATGGAATCCTACAGGAAAATATTTGTACATCTCAAACAGTGTTAAGAAATCCAACATACTAAAGTAAACAATGAGTGTCAAGGGATCATAATTGGTGGAATAAATCGAAAAATAGTTCACGAAAAGTAAAAGTGTTCTTCTGGAATTCAGATGCCTATAATGTGAAACAAGAAAACAAAAATAGTAAAGAAAAATATGGGAGTACGGGCAATGGCTTATACCAAGTGGTGGATAAAGCTCCCTGTGCCGTAAAAAGAAAACCAAAAGAAGAAAAGAGAAATTGTAAAGAAAGAACCAAGTGGAATATTTGCATTTTTGAAATATTTAAGTAGTAAAAAGTAAAAGTATATAAAAACAAAAAATGAGATTTGTGCAGGTAGATAATCATGGTTTGACAGCAGGAAAGTCCTGGAGAATCTTATCTCCCATTAGTCACAGAAAAAGCCAGAAGTGGTACTGTGGCTCAAGTGGTAGAGCTCTAGCTTTGAGCAAAAGGAGCTCAGGGAAAGCACTCAGGCCCAGTGTTTAGCTCCAGGACAGTAAAAAAATGAATGAATGAATGAATGAATGTGATAACATCAGATGAAAGCTTCAGAAAATGTCATAATATAACTGAAGTAACACATATGGACAATTATATCCACAAATTTAAAAATACAT
Organism: Dipodomys merriami; assembly: GCF_024711535.1. Classification (NCBI taxonomy): domain Eukaryota; kingdom Metazoa; phylum Chordata; class Mammalia; order Rodentia; family Heteromyidae; genus Dipodomys; species Dipodomys merriami. Next base: position 15,120,675 of record NW_027204159.1, on the reverse strand, counting down.
AGATGGTCTTTTGTGTGTGTGTGTGTTCTTTTTCCAGTCATGGGGCTTGAACTCTGGGCCTGAGTGCTGTCCCTCAGTTCTTCAGCTCAAGGTTAATACTCTACCACTTGAGCCACAGCACCACTTCCAGTTTTCTGGTGGTTAATTGGAGATAAGAGTTTCATAGACTTTCCTTCCTTGGGCTGGTTTTGAACCATGATCCTCAGATCTCAGCCTCCTGAGTAGCTAGGATTACAGGTGTGAGCCACCAGTGCCCGGCTCATAGATAATTTTCTAATGAGATTAACCATATTCTTATCACAAGACAAGATTAAAATAAAAAAGTATAACTGTGTTAAAACAAGATAAAAATATAAAAGACAAAATGAATAGGACAGAGCAAACACAGTCATATTAATAGTAAAACTAGATATTAGTTTAATATGTATTACAAATTATAAAAGACACAATAATGATTTAAAGGAAGACAAGAAAAATGTATAATAGTGACATATTTTCACCTAATAAATTAGTTATACAATAAACCAATGGTAAATAGTATAAAACAGCATTATATACATAAATACAGTTAGAGATATTTTTAAATCTCAGAAACTGTTGTATTAACAAAAAATTACAAATATCTTATTCTAGGGGGCTGGGAAGGTGGCTCAGTAGTAAAGTGCTTGCCTTGCATACATGAGGCCCTGGGTTTGATTCCTCAGCACCACATTAGCAGAAAAAGCCAGAAGTGGTGCTGTGGCTCAAGTGGTAGAGTGTTAGCCTTGAGCAGTGCCCAGAGTTCAGGCCCCACAACTGACATACACACACACACACACACACACACACACACACACACACACACACACACACACACACACACACAAATTCTAGTAGGTTTCTATAGAAAATTGCACCTAGGAAAATAAACACTTTCTTAGAAAAAGTAGAAGCATTTGTATAAGTAGAATATTAACTAGGTAAAGAAATAATTTAAGCCATCAATGTCATAAGGTCTATTTGCCTGAACCAAATTCCATGGAATCCAAATAGAAAAGAAAAAATGTCTACACATGCGAAAGTTAAATAAGGTAATTATTGAATAACTTAACTTTGAGTAGATAGGAATTAAGGAATGTTTGATAAATAATGGAAAATGGAAACACCATGTGAGTCCTGAGATGGCTGATTATTAATGATTATTAATCTTTTACATGTGCTTATCAGAAAAATTAAGAACATCCAAAATGGATTTGCCAATCCATTATAAAATAAGAAGGAAACAGGAAAGGATACCATAGAAGAAAATGGCAATAGAAATATTAACAAAATAAAAGCTAATAGAAGAGATTTCTAGGGTGATTGATAAATGAGAAATAAGATTAAAAAATAAATTTGAAAACTGTGAATAAAATGAGCTTAGAAGCCAATGATTGCATACTAGATCTGTAAGCCAATATATTTGAAAATGAGTATCTCGCTGAAAACATATAAAATGTTAACAGTGGTTCAATTGGAAAAAGTTGAATGGATCAATAAGTATTAATCCACCGGATATATGGAGTTTAGTAGTCTCTCCCTACAATGACCAAACCCAAAAATGTTTATAATCTAATTTTCTAAAGTGTTTGAAGAATGCTTTGCAAATTATAATGATTTACAAGTTACCCTCCAAAAAAGTAAAAAAAATTAAGCCAATAATAAGCATATAATAAAGTTATCTGATTTAGGTATAAAATTAAGTGATTTTTACTACATTTATACATTTGTAAAATTACCACTAGAAACCAGTTCTAGAACATTTCCATCATCCTCAAGAGAGTCACTAGTATTATTTGTTCTTTGTGTCCATTTCATATAAATACACTGGCAATGTTTTGCAATTTTTGTTTGAGGATCATCTATGTCCTAAATGTCAGTAATACCTTTCTTTTATTGCTGAATAAAATTTCATTGCCAAAATACAGTTTATATTTGGCTTATCCATTCACCAGTTAATATTTAAACATTTGAATCAATTTCACTTTGGACTGTTAAAAATAATGCTATAAGCATTCATATATACATACACATATTCATAAACATTCATACAAGTTTTGTGTGGGAAAAGACAACAATAGCAGCAACAATGAAAATCTCATTTCCATTTCTTGGAGTTCATTTTATAAAATATTATTTTACATGATCATATGCACCTATCTATCCAGCCTTTGTGATATGCTCCTTTGGTCTTACTGTGTGAATATCTCTCTAAACATAGAGCTTCCCTATGACCCAGCAATCCCACTTATGGGCATTTACCCAAATGATCACAAACAAGACCATACTAAAGCTACCAGCACAACTATATTATTGCCGCATTATTTATCATATATATATATATACATATATATATATATATGCACAATGGAAGCCTACTCTTCCGTCAGGAAGAATGATATTGTACTATTCTTAAGGAGTAGGAAAGACTTGGAAAAAATTACATTAAGTGAAGTATCCAGATACAAAGAAACATAAATTGCATAGTTTTTCCTCATGTGTGGTAACTAGAATCTGCCTATAATCTATAAATATACATACTGGATGGTTTAAAAATATATTGGGACATGATAAATTAAACAGGGCTCTAGACATTCACATAGTGAGCCTAGATCCATTTCTGTTCTTGAAAAAAAACTGGCTAGATTTTGCTAGATAGTATTTTGCATTTATAGATTGTAGAAGAATTGACTTTTTTCAATATTGACTTTTTCAATATTGACTTTTCAATACTGACTTTTTCAATTAATGAAAACAGATTATCTCACTATTTACAGTGATAGGTCTATTTTCTGAGAAATGTATCATTAGATGTTTTTTTAAATTGGAAAATACCATACAGAGGGGTTACAATTACATGGGCAAGGTAATGAGTACATTTCTTATCAAGCATTGTTGCCTCCTCCTTTGTTTCCCCTTCCCATCCCTTCCCATTCCGCCCCCACCCCAGCGCCTAAGTTGTAAAGCTCGTTTTTCCACATGACATCTTGTACATCTCATTGTTGCAATGGGTCCACTTGTATCCCTATTTAAACAATGTTTTTAGCAGTCTGAGAACATCAGAGTCTAATTACACAAACCTAGACAGTCCAGACTATTCTACATTTAACTTAGAACGAGGAGACTCTAAAATAATGATAAAAAGTTAAACTATAGCCAGGCCTCTAATCTTCACTACTCAGGAGGCTGAGATCGGAGGAATATGGTTCGAAGCAAGCCCAGGATGAAAAGTCCCCATGAAACTCTTATCTCCATTTAACCACTCAAAAACCAGAAGTGGCACAGTGGCTTAACTGGTAGAGCACTAGCCTCGAGTACATGAGGCTCAGGGGTAGCACCCAGACCCTGAGTACAAGCCCCATAACTAGAAAAAAAGAAAGTAAGTGGATGTAAAAACCTGTAGGATATTCATTTACTCAGTATTATGAACCATCCATTATTGTGTATGTTTGTGCTTCTATATTACAGCCAGTGTAGTTTGTTTGCAAAAATATGACCCCAAAGCTGTGAATAATACATTGTTGTAATGTCTATGACATCACTAGGTAATAGCAATTTTATTGTTTTGTGTTGTTTAGGTAGCCTAGCATGCTTTGAACTTATTATGGATCCCGAGATGGCCTACAAACTTGCAGTTTACTTGGCTACATCTCCAAAGTTCTGGTATTAAAGGCAAGCATCACCACGAATAGATGGTAATAGGAACTTTTAGATGTCATCTTATACGATTATCATGGTATATTCAATCAGTTATTGACCAAAACATAGTTATGTTGAAAATTACTGTAAATCTTCCATATCTCCCAGCAACACTTTATAATTTTTTTTTTTTTTTTTTTGTCGGTTGTGGGGCTTGAACTCTGGGCCTGGGCGCTGTCCCTCAGCTCTTCAGCTCAAGGCGAGCGCTCTACCACTTGAGCTACAGCGCCACTTCCGGGTTTCTGGTGGTTTATTGGAGATAGGAGTCTCACAGTCTCTCCTGCCCGGGCTGGCTTTGAACCGCGATCCTCAGATCTCAGCCTCCTGAGTAGCTAGGATTACAGGCGTGAGCCACCAGCGCCCGGCTCAACACTTTATAATTTAAGCTTTATTCTTATTAATTTTCCTAATATATTTTATGCTAGTGTGAATGGAATGAATAATTTGTTTTTGGTTGTTCACTGCTAGTGTATACAAGTACAATTGACTTTAATTATCAATCTGTTCATCTGAATCATTGATGAACTCATTAATTAGTTCTAGTAGTTTTGTAACATATTAGAAATATAGATGTAGATAGATAGATCATTTTTCTTTTCCAATCACTACCTGTTTAACTAAGATAGACTTAAACTGTCTAGAGGCTCCTATTTAATGTTGAAGATAAGTGTTAAGAATTAACTACTGTCACTGGGTACCAGTGGCTCACGTATATCCTTAATCCTAGCTAATTAAGAATCAAGATTCTAGAAGGGGGAGGTTGAGGGAGAGGAAAAGGGAGAAAAATGAGAGAAGTAGTAACAAGTTGGACAAAAAATAGAATCACTACCTTATTTGTGTAACTATAACCCTCTGTCCATCACCTTTTTAATGACATTTTTTAAAGAATCAAGATTCTAAGGACCATGGTTCAAGAAAGGAAAAGGCCAGGAAAAACATTTGTGAAATTTTATCTCAACAATAGCCAGGTATTTTCCCAACTATGGTAGAAAGTATCAATAGAAAGCCCATGGTTCAGGCTGTCTCCAGAAAAAAAAAATACCCTATCTCAAAAATAGCCAAGGGAGGGGCTAGGAAGGTGGCTCAGTGGTAGAGTGCTTGCCTTATATGCATGAGGTCCTGGGTTGGATTCCTCAGCACCACATAAGCAAAAAGAAAAAAGCCAGAAGTGGTGCTGTGGCTCAAATGTTAGAGTGCTAGCCTTGAGCTGAAGGATAGCATCCAGGCCCAGAGTTCAGGCCCCACGACTGGACCCCCCCCCCAGAAAATAGCCAAGGGATGTAAACACAAAGCCCTGAATTTAATCCTCGTGACCACACAAATGTATACAAAATTTTTAAAGAAAAGCATTCATCTTTGAACACTAACTATAATATTACTTGTTGATTTGTTACCTATTTTTTTTTTACCACCACACCTAGCTGGTGATAGGAATGTTTAAAGACCATAAATGTACTTTGTCTGAATGAGAAAGCCTATAGTATTTTTCTAACAGTTTAATGAGTATGTTTTAATATTGAATCAGTGATAGGATTTGCCAATTTCTTTTTTAACACCTATTGACATCCACGATGAGATTGTCGTCTCTCTAACCAAATGTAGTATATTAGAGTAGTAGATTTCCTTTTTGTTCTGTCAGTCTTGACTTCTGGGGAAAATTCCACTTGGCCATAGTTTCATCCTTATGTGATTCAATTTGCTTAAGGTTAAGGATTTCCATAACTATGTTTTTGTGGGATGTTTGTCAGTAGTAACATGTTTTAGCCGTATCTTTATCTGGACTTTGTCTCAGAATAATCCTGTCTTTCTGGAATGTGTCCTCTTCTTCAAGGAGTTTGTAAAGTACAATATTATTTTTTTTTGCTAGTATTGTATGGAATCATCAGTGGAATCATCAGTGGAATCATCTGAGCTGGGTTTTCCTTTGATTATAGTAATTCCTGGTTCATACTGTTAATTTGCCATTGCTTGATTCAAAGTTTCTATTTTTAGGCCAATTTTTAAATGTTTCTTCTAGGTATTTTTTCTGTTTTCCAGGTTATTTGTTGGTGTAACATTGTTCATAATATTCCAGTGTAATCATTTGATTACAGAACACATTGGCCTTTCCTATCAAATTCTTGAATTTAGACTTTAGATTTTATTTCTCATTTTCTAGGACTATTTAGCTAAGGAGATTTTCTTCTTTGCTCATCTTTTCAAAGAACTAGTTTTGTTTTTCTGATTTCTTTTATCATTTTCTTTCATATTTTATTGACTTCTGCTTTAATTTTCATGTATTTCTTGCCTTCTTACTTTCCTTTTAGTTTGTGTCCTTTCCTTTTTATTTTATAAAGTGAGTGCTAAATTGATTTGAAGTCTACCTTTGATGATTTAGATATTTAAATGTGCAGATATTCTTTTATCTGAAGTCCATGTACTTGATTTTCATATTTTGGTTGCATAGAGTTCACTTTCTTGTTTCTTTCATGGATATTTCTGTGATTTACTACTTTTTAGAAGTATGTTATACAGATTCCAAAGCTTTGATGATTTTTGTAATTTATTTTTGTTGGTAGTTTTGAATTCAGTTCTGTTGTGGTTAAAGAATGTACTTGTACAATTTTAATCCTTTTAAATATGTTGATATATGTTTGTATTTTAACATGTTTTATTTTTAATAATGTTCCTCAGTAGCTTGTTTATTCCTTATTAGTTTACATTCTTCATATGGTCAATATGAATAGTACTTTTAACACATTTTAGTAACTGACTAAAATGTTTTTCTGCAAGCCAGGCACTGGTGGCTCACTCCTGTAATCTTAGCTACTCAGGAGGCTGAAATCTGAGGATCACGTTTTGAAGCCAACTGGGCAGTGAAGTCTGTGAGGCTCTTATCTCCAACTAAGCAACAAAAAGCTGGAAGTCAAGCTGTGGCCCAAGTGGTAGAGCTCTAGTCTTGAGCAAAACAGCTCAGGGACAATGCTTAAGACCTGAGTTCAAGCTCTAGGACTGACACATACACAAAATAATTTTTTCTGCAAATCTAATACCTTTAAATACTCAGAGGCAGTTCCTCCTGAGTAAAATTCTGATGTTCTTCTAAGTATGAATTGCACCTTATTAATTACATCATTGTAATAGCCTATGAAACAGGATATATTAGATAATGCATCACAGAGACTCAGAAATTGGGATTATGATTTCTCCTCTAAAGTTAATTTTTCTTCTTTATCCTTTTTGCTTCATCAGCTGCACTAAATCTTTGGCATCTTGCTTTCCCACAGTTAACAGCTGCTGGTGTGTTTGCCAAGGAAACACTGCATTTTATTTCTAAAGCTTAGCTTCCAGGGTTTTATTCTATGGCTTAACCTTATGACCTTTTTGAGCTTAGTGGTCAGGGAATGATTGGATATAGTTTGTGTCAAATACCTTTAGCAATAAGGCTTGTATCCTCTTCAGATGGATTCTTGTATAGAGAGGCACAGGGCAATTGCTACATTTGCTTTCCAGGGGGTATTTTGTGTCTTTTAAGTGCAGTTATATAGCCCTAGCATTAATAGGAGTTTCTTCATTGCTTAGGCCTTCCTTAGATCCTGATAGTGCTATATTTAGACGCAGGAAGATACTTCATGCATGGCTGCTACCATGGAGCTTGGTGAAGGCCATCCCTTCCACTGAAACATGTCTGTGGGTGGCAGGTAAGCTGCCTTCAACAGTGCAGTACTGTGGGTTGTGCTCACAGCACCTGTGCTCTGCACCAAACCCCACTCCCACCCCAACTCTGCACAGGTGAGACGGACATATTCTTGAGGAAGAACATTACGATTCTCAATCTTTTCCAGAATTCAACAGCATGCAAGCATAAATGCTTCTCCACCTGACATAGGTAAGTTTTCCTGGGTGCTAAAGTCATTGCTCTGATAATTTTTATGTAGCTTTTTGTCTGCACATGGGGGAAAAGATTTGCTGACCCCATCATTCATCCATACCTGAAGTACCACCACTCAGAGATATAATATAGATTTCCAAACCAGATAAGGACAATAAAAAGAAAAAAATACACACTCCCTTGACTTAGCACTGTAATTGTAAAATCTCTAAATAAAATTGCTATCAATGGGTCTGGGAAGGTAGCTCAGTGGTAGAGCACTTGCCTTGCATGCATGAGGTCCTGAATTTGATTCCTCAGCAACACATAAGCAGAAAAAAAAGCCGGAAGTGGCGCTGTGGCTCAACTGGTAGAGCACTAGCCTTGTGCTGAAGAGCTGAGGGACAGCACCCAGGCCCACAGTTCAGGCCCCACAACTGGACCCCCCCCCAAAAAAATGCTATCAAAATCCAACTGTGTATTAAAAGTTATTGTGATTAAATATAATATTCTCTAAGAAAACAATAATTGTTTCACATCAGGAATGTTATCTATAAACTTATTATAGCAGTAAGAAAAAAAGAAATATTAGATTATTTTAATACTTGCTGAGAAGATATTGATAAAGACCATTGCATATTTAGTAGGGTAAGAATAGAAATGATTTTCTGTTACTTGCTTAAGTTCATGTTTTAAAATCTTAATGGTGTATATTAGATTTAATGGAGATACTTTAAAAGAACTTTTAGTACAAGGACCGAAGACAATTTGATGATCATCATCATCACTATTATTTAAACTTTCTAATTCTACACTAAAGAAAGAGACATACAGGAGAAATAAGATTGAAAGGTAATTATAAAATTTCTCTTTCATACAGATATTGCAATCAATTCTCAAGAAAAACACACTGTATATTCAATAAGCCACCAAGAGTAACAGAAGATATCAGAATTGTCTTATACAAGAACAACCTGAAAAAAACAATAGAGTATCTATATGAACAGTTATTAGTTAGAAAGACAGTGAAAACAGAATACCACTCAAAAATATTTAAGCAAGATAACAAAATTATAAATTTTTTAAACATTAGCAAAAGTTATAAATCTTTCTTGGAACATATTTAACAAATTTCCTTAACACATATTAATAAGAAATTATTCTATGTTTTTTAATCAAGAATAAGAAACTATTCTATGATAGTTATAAAAGGTCAATCTTATTCAAAGTAATGTATAAGTTATATATATATATATATATATATATATATGGTCTTGTTCCCAAGTTCAAGTTTGAATTTTTAACAAACTCAGTAAAAGTTTATTTCTAGTACACAGGAAATTATATATCTATGCACTGATAATTCAATTTTAATACTATGGATTTTCCTTATTTGTTATTAAAACAATAACTAATATGAAAATATTAAACAATTTAGAGCAATGAACATACCCCCATATAAGCTTAATACCCTACAAAGTTGTCAACTTGCATAATGGGAAACCTCAAATGAATACATCAATCTATTAAAAGGCAAAAGTTATCCACCTGGACCAAAGTATAGATCATAAATTTTTATGGATGGCTGGATGAGATGGTAGAACAGAAATGGTGAAAAGCAGTCTAATTGGGATACACTTTGAAGGTAGTAGCAACATGATTTGATGATGGAGTGAACCTCTGGTTGCCAGGTGAAAGGGTGGCATGCTAATGAGGAAGAAAGCAATGATGAAAAGTGGGGAGAGAGGATGTCTGTAGGAGGAGTGTTCTTGAAGAGATAGAGCATCTCATTCTCAGAGAAAGTATCAGATTAGTTTTTGATAGAAGCAATCTGAACTGAGAAAGCAGACAGACAGTTGGCAGATTTTTCTTTATCACCATACCATAAAAAAACAGTATTATTGCATGAATTGATTTAAAATCTGAACAGATATAATTTGAAATGCAAACAACCAAATATTAATTGCCTTAACTTATTAGTAACAAGTTTCCTAAGGTTGCAAACAATATATCGATAAGAAGTTTATCTAGATGTACAAGTTTTAATGTAGGAATTGAACATTGTCAGAAAGAATTTTGTAATTTTACTTCTTAAAATTCCTGTTGGATTAAAAATAGATTTTTAGTTGGGTAAAATACATTTGAATGTGTAGATGTGAATGTATGGGTGGTGATTTTGTCTTAGTATTTTTCTTTGTCAGTCATGGGGCCTGAACTCTGGGCCTGGGCATTGTCCCTCAGCAATTCAGCTCAAAGCTAGCTCTCTACTACTTGAGCCACAGAGCCATTTCCAGCTTTTTCTGCGTATGTGGGGCTGAGGCATAGAACCCAGGGCCTCAAGCGTGCAAGGCAAGCACTCTACCACTGAGCCACCTTCCCAGACCCTGTTTTAGTACTTTTTTAACAAATAGTAGATTCTTGAAGATTGGAATATGGTGTGTATTTTGTTTGTTTGATATTTGTTTGTATTTTATATTTCTAAACACCTTTTCTTAAATTAAGAAGACAAGAGAAAGAATGAGACATCACACACTAACCCTGAGTCTAAATGTGGCAAAGAAACACAATTTAAAAGCTGCTACCACAACATTCTACTCCTTTAGATCTTATAGCATTATCATAATCATCTTTTGCTACAAGGAAAGACTTGCTGATATTAACAAACTGATTGGTGACTGTATTATTTTTTTAAGTGAGACCATTTGAACCCAGAATAAGAATTTAGTTAACTATGTTTACTACAGCGGCTGAAGTCCTCAGACATTCCTGAGTAATGTTGCCAAGGAAGACAGTAGCTTGGTAAGCCCAGGAAATTATAAGTAATTAGGGTGTTTCCACCTTGACTGATCATTTTAATTATGTGTCAGGCTAGGAGAGGAGGAAGAGAAAGAATAAATCAGAGAAGAAGCCACCCAGGTGAACTGGAGGCAAGACACATATTTGTCACAACGGCTAGTGACAACACCATTTTGTCAATTAACTCTGAGCTATTTCAGACCAGGAATTTCCACTAATATAGACCTGCTTTCTTATTTATTAATTTTATTTTTATACTTTTTGAACAAATAACATTCACTATTAAGTCAAAGGTTGTGTGATGATTTCCTTTTGCTTTTGCTACTTTTTTAAACCACTGGATCCTTTTCTCTAGCAAAATATTATTTTGAGCCTCAATCTGAAAATTACCTATAAGCAAGCAACTCTAGTTGAACCATGGGAATATTCCAGATAATAGGAAAGATAGACAGTAGGAAGAAAACCAGGAAAAATGAAAGGAAATAACTCAAATGCCTAGCGATACGTGTTAAACATTAAGGCTGACATCATAAATTTTGTTTCTCATGCATGAATCACTTAACAGATAAGAAAATGGAGCCTAGAGATATCAAATTCCTCAATTTATATAGACAGTAAGAGTTCTGAAGTTTGATGTTAGTTTTATAATGCCTGGAAGGCTCCTACTAGAGGTAGACAGGACAGAGGTATGAGGAATTGTCACAGAAATCACACATCACCCTGCTTTACTCCACCTCTGAGAACCTGTCAGTGCTCCAGATGTTTTCAGAGAGTTGGGTCATGGGTTGGGCTTATGGATAAGATGTACCAGGTATTTAGCCCACCCTTGTACTAAGCCACATTCCCTCCCTTCTAAGTAGTTGGCTTCAAAACAGGTATAACCTAGTAATTAGAAAATAAACAGATAGCTCTAACTAGAGTCAGGCATCATCCTGAAAGTAAACATGACAGGTTGAGTTCAAGTAGTCTCACCTTTGTTGGGGCAGTGTCCCTTGTGGTTCTTGCTAAATGCCTGGATCTTTTCTGAGATTTTGCTGCTTTTTCCCTGAGACGAGAACAAGGAATAACATAATTTAAGCACAGCCTGGATAACTTTTAGGAATGAAAACTTGCCTGGTGACCTTACTTTTGATTGTTCCCCTGAGCCCAATCCTTCAAGTCAGAAGTTTAAAAAAAAAAGTCCTCAACTGACACAATAACAGAAACCTCCTTTCAATGCTAACAAGAACAACAACAAAAGAAATCTCAAGTATGAGCCAGTATATGCAAAAATCATTGGTTTTCTCTATGTACCTAACTACCTGTCATGAATACACCCAACAGCAAGAAGGCCTCCAATTCTAGAAGTTATTTGTACCATTATTTGAATGCAGTCTTTGAATAATAACATTTTTTAATCTTAAAATTTTATTGTCAAGGCAATGTATAGAGGAGTTACAGTTACATAAGTAAGTGATTACATTCTTGTCTAACTTGTTACCCCTTCCCTCACTTTTCTCCCTCTTTCCCTAACCTCAATCCCCTTCCCCAAGTTGTACAGATCATTTCCAAGTATCATTGGGCATAGGTTCCCCCTTTGTCCTTTGTCTCACCATCTTGTTGTTCCCCTTCCCTTCCCTAGTTCAGATAAATGTATATACAATTCCAAAGGTACCAAAATCAAATGCAGTGACAAGGGATAAACCATAGTGGGGAAAAAACACAAAAGAAAAAAGTAATCACGTCAAGGCCACACTAAAGCTACCAGCACAACTATGTTTATCACAGCATTATTTACCATAGCTAAGCTATGGAACCAACCCAGATGCCCCTCACTAGATGAATGGATCAAAAAATGCGATGTACATACATATATATTTATATATATATGTATATATATTTATATATGTGAATTCTATGCTTCCATCAGAAAGAATGACACCACCCCATTTGTAAGGAAATGGAAGGATTTTGAAAAATCTTATTAAGTGAAGTTAGCCAAAGCCAAAGAAACAGAGATCCCAAGGTCTCATTTAATTTTTAATTTTTATTTTTTTGTTGTTTTTGGGGCCTGAACTCTAGGCCTGAGTACTGTCCCTGCGCTCTTCAGCTCAAGGCTAGCGCTCTACCACTTGAGCCACAGTGCCATATCCAGCTTTTGCTTCTTATGTGGTGCTGAGAAATCAAATTCAGGGCTTCATTCATGCAAGGCAAGCACTCTACCCCTGAGCCACCTTCCCAGCCCCCCTTATTTTTAATAATTAGTATACATCTAGGATAATCTTAGCAGATGAGCAGAATTGCTCAGTAGCTTTGTACATATGATCATGTAAGATGATGTTAAGCGAAATGAACTCCAAGACATGGACACAAGAGGTTTTTCTTTGTTGCTGTTGTTCTCAATGTACTAAGTGAAAGATAACATTTTGGCTGAATCAAAAATTTAATGGCCTATGTCAGTTCCATCCCCTGGGGCCTCATGAAGATGACATTCACCTATTGCATGGACTCCTTTCCAGTTTAAAACAATACATTTATTCACATATAATTTATATACATAATAAAAATAATCTAAGCAGTGCCTCTCAAGTAATACACTTTCAAGTCTTAAAATATTTCATTGTTAAAAATATTGGTCAGGAGTTCATAGTTTTCCTCTCCTATTAAAACATCTCATAGAACAAAAAGGGCTTTGAAGTAATGCATACACCTGGTCTGGTGGCTTACACTAAGCTCTCAAGAGAGTAAGAAAGGAATTTTGACCTGCCCTGAACCTCCCTCATACTCAGTCTTACCCTGCTATCCTTTATTTTCCCAACCTCTTTCCTCTCAGAATCATGTTGTCAGATACTGCTTTGCATATATCAAATTACTTGAACACATACCAACTTGACCTTCGAAACATGATTTTCTTATGTGGATGAGATCTTAGCAGTGGCATGGAAACCGGGTTGAAGTTCTGATGGTGGTGAGATACTGAAGACGATAACCCTGTTCACAAACACACTAGGGAACTAGGGTTTTGTGGTAGAGTACTTGCCGTGCATCTACAAGGCCCCTAGGTTCTATAACTAGTGTTTCACACAAAGATGCCCCTCAGTAGATGAATGGGTCAAGAAAATGTGATACACACACACACACACACACACACACACACACACACACACACACACACACACACACACACACACACACACACACACACACACACACACACACACACACACACACACACTGGAATTCTATGCCTCCATAAGAAAGAATAACATCGCCCCATTTGTTAGGAAATGGAAAGACTTGGAAAAAATTATATTCAGTGAAATAAGCCAGTTTGACCCATTGTAACAATGAGATGTAAATGACACTATGTTGAAAACAAACTTTACAACTTCGGCGGGGGGGGGGGGGGGGGGGGGGGGGGGGGATTAGATGTGGAGTTGGGAGGGAAGGGATGGTAGGGGAAAAGCAAAGGAGGAGGTAACAATGCTTGATAAGAAATGTACTCATTACCTTGCTCATGTGCTTGTAGCCCCTCTGTATAGTATGTTTACAATAAAAAATGTACAAAAACAGAAAGAAAACTGGGTGCCAGTGGCTCACATCTATAATCCTAACCACTCAGAAGCTGTTTGAGGCCAACCTGAACAGGAAAATCTGTGAGACTATGATCTCTAACACACACACACAAAAATGGGAAGTGGAACTGTAGCTCAAGTGATAGAGTGCTAGCCTTGAGCAGCAGCAACAACAACAACAACAAAAAGCTTAGGGATAGTACCCAGGCTTTGATTTCAAGTCCCGGGACTGGTTCCCCCCAAAAAACAAAAAGAAATAAAAAAATCCAAAGAAAAAGAAAAAAATGATTTAGTCCTTTCTGGTTTGAGGATTTGTAGTTGACAAATGAAGCCCTCTCTGTCTTTCGATTGTCATTAGGAAGAAATTAAAGTAAGATGTTGAAGCAATTTAAATAGTATCTAATAAATGCCCAGTCATCTAATGCTTTCTGAGCTGCAAGTGGTCAGACTCTACAACAAACCTGTTATCCATCTCTTATTAGCTGGATCTCTGAAGTCAGGTGGTGACTTCTGTAGGCAGGTCACCATAGGTGCCTGGATCCTCCTCTACATGATCTTCCCAAACTCTCCACTACAACAAAGCCAGGTCTTATTAGTCCTCAAAGAATCTTTCTTTCTCAAGTTCTTTCTCTCCAACATCCAGGGGGCACAGAGATGTATTTCAGTGCAGTAAACTATGGCATGCTTTAAAAAGGTAACACTAGCAGGCCCTCTGAAATGCCCTTGAAATCCCAACTGATTTGATTTAAACTCAGGCTAAGTACGTGTCAAATACCCAGTTTTCTCTAATGGGCAGTGTCAGAATGTTCTCTGGGATCATTAATTCACTCTTTTCATGTTTAGATAAAAATATACTTTAAAAAGAATGCTCTTTGTGGCTCAGAGACTAGGTAACTCACTGACATGAGACAGAGGACATTTACTCACAGTATCAGTTTGCATGTGGCACATTTGTTCATGAGCGTTATTCCATCAGGACTTTGAAAAAGGGTTTTATCTTGAGGACAGAACAGTTTTCCATTTTTCATCAATGCCTGAAATTCATTGCATGTGTCCTGGGGGAAAAAGACAAATTAAAAACCTTTGTCTTTATTGAAATTTTATCAAAGCAATAATTTCTTTTTGCTTTCTTTCCTCTTCCTTCCTTCCTCCC
The DNA here is from genome assembly GCF_024711535.1 of Dipodomys merriami. Classification (NCBI taxonomy): domain Eukaryota; kingdom Metazoa; phylum Chordata; class Mammalia; order Rodentia; family Heteromyidae; genus Dipodomys; species Dipodomys merriami. The sequence continues at coordinate 15,105,605 of NW_027204159.1, read as the reverse complement.
TCCCTTCCTCCCTTCATCCCTCCCTTCCTTCCTTCCTGTCTTCCTTCCTTCCTTCTCTTCTTTTTCTTTTTCTCTTTTCCTTCTCTTTATCTTCTCTCTCTTCTTTCCTTTCTTCCCTCCTTCCTCCCTCCCTTCCCTTTCTCTATTTCTTCCTTTCCTTTCCTCAGATCTCAGCCTCCTGATTATCTAGGATTACAAGCGTGAGCCATTGGTGTTAAATCAGGATTTCTTTAAGATAACTTACTCCAACAGTCATGCTCAATGGTGTCTACTTCCTTGCACAAAGCTACCCAGTTAGGAGGGGATGTGGACAGAAGAGAACTCTACTGATTGTTGGTGGGAGTGTAAACTTGTTCAACCACTTGGGAAACCAGTATGGAGGTTCCTCAAAAGACTTCACATAGAGCTCCCCTATGACCCAGCAATCCCATTTTGGGGCATTTGCCTGAATGATCACAAACAAGAGCATACTAAAGCTGCCAGGACAACTATATGTATTGCAGCATTATTCACCATAGCTAAGATATGGAACCAACCCAGATACCCCTCAGTAGATGAATGGATCAAGAAAATGTGGTATATATACAATGGAATTCTATACCTCTATCAGAAAGAATGACATTGCTCCATTTATTAGGAAATGGAAAGACTTGGAAACAAATATATTAAGTGAAGTAAGCCAGGCCCAAAGAAACATAGGTCCCATGGTTTCCCTTATTTGCTACAACTAGTATATATTTGAGACAAGCAGAAGAGATCAGATAAAATGATGTTAAGAGAAATGAACCCCAAGATAAGGACACAAGTAGTTTTTTTTCTTGCTATTCTTTCTAACATATTTATAAGATACCATGTGATTTTTTTGTTTTGTATGTCCCTCACCCACGGTATAACCCCTATTTTCACTGTATATGATGTTGGTATAATTTGTGGAGGGGAAGAGAAAAAACAAATTGTTTAAATAGGGATACAGGTGGACCCATTGCAACAATGAGATGTACAAGATATTATGTTGAAAAACAAACTTTACAACTTTGGTGGGGGTGGGGGGTGTAGTTGTGGAGATGGGAGGGAAGAGATGGTAGGGGGAAAACAAAGGAGGAGGCAACAATGTTTGAAAAGAAATGCACTCATTGCCTTACTCATGTGATTGTAACCCCTCTGTACAGAATTTTCACAATAAAAAACTTATTTAAAAAAAGAAAAAAATTATGACTCTGTCTTGCTTGAAGGACCCTATGGTAAATTCACCTTATAAGCACTGATTTGATACAATGAATGAAATAGAAGATCTGAGCCTAGAGTCTAGGCTGTACATTTAGAACCTCAAAACCCTTAGCAAGTTAATTTTTTAAGCCTCTGTTAAGCTACCAAAAGTACAAGGTACCAATTTATACATTTCATAAGATGTAGGCAGATTGAAGGTAAGTGTATAGTAAACGCCTCAAAAAATGGCTGCTCCATCGTAGATATTCAACAAGTATCTTCTTATGTTACTGTGATGTTGGCATTTGGTGCCATTATTATTGGCATATAAATACTTAGCATGCAATAGAGTGGTAGTAACTTCTGTGAATGGAGCTTCAGAGGGCTGAGGGGGCAAGAGCTAAGATCATAGGAACCTGTATGACTCTCCCCCAGCTGTATATTGCAAAATCTCCTAACATTTAGCAGTTGTTGATTTTTTAAAAGGGATCCTTAGTCATAGATGTTTAGCAAACAAGTTTCTACAGTGATTCATTTTCTGGAAAACCTCCAAATTCTTTTGTATTACATATATATATATATATATATATACATATATATATATATAAAATTTGTCATATATGCACAGACAGACTTACTTTAAAGCTAATGAAGCTGAAGTTTCAGGGCTTACTGTTAACTCCTCCCAAAATCTTGGAGAAGAAAATTTATTTCCAGGTTTTCATTCTTTGTGTAGATGTACTTCCACTCACACCCTAAAATCAACACCATCAGTGCCACCAGCGTTGTCACTATGGCAATCATAAAAGCTTGCAAGTCAAGGGATGTGAAGGGTAAACAAAGGAGGAGGCTGCAATGTTTGGTAAGAAATGTACGCATTATCCTGCCCATGTAATTGTAACCCCTCGGTACAGTATGTTCACAAATAAAATAAAATAAAATTAAAAAAAAAAAGCTTGCAAGTCCACGAAGTCACACAGCATTGTTTGCAAACTTGCATCTCTCTCTCTCTTTCCTTTTTTGTTTTTAAAACACCTTTGCCACATTTTCTGATACTACTGCTTCACAACTTGGTGCATATTTGTTCTATGCTTGTCTGGTTTGGGCTCTTTGTCTGGGTCAATGTGGATGTGTAGTGCCGTTTGGAGGAGAGTATGGAAACAATTATGAATATTAGAATCAATGGGGAAAAGTAGAGTGGAAAATGTTTTAATGAGAGAAGACTGTTTTCTTAACCATCTGTCCATCTATCTACCTCTCCATCCTGCTTTATTAAAAACCCATAGTCTGTTAAATGTAGTATGTACTTAGCAGCACTTACAGAATAATTGGTGGTGAAGAAGAAGGCTATATGAGACCAGCCCTGGGAATTTTTGCTAAGATTGACCTGCTAAATCATCTCTCAGATTGTTATCACCTTCCAGTGATCTTGTCAGGGTAGCAAAGTAATAATTTCTGGCAGTAGATTAATGACTGGTCTCTGGCTCTATATTTTATACTAACTTCACAACTTACTCCCTAGCTTGCCAGATATAAGTGCTCCCATAAAGTCTTATTGGTAGTAAAGTCCAATGTCTATAATAAAAGTATAACCCATGTGATGTGAATTTTAGACAAAGATAATATTAGAATTATACTGTATATTTTAATGAGTAATCAAAAGAAAAGCATTAATCCAGAAAAATCCTACAATGTCACAACTTGATAAAAGAATAATTATCAGGGAAAAAAGAAAAAAAGTGTTTGCAAATGGTCATTAGAGATTTCAAGAATAGGTTAAGAAACATTTTCACAGTGTTTAATTTGTGATGAGAAGGCTCAGTCCTATTTTTCTGAGTTATGACATGATTCTGTGTATTCTTTTGAGACATAGGATCATACAAATGGAAAATAAGAGTTGTTTTGTTTATTATTTGCAATTACCAGAAAAGAGAGTTGCCACAGGAGCAAATCTAGAGCCATCTTGAGGGGAGACCACTTTTCAACAACTATGATAACCCCAGCCCTCAGTGTACTTTTGTTTGTTTTGTTGTTGTTATACTTTTGCCTCTCTGACTTTGAAATAATAGTTGTCCATTCATAGTTCTTGTAACCAATCTTCCAGGACTTGGAATTTTCCCATCTTGGGAAAATTAAGTTTGCTTTGGTTTCATAATAAATCTTCTCTGATGACAAACTTAGGCATATAAGTAAGATTTATATTTTTCCACTCTGTTCATGTTTATGGGTCTACAATATTCAATGTGATTCCATGGTGCTAGAAACAACCCAATATATTGAACTTGGAAAACAATAAACATTTCAACAGTATATGCAAAATCTATTATTAGAAATATTTCCAATGAAATGATGACTTCTCTCTCTCTTGCTACATATATATATCGTATATATATGATATTTATATATATATATATACGATATATATGATTTATATATATATATAGCTTTTTGCCTTTTATGCCAAGACAAGGTGGCTAAACTAGTACTCTATGTTTTAAAAGCATTTTTCCAGTGAAACACAATTTATTGATAGAAAAAAGTCAGTACAAAGTCTGCACTCAGCACCCATCATCATGAATTTTGGGAAAACAAAACAATGACTCAATGATACAACATTCTTCTTTTTCAGTATTATTATGGCCAAGTGAATATTCTCTGTGCTTCCTAAAATTCCAGCCCATTTCTTTTCATTTCTAGCCAATTTCCAAACCTATCTTTAAACAGTAAATTTGGATGAGACAATAAACAATGGTAAAATTCTCTAGAACATTTCTACAGAGTATCTTTCTACAAAAATAAGTTGTAAGAAAATAAAACAAGAAAATATCATATGCATAGGCCAAAGAATTTTGGAGTAGGGAAAGAATTTTATTTTATGACTGTATTTACTCTATTACTTTACTAAGGGAACACATTGCCATGTGTGAGTACGTATACAAATATATATGTGAAGACTGGCATTTTTAATTTGCCTTTCAAATAGAAAAAAATAATTTCTATAGAGAATGACCATCTAATTTGTCAAAGAAACGACCTTTGATAGTCTGTTTAGCATCTCTGCATTGAGGTATCTGACACTGCTGATGTTCCGCTGGTCTGCTATAAACTGCACAGATCTTCATGGCTCAGTTCTCATGTCTTTCAGTCATCATCTAAAGCTTTCTCTCCAGGAAAACTTCCTTGAGCATCCTAGTGAGAAATAGACACCACCACCTTTTCCTGGAATTCTTATCTGTACATTGCTTTCGTTTCTTTATGTATTTTATTTTATTTTAATCAATGCATTTGCTTTTGATACTTTGCTTTTTAATGTCTCTGTTTTTCTCCACTAAAATATAACTTTCAGAAAGAATATTAGACTCTTCCCAGCATTTCAAATAGGACCTGACACATAACAGATGTTCAATAAATATTTATTCAATAAAATATATACAGTATGTCTGTATTAGACACAGACATGTTTTTGTGGCATAATAATTACACAAAAACCCTTCACTTCTTATATGGTATATTATAGCTTTATCAGCTACTAAATGGAACAGAAGTTCCAAGTTTAGTTTATTTGTTTGCAGGATTTGGGAGCACTCCTGTAAAATGGTAGATTGTCATTTACAAACATCTATCGTTAATATATTGAATGTATGTATCTGAGAGAGAAAGCCAGAGTGACAGAGAAGAGAGACAGAGAAAGAGAAAGACAGGGAGAGAGAGAGTGAGAGAGAATCATGTCTTGATATATGAAGACTTCTTCCTGGGTTTTTAACAAAAGCTATTAGTGCTTATTGATGTAATCTGCCTGTGTTATTAACATGAAAGTTCCCACAAACCATTTTTCTGAAGAGATCTTGGAATGGCTTCAAGGAGAAAAAGCAAGACTAACCTGATTAGCATCCTTACTGACAGCATCTGGAACAAAATGCAGAAGCCATGTTGAATGTAAAGTATTTAGCAAACAAAACAAACGATTCACCCAATACAATGCTTTCACTGCCTTAATGACAATACATTGTAAAGGCAGGAATTTTTTAAAACACATTAAGATTTGCCATGGCAAGTAAATGAAGGCCTTGCACCAAAAGATCTCAAGGGTTGGTCACACAGTAAAGTACAATTACTTTGCAAAATACTTATGCCTTACAGTCACACAAAAAGTACCATTCTAATAGATCTTTTCAGAATAAATTGTGGCAGTCTCCTATTATGATATAACAAAACATACACATAACTATACACACATCAAATACATCATACAATTTTAATATAATTTATAATTATGATGTAGCATGAAGATTACATCATTGTACGTATAAGATTCTATTTTCTGAATTCTAATAGCTCTATATTCTTATTATAGGTACAAATATTTGATATATGACAAAGAATTAAGATTGAAGCCACAGAATATTACACTATTTCTCTGACTCTCTAACACCTACATGAGTCATCTAGGAGACTAGGTCTCATTTGTGTATAAGCAATTTACTGGCTTTATTTCTGAGATTCTGATTTTTTAACTGTGTTGTTTATGGTAAGGTGAATTTAAACAATATATATTTCTTAGCAATCAAACAGCAAATGAAAGGAATCTGTATCTTCAGTCACAGAGAAATCCTTCAGCCTTTATCAAAAGTACTTTCAACCCATTGCAAATTTTAAAACACAAAACATGACCTAGAAGACACTATTGTTCTAAAACAAAAAGTTATTTGAATTTAAAGTATTTTATTTATACATATAGTATACATTATTTACATTGGAGTTTTAATTTTTTAATATATGTGCAGTATAAATTGATTTTTGGTGAAGTACAGATGTAATATTAATAACCTATTAACTTTTCAGAGTAATGTAAATTTAAGAAAAGGATTTGCCATGATAAAAATTCGTATATTCTCAAACTGCTTGCCTTCTTGAAGATAGCACAGGTAAAATCCACATATGTAAATATAAATCAGTGTCAGGCAAGATATTGTAGAATTTTAATGTATCTATTCATGTGCAGGGAGGGGACTACTTTCCCCAGGGCTCTGAGATATATGGCAAAAGGGTTCAATTGTATTCAAATTACTCACCTTTTATGAGGCAAAGAGCCAGGGTCAGGAGCACTGGCACTGTGACTGCCTTCATGATGAAGATGATGTAAGTCGGCTACAGGTCTGCTCTGTGCATTGCTCAGCTGGTGCTCTAAGACTGAACTTCTGGGGTGCAGCTCACTTTTATACAAGTACTGATGACATGTAAAACCGGTTGTTCAGGCTTATGCTACACTTCATATACCACACCAACTTAGCCTCCATTCTGTAAGATCCTATAAAAGGAGCAGATACGAGCAGCTAATGTCTGTTCTTATTAGTAATGTACTTTCATGATGCTTTTCACAAAAAGGCCCAAGGACCCTATTCAAAGTTGAATATTCCATAATCATGTAAGAACTGAGGTTCTTGTCAACATCAGACATATTGCCTTAGGCACAAATATGTTTCTGACTGTCCTTCCTTCATAAGAGGGAGGGGAGGGGAAAAGAAGACAGATTGATTGGCCTACCAATCAGGTAAAGATTGAAAGATTTCCACATGTGGAGAAAGCTGCTTTTACTGTGAGAACCCAGGGTTCTTGGTGATTCCATCCCTAGGTATTTTGAAAGGTCTGAATTTTTTATCCCAGATTCAGATATGATTAGAGGTGAATGATTCTAAGAGAGAACCTAGAAAAATTTTAACACTAGGCACTTGTAGAAAAACACGAGAGAAAGACGTATCACTTTCCTAGGAGCTCATAATTGAGATGGAAGAGGCAGAGCTGGGGCTTATAGCAGGTCCCAGGTTCAGTATTTCTTTTTTCTCCATACACCATTTCATCCTTATGAGTAAAGGCAGGAACTGTGTGAAAATAAAGTTTGTGCAACACTACTTCAAAAATATGTTCTAAGGTATTTTACACTCTAAAACAATCTTATATTTTAACCAATCATTCTCATAAATAGTGGAAACCCAATAACTTTCCATAGCTCTTAATTATCCAAATGACTTTGAGAGATATGGTTTGGTTGGCTTTGCCCTAAATTAAAGTGTATTCTTTATTATTTACTTTCCCAAGGAAGAAAAAAAAAAGAAATTCTTAAAGTTTATAAGTATTTAAGGGTGACATTTTTCTAGATAAAACTTTTCTTTAGTTCTTTTTTCAATCCTACTTTTTTTTTTTGGGTCCAATCGTGGGGCCTGAACTCTGGGCCTGGGCACTGTCCTTCAGCTCTTCAGCTCAAGGCTAGCGCTCTACCACTTGAGCCACAGCACCACTTCTGGCTTTTTTTCTTTTTGCTTATGTGGTGCTGAGAAATCGAACCCAAGGCCTTAGGCATGCAAGGCAAGCACTCTACCACTGAGCTACCTTCCCAGCCCCTCCATCCTACTTTTTATCTATCAACTTCTTTTATGCTGCTAGCTGACCCACATCACCTGAAGAACAGAAAAAACAAGTAGAAGGTAGAGTAAATACCATGCCAATCATTTGCAGCGCTTCATGAAAGATCTGGATTTTATGTGATCAATAGCCTCTTCATAATTATTCTAGGAAACACATCAGATAAAGTTAAAATTTCAGACACATGACAATATTCTCTTGCTCTGATTTTTTAATCATTGTGGGGCTTGAGGTTAGCCACCCTACCACTTTGAACCACAGCCTACTTCTGGTTTTCTGGTGGTTAATTGGAGGTGAGAGTCTGACAGTGACTTTTTTCATTCCTGGTCTGGCTACAGAACTGTGAATCTTAGATCTCAGCCTCCTGAGTAGCTAGGATTATAGGCATGAGTAGCAAAGCAATATCCTTAACATTATCAAAGTAAGAGTAAATCCTTTCTTTTGTATAATTTTTTCCTGTAAAACGTAATTATTAGTCCCAGGTCTGCCCTTTGGTGGTAGCTTTGTCCTTTCCCAATGATATGTAAATGCAGTGAGCCCAGAGGACAAGGTCACTCTACATCACAGTCATGGGTTAGAACACCAAACTCACTCACAAGTTAATAGACAGAGAATGGAACAGGGAGCCAGGAAGTCTGTTTCTATTCCTGTCTCTGTAAGACACAGTGTAATGGAATGGAACCAGGTTTTAGAACAAGGAATCTCTGGGTCCAAAACTTGACTCACCAATTGCTATGTTGCCTGGGGCAAGTCATTTATTTTCTCTGGGTCTCAGTTTCCTAACATGTAAAATAGAGGTCATAATGTGCACATTGTACAATTGTTATAAGGCTTAAGCATAATCCATATATTGTATTACATGTGTGTATGTGTTTACTGCTGAGAACAATACCAAGTATATGTGATGAGCTTTACAGTTAATGATAGCTAATCTTCCAATTGTAATGATGCGGTTTTACTAGGTAATTTCTAAGATTCCAAGAAAAGTAAACATCTCTTGAGCAAAGATCTTAACAGATTTAAGTTAGTACAGAATCACTCTCAGCACATTCCAAAAGCGAACATAAATCAAAAATGTATGATTTTTTCCCTTCACAATTGCAAATCCCAATTCTTTGTCCCCACAAAAGCTTCTTCTAACTGTTGATGGACTACTATTAATCTTTTCTCAGTATTCTCATTATTCATTTTAGACTATATCAAATGTGTCTCAAATACGAGTTCTGTTGTAGGAAAATTCAATGCCTGACAAAAGAATTAGTGATTGTGTAACTTGCTCTGATAACCTCAAATATAACCAAAAACAGTTTCCCAGGAGTGGAAGTGGTGCTGGGGAAGAACAAAGCATAGGTGATTTCCTTTTTGAAGACTCTCTGCTATGAGGAAATGTAGGAAGAGTTTATTTCCTTCCTACTTGCAGCCAGAGCCTATTGTTGGAATGGATAAGTGGTTTAGGATAGATAATGCACTGATGAGGAGCAGGCATCTATAAGGACATCCAGGAAGTACCCACATCATTGCCCATATCATCAGAATTTTTTGTCCAGATAATTTTAGGAATGCTATACATCCAAAGGTGATTTACCATGTTTTAGAAATCATTCCTTATTTCCAAAAGTTATCATAGTTATTTAATTCAAATGGCTGGGGATTAAAATGATGGTGAGAACTTGGATTAGAGCTGAGTTATTAGAAAACTTTTCTCAAACTCAAAATCCCATCCTGGAAGTCTGCTTTTACATTTATTCAGCAAACCACAGAACCCTCATTTTTCTCATTTGAAAAGAAAAAGATGTGATCATGAAAGGCATATATTTATCAACTGCCTCAGAATCTGATACATAAGGAAAAATAAAAGTAAACAGAGTTTACAGACCAATAGTGTTACTAGAACCAATGTTAGTTTTCTTTTTTTCTGTGTAATGGTTATTGATGGTGATAAAAATCAATTCATAAATATTATTACAATTAAATTGATTTGCAAAGCTTTCAAGCAATATGCTTTTCACTAGCTCTTTCGACTTTTTTCTATGTAAGGTGGTGACATAGAAAGATAAATATCATGCCTTCCTTACCTACAAAAATGATACCAGTAAGGATGGCGTAAGTAGCAACTGGCTTGCATGGTCATCCTAACTTCAGTGCTTTCTCATCTTCGACATGCTTAACTTTTCTCAATTCCTCACACAGTTCAGAGAATCTAGACATCACAGTGTCTTTAACCATTTATAGTACTTTACCACTAATAGAGCTCTTTCTTCTAATCCCTGCTTGCAAACATTTGCACACACACACACACACACACACTCATAATCCCATGGACAACAGAGGTGTGCTACCTCAACCAGGACTCTAAAGTATACAGGTGATCCTGAAATTATGAGGTTCTGAAGTTATGGGGATACAAGAGCATCAACCATTCTTCTATTTCTTAGGAAAATGGAGGAGAAAGGAAAGAGACACGTGTGTGTGTGTGTGTGTGTGTGTGTGTGTGTGTGTGTGTGTGTGTGTGTGTGTTTGTGTGTGTGGTGAACCTTGAATGTAGAGCTTGGTAACCGTCCCATAGCTTTTTCTGCTCTGAGCTGGTACTCTGCCACTTGAGCCACAGCTTTACTTCTGTTTTTGTACTGGTTAATTGGAGATAAGAGTCTCTTGGACTTTTCTGCTCTAGCTTACTACTAACCATGATCCTTAGATCGCTAGGATTACAGGCATGAGCTATAGGTGCCTGGAGAACATCTATATATGGTGATAGATACATCTTTTATAAATTTTGAATTTACTTTTCTATGATTATAATATTTCCTTCATGTATTTTGGGTCTTTTGTCAAAGATATAAACTAGAAAACAGTCATTATGCACTTCCTTATCTCAAAATGTTTAGTTAACAAGTAACTTAGTTTCTATACAAGAATTCCTTTCTGTTTGTCTGGAAAGACTAAGAAACTATAGAGATAATTTTATCTACAAATAGAATGGGATGGGCAATGTTTGTTTACTGAGTAGACTGCTATTTATAGACATAATTGTTGCTTTGATTAGATTAGGATTAAGAAAATTGAAACATTTCAATATTTAATTTTAGCTGATTGTGGGGGTAATACTAGGCCCCAGAAATGTGGGAATACAAGTTTTTAAGTTTTCTAATTTGGGGTATTTATTATATTGTGGTATTTATTACAGCATCTTGAGAAAACATAGGTGGCAACACAGAAACATGCACAGTGAGTACAAACGCATTAGTAGTTGTTTAAGCTTACATTGGTTAATTCTTTTAGTCTGCATCTTACTAAAGTTAAGAACCTGTGGAAATGGAAGTGGCGCTGTAGCTCAAGTGGTAGAACGCTCGCCTTGAGCTGAAGAGCTGAGGGACAACGCCCAGGTCCAGAGTTCAAGCCCCACGACCGACAAAAAAAAAAAAAACTATATAGAGCACTCAGAACCTCGGCGATTTAAAAAAAAAAAAAAAAAAAAAAAACATTATAAAGCCGGGCGCTGGTGGCTCACGCCTGTAATCCTAGCTACTCAGGAGGCTGAGATCTGGGAATCGCGGTTCAAAGCCAGCCAGGGCAGGAAGACCGTGAGAGTCCTATCTCCAATAAACCACCAGAAAACCGGAAGTGGCGCTGTAGCTCAAGTGGTAGAGCGCTCGCCTTGAGCTGAAGAGCTGAAGGACAGTGCTCAGGCCTAGAGTTCAAGCCCCACAACCGACAAAAAAAAAAAAAAAAAAAAGAACCTGTGGAAAGGTGTGAAAGAGAAACAGAGCTAGATGTTTTATTGCAAGAGGAAGATAGATTTTGACCAGCCTGCTATAGCAGAGAAGAAATCCTGCTATAAATCAAGCTTAGTTTAGGGGCTTTTGTTTCCTTTTTTGCCTCTTTTTCTGGGACTCTACCATTCTATCCAATGCCCAGCTACGGGCAGGGGACTTTATATTATTTTATTTCTCTTTTATGGTAATGGGTGAAAGCCTGGGTCCAGAAGTCCACTCAAACACCAAGTCATATACAGCAAAGTTTATTGTCAGCAGGTTGACATGATGACCCTCTCTGTCAGGGACAGCAATTGTCATCGAGCAAGGGGGTTGGATGGCTAGGATGGGGGTAGAGAATTTCACTAGGGGTGGCGAGGTACTCTGTAGTCTGGTTTGTGTGGGATGTGGAGTTTGTGAGGTGTTTGAGAGTGGGAAATTTTGTTGTGGTGGGGCTAAGATTTGTGATTGCAGCTGCCTATGTCACCCGATAAGATAAGGCCTGAGTCAGTTTATTTCAGGGAAGGGCCTGTGTCACCAGATTTCGGGAAAGGCCATGCTTTACATCAGGGCCTAGTATAGTGCAGTGGCTGGGGGAGGTTAGGCTACCAAAGAGAATTGAATCTAAGGCCTCACACATGCTATGAAATACTCTGCCAATTAAGCTACATCCCCAGAGTCAATGCGGCTATTTGAAATCCAGACTATAGTAAAGAAAAGTTATGAGGGAAGTTGGTCATTGTGGTTCGGCCATTTGTGTTTGCTACCTACAAGTTACTGAAGTTAGGCTCTATCCTTCCAAGAGGACAGGGAAACAAAAGCCTTATACCTCTTTGTTTTGTTCATATATATTAATTGAATGAAACAATGGGTTTAACTGTAACATTTCATATATGCATATCAGATTCACTCCTTTGTTCTTTTTTGGATTCATTTGTTTGTATGCTGGTATGAGGGCTTGAGCTCGGGTCCTGGGTGCTGCTCCTTCACTTCTTAGCCAAGACTAGCATTCTCCCACTTCAGCTATAGCTCGACTTTCAGCTGTTTGGTGACTGATTGGAAATAAGAGTCTCATAGACTTTTCTGTTTGGGCTAGCTTTAAATCATTATCCTCAGATCTCATCTTCCAGAGTAGCTAGGAATACAGGCATGTTATTTGTTTTAAATACATGAAAACTGAATTCATCTTTATGATTTACAACAAACTTCTTCGACATTTATTTTTTGAAGCTAATTGCTTTAATAAAGAAGCCTTATGTTAGGGTACATTCACTCAGGAGGCTGAAGCAGTTTGAGGTCAACCTTGGATACAGAATGAGACCCTGGCTCACGAAAATGGAAGGGGAGAAGAAAGAGGAGGAAGGAGTGAAGGAGGAGAAAGATGGGGATACAGGGAAATGGGAAGGAGGAGGGGAAAGGGAAGGAGGAAAGGGAGAGGGAGATGAAGAGGAGGAAGAGAGAGACTAATACAAGGGTGACAAAGACTTTGAGTGTTTCAACGTCACACACATTGCTTACCAGTGGTCAAGATGAAACTGGTATACAAGGGTTTAGCTACAAAATTAAGATTTTAGCAAGCTAAATAACACTATCCTTTTATCATATACAACCTTAATTTAATAGACAGAAAAAGTAGCAGTAAAGGAATGACTAATGACTAATTCACTCTGAATTTTCAGGCATGGGGCTGAAGTATTAAAAGATGATCCTAAAAATTAAAGACACAAACCTAAAGTTGGGAACATGTTATAGAGTTCCAGGTGGGTTACATAATATTCTCCACAGGAATCCCATGAACATTTACTGAATGCCTGCATTTGTGTGGCCAGAGCTAAAAGCATAGTGGTACACTTGTGGACAAAACAGTGTATGTGATTTCTAGGACAGGTCATCTAATGGAAAAGAGAAGAAAATGGTCAAACATCATTGTCAAAAGGAATCTGTAAGAATGCTTTTTATATGATCTCAATATGGAAAAGAGATAACAGAAACATTTTACTTATAAAAGGAAGGTGATATCTAGATTAAATTATTATCAGTGAATGAAATGCTATTGGTGGGCACTATTTGGAAGGAAAATAACAGCATTCTAAGCACATAGAGGGAGGAAGAGGACATACTGAAAGAAGTTAAATGTTGTTAGCCCAAGAACAAGGAGGTTCTATGAATTGTAATTGGACAAGATGGTAAAAGAAGGTAAAACCTATGTTAAGGGAAAATAGTGCATTTGCAGCCAGAATCCACAGTTAATTCTTTTACTTGTGGTGAAATACGAACAATCTTACTGTCAGCTTTCTTGGAATTATGTTCAAACCTTCTGTAAGGCTATAATCTCCTAATAGATTTATTTTCTTCCTAATCCAGTGAGGAACATTCAGTTCATGATTTCAGGTAGTAACTTATTTAAATTAACATGGGTAGGTGTGGTGTACAACGTATAAAATATGCAAAAGTAAGTTTGTAGGCTTATAAAAGAAGCTCGTTTATCTGAAAAAGTATCAGCTAATGGGAATGAGTTGCTCCTTACAAGATTATGAGGGTCAGTTTTGTTCTCATAATTCTTCTACCTGAATTTTTTAAATTTAGCTTCTATATAATACTATTTAACCCAGTATATAGCTAGCTGATTATCTAATAGTACTCGGAGAAAGGGGTTAAAATTAGAATTGGATATGAAAATCATTTTTCACATGGTAGATTTTGACAATTTGAAGGAATATCTCTTGTGATTTTAATTTAGCGATTGCTTAATCATACCATAAAACTGCTTCACTTAAGAAAGCTTCTAATAGAAAGTAATTTAAATAATTGGGTCCAAAAGCCTGTATGTAGAGTAAGTGCTGATGTGAAGGCTCCTTGGAGGTGCCTTCATTCTTTTTGCACAGGACTAAGTAGGAATAATGCTTCTTTCACTCATCTACAGGAAATACTAGCCTTTCTAGGAGAGAAATTACATTTTTCAAATGTACATGAAATTGCTTAATTACTTCTTATAGCCAGTCATATTAACAATGACATTCATCTGTTCATTATACACATATAATATGTGTAGAAGAATGCACATTTCTAGACTAACTTAATGTACTTTACACATCTGTAAACTCTATGTACATATAGAAAAACAACTCTCTCAATGTATGATGGAATTAGGTTTTGATAATCTCATAGTAAATTGAAATCATCCCATGTCAGGAATGCATTGAATACAGTCTAATTTCTGGAACAATACACTTTAGCAAACTAATACATAAGTTAAGATTACAGAAAGTACTGTCTTTTTGGAAATAATTAGAAAAAAAATGATGTTCTACAGGGCCAGGAATGCTCTCTATTCTCCAAGCTGAACCTTCTGGAAAGTCCATAAAGACAGGTACAGTTCTGAAAGGGGCGTATGGCAACAGCCAATGATATGCCTGGATTAGTATTTCAGTCTGGGTATTCATAGCAAGGCCTCAAACATGCTTCTAACTCTCTTATCTGTCCTAAGCCAAACACTCAAGAAATGAAATCAAAATGCTCACTAACCACAGTAAAAGTACCATCAACCTTGGTACACTTCTATGTCCAGCAAAATCATCTTTTGAAAATAAAGGCAAAATAGAAACCTCTTTGCCTGGAAAATTTAAGGAATGAAACACTTATTAAAGATCAACATGAATTAGAAGAAATGATAAAGACAGATTTTCTGGCAAAAGAAAAAAATATACCAGATAGAAATAGGTATCTACACACTTAGCAGGAGTAACTACATGAATAAATATACATGGAATTGTTCTCATTTAAAAATAATGAACTGCTTAAATAATTATAACTTACAAGATAAAATGGTAAATTAAATCATTAAAGTACTTGATTCATCTAAAAGAAAATAGAAAAGAGGTAGAAGATCACACACATAAAAAAGAAAATACAACAAAGCAAAGCAAAGACAAATGGTCCAACTGAAAAATATGTCAAGATAGTAGATACATAATGGATCCTAGCAACAACCCATGTGATATACAGACCTATGCTTTATTGAAATTATATATGAACATTTGTATGTACAAAAATGTGTTACACATATAAAACTTAAATTAAGTATATATTATAAATATGTAAATTGAAAGGTATTAAAATGAGTTAAAAAGCAAGACCTACTTATTTACTTATTATAAGAAGTACACTTTAAATATAAATAAGTGATTTATAGGGCAAAATTATATAAAGAGTTAGAAGATTCAAACATCATCAAATTTGAGTGTGTACATTTATATTAGACAAAATGGATTTCAGAGCAAAGAATGCTATCAGGAAGGAAGAGCATTACATCAAGTCAAAAAAAAAAATCAGTCCATCCAGATGACAGCTCAATTCTAAGTGGTTAAAACTCTCCAAGGTTTTAAAATTGGATGTGAGAATATTTTCCATTGATGGTGAGATTAAAAACAAATCCCTTACATAGAAAATCAAAAGGTCAAAGCTATGTACATATGACCATATAAGACTGCCTTTGTTGCTGTTATTTTTAATGTACTATGTGATTTTTTTTGTATGCTCTTTCCCCATAGTATAACCCCTGTTGTCACTGTATTTGATTCTGGTGTCTTGCATCTTGTATATGCATTTTTCTAATTTGGGGAGGGGAAGGGAAATAACAAAATACTGAAACAAGGATACAGGTTAATCCATAGTAACAATGAGACATACAAGACACTATGGTGAAAATGAACATTACAACTAAGCGGGTTGGTAGAGGTTAGAGTTGGGGAGGTGGGAGGGAAGGAATAGTAGGGGGAAAACAAAGAAGGGGGTAACATTGCTCCACAGAAAATGGACTCATTACCTTACTCATGTAACTGTAAACACTCTGTACATTATCTTCATAATAGCAAAATAATTTAAAAAGAAAATCAACTGGGCTAGGAAGGTAACTCAGTGGTAGAGCGCTTGCCTTGCATGCCTGAGGCCCTGGGTTCAATTCCTCAGCACCACATAAGCAAAAAGAAAAAAGCCAGAAGTGGCGCTGTGGCTTGAGCTGAAGAGCTGAGGGACAGTGCCCAGGCCCAGAGTTCAGGTCCACGACTGGACACCCCCCCCAAAATAAAAGAAAATCAACTATATTTATTTTGAACTCACATTAATCACAGTTAAAATTTTATGTTATCATATAAAATAAAGAGGTGGTTTTGCTGCATGTAATCCAAGAAAGCAAAGCTAGAACCTGACTCAAGGTGAAAACAGTCACAGCATCATTAGGAGAGAGGGCTCTGAAAAAATGCTATCTGGTCAGATATAAGTCAGACACATGCTTCATGTGTCTAGAAAGGGTAGAGAAACCATAGCCACAAAGTATATTTCAAATTGTAAAATATCCTAAAAATACAGAATTATATGCATGGAAAATATTAGTTGGTAGATGTCTGAGGTTAAGGATGATGGTGGAGAGAGGTGATATGATTTTAAAGATTATGGAAGGGGTAACAAGTCAGACAAGAAATGTAATCATTACCTTTTCTTATGTAACTGTAATTCCTCTGTACATCACTTTGACAATAAAATAAAATAAAAGATTATAGAAAATTTCATAACTTCTATGCAAGAGTAATTATACAGATCTGTTTATGCACTTGACTATATACATGCTTTGTATCAAATTCCTGCTTTTGGCATTATACTATAATAATGTAAAATTTAACTATTGGGAACAGCAACCAAAAACATCTATTGGACCTCTTTGTGTTACCTTTGAAATTCTTGTGAATCCATGATTATTCATGAATGAAAGTTCTTATCTATATTTATAACTATATCTGTATCTACATCTCTATCTCTCTATGTGTTTATTTGTGTCTTTATGTATATTGAGATTTAGATTGAGATAGATATATATTGCATTATAGCATAATCTAGGTATTGTAAGGTATAATTCCTAGGTGTTTTAAGGCTAACTCTGAGGTATTTAACATATAGGCAAACACTTCAATATTATTCATAATTACAAAAAACTAGAAACAGATCAATATAAGCCCGCTGATAATTGAGTAAATACATTGTGATATATCCATAGGATGGATTGCTACTAGAGAATAGAAAGAAGCCAGTGGTAGTGACATTTGCCTATAATCCCACATGTTTGGAAGATGGAGATAGAAGAAGACAGACCCAAACCAACTAAGCATAACTAAAAGCAAAATTAAATTAAATGGGAATGGTGCACAGCTGAAGTGGTAGAGTGCTTGTCAAACAAGCCCTGAGTTAAACCCCCACTATCTGAAGAAAAAAATATATACTATACTTTCTATATATAGCTGAACCTCAAAATAATTACTTTATGAGGAAGCCAGACAGAAAATATTATATGCTTTGATTCCACACATACACTAAATTCAAATGGAAAAGTCAAGAATTTCACCAGGTTTTGAGCACCAGTGGTTCATATCTGTCATCCTAAGTACTCAGCACACCAAAATCTAAGGATCAAGGTTCAAAAGCTAGCCCAGGCAGGAAAGATTGTGAGACTCATTTCTAATTAAAGACTAAAAATCTTAGTATTGTGGCACAAGTAGTAGAAAGCTATCTTTGAGGGGGGAAAATGCCCAAAACAGCACTCAATCCTTGAGTTCATGTCCCAGGACTGGTACACACACACACACACACACACACACACACACACACACACACACACACACACACACACACACACACTTCCTCTTATCTGAGGATCAGGGAATAGACACACATAAGCACTGTTTCAGTGTTGGAACTGATCTGTTTCTTGATTGCACTGATAGTTACATATGCCATTAAGTAAATCAAACTCATGCTTGATGAGTTTGAGAAAACAAAAAAAATTACTGTTATTTTCTCTTATACAATTCTTCATAGTAAATCTGGCTTTAGAAAACAAATTATATTCAGGGAAGGCATGGTGATCTGTAATCTCAGCTACTCAGGAGGTAGAAATTATGATTCTGGCTCAATGAAAATTTAGGAAAACAGTTTGTAAAACCTCATCTCAACAAATGAAGTAGGAATGATGGTTCATAACTAATCTAAAGCTACATAAGAGGCATAGGAAGTTCATGATCAAAGGTCAGCCTGTAAAAATCACAAGATTTATATGAAAAAAAATATAGCATATAGTTCACGTGGTGGTAGAATGCCTACCTATCAATTATGAGGTCTGAGTTAAAAGCCCCAGTCAGTATCCTCAAGAAGAAAAAATAATCATATTTATTTTGTTTTAAGTAATTGCATATTAAGTAATTTCATATTATATATTAAAGGAAACAAAATCCTAACATTTGTTATCTCTGACTAGTTGATGAGATTACTTAAATGATGTTTCTTTTTCAACTTTTTTTGTTTTCTTGGGTTTTATATGAAGTATGTACTTTTTAAAAGAATGTTACTGCTGACAGAGTTACTGGGTATTTTGGGTGCTAGATAAGACTCTGAAATCAATCTAGCTTCCGCTATAGTTGTCAGGGTTTGCCAGAGAAAAACAACTAACAAAATGGTATTGTTAAAACAAATGCACAAGCATACATTCACACATCTGTCTGAAGGCATTGCTTCAGGTGTTGGTTCTGATAGTCACAGAGGCTAAGAAGGCCCCAGGGAACCTCTGCAAGCTGGAGAGCCAGGGAATTTAACAAGCCAGTCCAACAAGCCAGAAACCTCAAAACCAGAGATGTCAATGGCCCTGCTCCCAGGGACAGAGTCTATTGGTCCAAGGGCCCCACTGCAGGGCAATGATGCAACTCCCAGAGTTCAAAGCCCTCAAACCTAGACTCTGATGTCTAAGGTAAGATTTAACGGAAAGGGGCTCCAGTCTGGAATGTAGAGCCAGACAGTTTCCCCTCCCCTCACTTTCCTATTCTACTTGGAACCTCAGTCCTTCAGACAGCTGTGGCCAAGTTCACAGTGGATCCACTACTTTATTTTCTCATGCATATATTAGCTCTGAAATTCCTTCACAGACACATGTGGAAGAATTGTTTTAACCAGTTCTCAGGTCATGCCACAATCCAGTCAAATTGACACTCAAAACTAACCATCACAAAGGAAGTTGAGAACTCGGGCTGGGAAGGTGGCTCAGTGATAGAATGCTTGCCTTGCATGCATGAGGCCCTGGGTTCCATTTCTTAGCACCACATAAGCAGAAAAAGCCAGAAGTGGCACTGTGGCTCAAGTGAGAGTGCTAGCCTTTAGCTGAAGAGCTGAGGGACAGAGCCCAGGCCCAGAGTTTAGGCCCCATAACAGACCAAAAAACGTTACATATTTCCTCATTTATTTGTGATTTCCTAAATTGCGTGATTCAATTACAAATGCTGTTCTTAATACCGATAAAGAAGCTCCCACTTCATATTCCTAAAGTATTTCAAGATTTTCCTGGCTCATAAAAGAAATGCAAATCAAAACAACATTGAGATACCACCTCACCCCAGTTAGAATGGCTAAAATCAAGAACTCTAATAACAACAGATGCTGGAGGGGATGTGGACAGAAGGGAACCTTACTGCATTGTTGGTGGGAGTGTAAACTTGTTCAACCACTTTGGAAAGCAGTATGGAGGTTCCTCAAAAGACTCCACATGGAGCTCCCCTATGACCTAGCAATCCCACTTTTGGGCATTTACCCAAATGTTCACAAACAAGACCACACTAAAGCTACCAGCATGACTATGTTTATTACAACATTATTTACTATGCTAACATATGGAACCAACCCAGATGCCCCTCAGTAGATGAATGGATCAAGAAAATGTGGTATATATTCACAATGGAATTCTATGCCTCCATCAGAAAGAAGGACATTGCCTCATTTGTTAGGAAATGGAAAGGCTTGGAAAAAATTATATTAAGTGAAGTAAGCCAGGCCCAAAGAAACATAGGTTCCATGGTTTCCCTTATCTGCAATATCTAGTATATGTCTGAGTCAAGCAGAAAAGATCAGATAAGTTGATGTTAGGGAAATGAACCCTAAGATATGTATTCAAATGTTTTTTTCTTTCATGCGATTGTTTCTAACATATTTATAAGATGATTTCTTTGTTGCTTTGTATGTCCCTCCCCCACAGTATAACCCCTGCTTTCACTGTATTTGATTTCGGTATAATTTGTAGAGGGGAAGGGGAAAAACAAATTGTTTAAATAGGGATACAGGTGGACCCATTGCAACAATGAGATGTACAAGTCGTTATGTCGAAAACGA
Source organism: Dipodomys merriami (assembly GCF_024711535.1). NCBI lineage: Eukaryota > Metazoa > Chordata > Mammalia > Rodentia > Heteromyidae > Dipodomys > Dipodomys merriami. The sequence goes on along the minus strand of NW_027204159.1, from coordinate 15,085,029 downwards.
ACTTTAAAACTTTGGTGTGGGGTGGGGGGTGTGGGGTGGGGGTAGGATGGGAATGGATGGGAAGGGGAAACAAAGGAGGAGGCTACAATGCTTGATAAGAAATGTACTCGTTATCTTGCCCATGTAATTGTAACCCCTCTGTATAGTATTTTCACAATTAAAAAAAAATTTTCCTGGTTTATCTCTTGCTGGTGGATTCCAACCATATCTGTAGAGAGAAGCTAGACTTTTCAAATCTTTGCTACAGGAACTCAGGGGCTTTTTGAAAATGTTGCCTTTCTGGAAGTTTGACCTCAGGAAAACTATGAGCAGAATACCATGGATTTGATGGAATTTTTAGCAGCTTGGGATGAGTGTGAGAAGGCTGAAGCAGCTACTGCTACTGGTCACAGTTCACACCATGCACAGCCAAGCCTACTTGGGAACCTATAAGTTCAGAGTAGAGTTTTGAGGCGGCAACACTGTGTTTAAGGATAGATTTCTTTGCCATGTGATCATGGAAGCCCAAGTCTCCATATTTTCACCATTAAACTGAGAATTGTAGTCATGATTGCCCTCAAGATCAAATAAGTTAATTCATGTAAAGTCTCAGTATTACCTATTTTATGGTCATTGTTAGCCATTCTCAGAAGTCTTTACTGACAGCACATTGATTGCACTGAATTACAGAACACAGTGGGAAAATTTTCTTGGACTTTACTTGAAGTATTGACCATTTTATGAAAAAGTTCAGAGAAGAATTTTTAAATTTAATTTTATTGTCAAGGTGATGTTCAGAGGGGTTACAGTTACATACATAAGATAGTGAGTACATTTCTTGTCGAATTTGTTATCCCCTCCCTCATTTTTCTCCCACTATCCTTCCCCCCAATGATCCCTCCAAGTTATATAGCTCATTTCCAACATAATGTCTTGTGAATATCGCTGTTGCATTGGTTCTCCCTTTATCCTTTGTCTCACCATTTTGTTGTTTCCTTCCCTTCCCTGATTCAGATAAACATATATAAAATACCTAGGGTACCAAAATCAAATACAGTGACAATTTCTGATCATTGGAACGTAATCTAACAGTCTCCAGTGCAGAGAAATCTTTTCCCTTAACATCTTACTATACTTCAGATGGCAAGGCCTTGAGAAAGACTTGGGTCACCTGCAATAAATAATCACCTCACACGACTAGAGAAAATGACATTTGAACCATGAAAAAAAATAACACCTTTACAAAACAGGACAAAAAAGAATCAAATGGCTCATTTTAAACTCATTTTCCCTTCTTTAAAAGAGCTGGAGAGGAAAACTATGTGTTTTATGTTGTAATTGGTTCCTTTTACATCTCCAAGCCACTAGCAAGATCACTGAACATAGTCAAAATGATATATTTGATCAGGATTTGCAAGTCTATTTTAGTTCCATCCATTGCTTTTAGCTAAAATCAGTTTGTGAGTACTGAATAAATTTCCAAATTACTCAAATTAAACCCCACTCATTCAGTATAGCAGCCAATGTAAAAATTCAAAAGCAAAAGTTTGGAACATAATAATACTGCATATATACTGAATTAGTTGATGAATTCTTCCTCCAGGACATTTCACTATGCAGTAACTTACAGAAAAGCCATAGAGAAAAATAAAAAGAAAATCAACAGAACATTCTGTGGTTTAAAGTACAAAGACTGACCCTTCAACGTGTCTGCAATTTTAGACATGTTTATATTTCAGAGTCCATTTTCTCTATTATAAAATACTTTGATATCTACACATCAGTTTTGTTATAAATATGAAATAAAACAGCATAGATGAGAACACTCTGTGAACTACAAGGTGGTGTATAAATGCACCTGCTCTTTCAAAATCTGATTTGGGGTGAGTTGATATTGTCTGTCAAGCTGCCTTCACTACCTGCCTCCTCCATGGATGGCACAAGGCTTGCTTCTTACATCTGGAAATCTTACAAGGGCAAGAGGAAGAGAGAAAGGGCTGCCACATTTCTGTTTTGCATCTAGATTAACTGATTTACACAGTTTGCATGAACATAAATTGCTGAAAGAATACAATTTGCTGTTGTCTGGGTGTGGTTGCTTAAGATGCCACTCAGCTCTGAGGGTGGCTAGCAGCGGCATCGGGCCAAATCCACCGTGGGTGTGGAGACATCCAGAATACAAGTATCGCTCCACCCTGTTGTCGTGTTGCCTAATTAGCCAGTGGATGGAAAACAGCCCTTGGGAGTCAGAGTAATCTCTCATTTTAGAGTCATGACGCAACAGACAAATGGCAGCCTGCCTATGGCGGAAATGCTGAACATCTTCTGACGTCCACTTTCTGGGAAGACAGACAAGCTTAGAAGTGTGGGTTCTACAGTTCCCAAGAAAGCTCACTCTTGATTACGTGTTGGGGGAACTCAACAGCAAATGCTTACATACTCAGAATTGTTTTCTCTGCCCTGCTTTCCAATGGAAAAAGTCAGTATTTCTTTAGACAAACAGCTGCCTTCACCAGAGTCCTCTTCTTCCTTGATTTCTCATGAGGCAGTGAGAATAAATACAGTGAGAGAAAAGATAGGAAAGAAAACATCTTAGGCTTGCCTTAGACAAAAAAACACACCCATCTCTCTTGTGTGTAGTCTTTGAAAGTGTTTAGCTCAAAGAACAGAGCATAGATTCATGAGCTTGATTTGGAGTTGGCATGAGACCCAGTAAATGCTAAGATATTTAAATTATTTGATCTTGTCAACCAATCCTTACAAGGGACAGTAGCTGAGACAAATAGCTAGGGAATGGCAGAGCTATCCTCCTAGCTGACAGATCTATGTATATTTCCCAGAACATAATTTCTTTATCACTTACAGACTTGTGCCTGAATTAGAGATTGTTTCTTCTTTTATCATGCTATATTTCAAAGAACTGCAGATTTACTCCATGTATGACATTTTATGTGTGGGTTTAACCTCTAGATTGTGTTTGTATAAGCTTTATTCCAGTGGTCTACAATGAAGACTCTTTTGTAAAGAAAACATTTGGCAAGGTCTATAGACATTTTTGGTTACTGCAACAACAGAGATGGTACAGTATAGCATTAGAAAGAGAACAGTCAGAGATGTTGCTATGTAAAGCATAACACAGATCAAAGTGCCAATAAGGGGCACCAGTGGCTCACACTTGTAATCATAGCTACTGAAAAGGCTGCAATAAGAGGATCACACTTCGAATCCAACCCCATCAGAAACATTCATGAGACTCCATTTCCAATTAACCAGTAAAATGCTGAACTAAAGGTGTGGCTCAAGTAGTAGAGGGAAAACATGAAGAAGTAAGCTGAGCAAGACACAAAGCCCTGAGATCAGGCCCCTTGATGACCCACCAACAAGAAAATGCCAATAAGGAGGTTCAGAAACCCACTTTATTTTTTCCAACAAACATAATTAGCTTTAAAGCTAAATTAATTAGCTTGATGATTAGCTAGTGATGCTGTAACAAAGACCTTCGTTATGATATGCAAATGGGGCATGGGAACATACCAGAAGAGCTAAATTAATTTTGAATGACTTAACTAGATTGTACCACTTTTTTTTTTTGTTGGAGGTGGGACTCTCTGGGCCTGGGCACTGTCCCTCAGCTCTTCAGCTCAAGGCTAACACTCTACCACTTGAGCCACAACGCCACTTCCAGTTTTCTGGAGGGTTTATTGGAGATAAGAGTTTCATGGACTTTCCTGCCCAGGCTGGCTTTGAACCGCAATCCTCAGATCTCAGCCTCCTGAGTAGCTAGGATTACAGGTGTGAGCCACTGGCGCCTGGCTTTGCACCACTTCTTATTTCTGACTTGAAAAGTCTAATCCCTAATCCATTGTGCAGTATGCATAAATTTCCTTCTAAATCTCACATACATGAAAAAATACATGATAATTATTTTTGTGAGTCTCCAGTTCTATAAACATTCCCCAAACTACCAGATTTATTATTTTTGATGGCTGATTAATATTGCAAGTGTGCATGTATGTGTACTCTTTTCTTTATCCATTTATCTATTGATGATCCCATAATTTGTAGATTATGAACAGTGAATCAATAAACATGGTGTTTGTGTATCACTATTATTAGCTATTATGGAATATAATTATTTTGGGTATATATCAGCTAAAACTTTAGCAGCCTACCTAAGGACTCCCATTGGTTACATTTTCCAAGCTGGTGCTTTTCCTTTTTCTCCTCTTTTATTTTTATCTCTGACTTTCATTCTTAAAAGCCTGATCTATCTGAAATTTGTATTTCAAGGTCTACATTCATAACTTCTTCTTTGTTTGTTCCTTTTTCCTACATGATTTTGGACATTTTTTGAAACTTGACAATTCATTTTCTCTCTCTCTCTCTCACCCCCTTTTTCCCTCCCTTCCTCTCTCCTGCCTTCCTATCTTCCTTCCCTCCTCCCTTCCTTCCTCCCTCCCTTCCTCCCTTACTCCCTTTCTTCCTTCCTTCCTTCCTCCTTTCTGCCCTCCTCCCTTTCTCCCTTCTTTTTGTAGTACTGAGGTTTAAACTCTGGCTCTTGCATTTATTAAGTCTAAACTATATCATTTAAGCCATGTCCTATGAGTCCTATACGAATAAAATTTGTTCGAAATGTTGAATAAAATTATACAGAATATAGAAATGTTTTGTTGACACATGTGGATGTAAGGAACAGGGCACCTCATCCAGCCTCTCCTTTATCATAAATACAGAGAGCATAATTTTTAAGTATTCCCTATTCTAGATAACTAGTTTCTAGCATGGTGGGTATATGCAAAGAAGTACGTGCATATATATTGACTATTAATTTAGTGATAGAAATTACAGATGGAAAATGAAAACTTGTTTGATTACAATGATGCCAATTGTGAATAGTCACTTTCTGCTGCTGCATCCCTGGATACCCTCCCCCACCCCCCCACTCCCCACCTCCATCTTCTGAGATGTGTTAAATCTGTATCACTTGAATATTCCTTAGTTGATAAATACTTACGTCTTTTACCACTCACCATTTCTGCCTCTCTCTTCATTTTTTAAAATCTTCTTCTTATTTCATCTCTGAAAACTGCTTATTCAGTCACTCCATCATTACTGAGCATCAGTGTCACAGTTCTTTGGAAGTTACTAAAGATGAAATCAGAGAAAGCCACACCCTCAAGGACCTTGCCATCTGTTACAATAGATAAGTGTGGCTCAACTTCAAATAAAAAGTTTCAAATGCTTAAAGATAATCAATACACATATTGATCATCAGGGGGAGAATACCACCCAATATAAACTGCATTGATAATCTGTCACCAAAAAGAAGAAGAAAGTTATTCATGGGAAACATGAAAATTAAAAAAAATCATGAGAGATATGTAACTCATAATACATAGGCAAAGCTAAGGTCAAGGATACATCAATGTTGATTTGATTTTAACAAAAGGATGAAAACAATGGTTGGTATTAAAAATAGAATTTGAAACCAAAATGTAATGGGCACAGTATCCAGATAATATGTCAGATCATTCTCTATTTTATGTTTTCTACCTGGTATTTTCTTTCTTTCTTTTTTTGGGGGGGGTCTGGTTGTGGGGCCTGAACTCTGGGCCTGGGCACTGTCCCTCAGCTCTTCAGCTCAAGGCTAGCGCTCTACCACTTGAGCCACAGCGCCACTTCCAGCTTTTTTCTTTTTGCTTATGTGGTACTGAAGAATTGAACCCAGGGCCTCATGCATGCAAGGCAAGCGCTCTACCACTGAGCCACCTTCCCAACCCCTACCTGGTATTTTCTAATACTAAATTTCTTGTTTAAAAACTTGACATGGGCCAGGCACCAGTGGCTCAGGCCTGGAATACTAGCTACTCAGGAAGCTGAGATCTGAGGATTCCAGTCTAAAAGCAGCCTGGACAGTAAAGTCTGTAAGATTTTTATCTTCAATAAACTACCAGAAAACCGGAAGTGGCACTGTGGCTCACGTGGTAGAGCACTAGCCTTGAGCTGAGAAGCTGAGGGACAGGGCCCAGGCCCAGAGTTCAAGCCCCATCACCGACAAAAAGAAAAAAATGACATGGGACTTTTGTTATATTTAAATAGCCTTCTGATTAACAATTTTTCTTCAAATATTTGCTGATGTGGCCAAAATTTGGTGTGTCAAGTTGAAGATTAACTTGTTATATCTCCTAAATAATATGATCAGTAAAAGTTATCAATTTATATAAAATGACATATCATTATTAGAAGCTTAGCCAAAGGTAACACTTAAAATTTAGCTGCATAAACAATTTTACTGGAAATGAATCAAGTTTTATACTTTGAATAAAATTGTTCTGACAGGGGTTAGGTATGAAGCCCAGAGGTAGAATACATGTTTACCAGGTTCAGTTCCCAGCACCAAAAAGAAAAACAAATGATGTTGTAAGCCTATGGTTTTTACTATTCATTACTATATGGCAATGCGTATCGATAATGGGTCATATTCATCTCTTTTCATTCATCCATAAAAACACTCATCAATAACAAAATGACTACAACAAATGTAATACAACAGACTAGTACTAAGAAAAAGCATTTGGCACAAGCTAGCTTTCCTTAACAATGATAATTTCAAGGCTGATAATACTGTATGCTAATATGCTATAGAGGAAAAAACATCACAAGGGAAAATCTGGAGACATAGGTTATAAGCTTGGTTACTATCTTCAAGTCATCTGCTCTAAAACCAATCACATTTCTTCTCAGAACAAACATTCCTTATTTATATTCTATAGGAAAGAGTAATAGAGAAGGTAAATTTGATCAAAGCACATTATATTCATATTCAAGCACATCACAGTAAAAACTCCTTTTAATAATTCAAATATGCTAATAAATAAAGAAAATAACATGGGAATATTGGCTTACACCTGTAACCATAGCAGCATGGAAAGTAAATACCAGCAGAGATATGGTTCAAAGCCAATATAGGCAAAAAGATCATGAGGCCCCTATCTCAAAAACAATAAATACAAGATAAGCAAAGGGGTACACACCTGTCATTCTAACTATATGGGAAGCCTAAATGGTAGGGTAGCTGTGTAAGATGGCTTGAGCAAAAAGTGAGACCCTATTTGAAAAACAATAAAGCCAAGAAGGACTGGGATCATAGCTCAAGTGATAAAAGTCTACCTAGTAAGTGCAAGGCTCTGAATGCAAACTCTAGAACTGGCAGGAAAAAGAAAAAGTAATAAATCAAATGACCTTTAATTTTGTATAATGAGAGCAATAGCAATTTTGTCTTCCTGATGCCTGACTCATAAACTAGGAGTTATCCCACATGCTTTCTTGGGGAGGAAGATAGAGGCTGTGCTTTGAGCAAGAGCAGACACGGTTACTATGCACTCACAGTTCAAAGGCTGACAAAGCTGTGTGTAAAGATGTCTGCTTGATTAGGACAGTAGGTATCACCCTCACCTGACTAGTGAAATCTGTCAATGGGACAATAAATTACAATGTTTTCTGAAGTCAGAAGAACTACTGAAAAGTGCAGAAGATAATCCCATTTTCCAGAGACAAAGCTAGGGCTTTGAGCAGTGGTCTAAAAGCAGTCTCCATCTGCTTATTGAACCATCTGAGTTGCTTTTGTCCATAAAAGCTTTTCAGAATTCCTTTAGGAATTTTCTTTTCCGTTTGTACTTCTAGTACTTGAGACCTACTCTCTTAACAAGGTTTACGTATATACAGTTAACAAGGTTAACTATAAGCACACTATTGTGTGCAGCAGACTTTTAGAATTTATTCACTTTGTATGACTCCAACTTTATTCTCAGCGAATAGCAACTCTCACTTTGACATTCTTTTCTATGAGTTTGACTACTTTATTATATATCTCAGGTGAGTGAAATCATGCAGGATTTGACTAGTGCATTTCCCTTAACATAACATTCTCAAAGTTCATTCATGTTGTAGCACATCAGAATTGCCTCCTTCAGTGTCTGAATAGTTGCTCCCCTGCAAGTATATGTCTCATTCACTCAACCTTGCCCATCTGAGCTTTCTGTCATTGCCATATATCATCTCAGGTCGCATACCCTTTCCTGGAAGTGGCATATGGGTAAAATCTATTCTCCATGGAACGTAGAAAACTAAGCAATACAATTTTGCACCTGTCATCAGTTCTGAGGTATTATAGTGTCCATCTTAAATATTAGCAACTGAGGCTGATAGGGAGAAATTATTTACTCCAACTCACCTTTACTCCAAATCACAAAGTTGGTGGCTGGCACAGATAGGCTTCAAATATCGAGAGATGTGCTCACAAGGCTGTGTCATGGGTCTTCCTTAGGGGCTGTAAAGTTCCAGAGAACTGTGATCCCACATGTCTGAAAATGATGCTGTCTCGCCAAAATATTACCATATCTCTAGCTGGTATTTCACAAGCAGATTCTTGCCCATGTTCTTAGGTGGGATTGATATAAAATATAATGTGGGTCTCCTGTTGCGGATGGAGAAACATAAAATGCCTTCAAATATGGAGACCATCCAAAGCTCCACTGTAGAGGAAATGGCACAGGCCACAGAATTGTCTTCTTCAACAACCAGGTATATGAAATTTCGCCAAATGTAAAATAATAAAATTGTTTCCATGAAACATGAGAATTACAATGAAGTGAAACTGGCTCAATAAATGGAAATTCAAAGTCTCCAAAGTTAAATTATAACGCAAATTACTCAAGGTATACAAAATTTCCTTCTACTTAATAAATCAGGTTAAATTCACAACTACACCTGTCTATACTCATGCAGTAATTATTTCCAATCATGTTCTAACAAGCATGAAGCAGTCAATTCAATAATTCCCTGTTAAAGTCTAATCCTACTTTTCCACAGTCTTTGAAAAAAATTATGAGTTACAGAAATGGGGAGAAGGGGTGAAGTTCATTAATCTGTTTAGTTATGTTTAGAATTAATATGGACTTTATCACTTAATAAAGATAGATTTTTAGGGAAACTGCCTTTTCTGGACCCTAGTTTCTGTCTATACCTACAAAACAAACAAGCAAGGTAGGTTAACTATATTATTTTAAGATTACATTATGGGAACATAGTAGCAATCAAAGGATCTGTTTATTATCTTAAAAATCATAGTGAAAAGGAGCTCTATCAGTTGGGTGCTGGTGGCTTATACCTGTAGTCCTAGCTACTCAGGAAGTTGAGATCTGAGCATCACGGTTCAAAGCCAGCCCTGGCAAGAAAGTCCATGAATCTTTTATCTCCAATTAACCACCAGAAAACTAGAAGTGGCATTGTGGCTCCAGTGGTAGATTAATAGTCTTGAGCACAAAGAGGCTCAGGCACAGTGTCCAGGCCCTGAGTTCAAGCCCCACAACTGATCTAAAAAAATGAGGGGAGCTCCCATCTATTAGAAGGAATATTCATTTGGGTTACAGGACCACTCTGTCCCCTCTCTTAGCATACCCATATAGATCACATGTGCGTGTGTGTGTGTGTGTGTGTGTGTCTGTGTGTGTGTGTGTGTGTGTGTGTATGTGTGTGTGTGTGGTGATCATTTTGCACATAACTCTGCTGGTTAACTTATGAATTGTTATTCAGTTTCAAATAAGTATATTAAACAGGGAAAACTCAGTATCTTATACATTTCTGTAACTACAGTATTAACATACCTTTGATAGTGAGTACTGTTAATTTTTGTCCTAATATTTTTTACTAAAAGTTTACATGATATGTGGTGAAGATTAATGCCTGGGCAGAAAAGTCTCTATCATTAATTTTGGCCCCAAGAATTATAAAATATCTAAGTATTTGTACCTTCCCATCACTGTAAATGACTTTTCTCATAATTAAAGAAAGGTAGCTCCAAAAAAATCAGTTTCAAGATAAAGTCTTCAGGAAATGGCATAGTCCAGGCTAAAACACACATCATCCAACTTCAAACCTGTATTGTATATCTTTCCCCTTCTAAGTATTCATCTAAGCAATGTCTACTTTCTCATCATATTTAAATGTATTCTATCACTCAACCAAAGATAATTATTTTTTCTGGTGATGGGGCTTGAACTCTGGACCTGGGCACTGTCCCTCAGCTGTTCAGCTCAAGGCTAATGCTCTACCACTTGAGCCACAGTGCCACTTGTGGCTTTTTCTGTTTATGTGGTGCTGAGGAATTGGACCCAGGGACTCATGCATGCGAGTCAAGGACTCTAACACTGAACCACCTTCCCAGCCCCCAAGAGAATTTTTAACATGTTTCTATTTTGATACAATTTCTTCCCCAAACACCCAAAACATGTTTTTTCATGTACCATATTCATATCAAACAAACTACATACACATACGCGTGTGTGTGTGTGTGTGTGCGCGCACACACACACACACACACACACACACACACACATGGAGAGGTTTAAGCCTCTCCATGTAATCCAGAAAATGGAGACTTTTAGAAAGGCCCTGTGTGATTTTTTCGAGGAAAAAGATAAAACCAAGGTCAACCACAAAAGCAATGGCTTCCTATGGATGCTTTATGTGTGCACTATGATTGGTATTGGCTGTTTCTGCTGGTCTGAGTGTTAGGCATTCACCACACTCAGAGATGAAAGTGGATAATCTATCTTGACAAGCAATAACACAGAGAAATGAGTTTTAACACAAGAAATGTACTCACTACCTTACTATGTAACCTTAACCCCTCTGTACCTTACCTTGACAATAAAATTAAAATAAAAAGTAGACAAAACAGGGTCTGAGTTCTGGATCAACCATTTATTAAGCAGGAAATCACTGGCCAATTAAAATTCCTGAGACTTGGTTCAGAGTTGAAAACTGTCAGCATTTAATATTACTCAATAAATGGTAACTATGGCTAATTCCTTTACAAAAGCTACTATTACTTTATAAATTCTATTCAGAAAAATTGTCCAATGACTTCTCCCAGCCAAGATCATACTACTTCTCTCTCCATATAATGAAGTGGTTTATTACCTGTTGGCTCATATGCAAATATAAAGGTAGGTAAGTCCTTACCCTTGACCCCACCCTGTCTTAAACATGTTGTCCTCAAGCTGAGGGACAGCGCCCAGGCCCAGAGTTCAAGACCCAAAACAAAAAAAGAAAGAAAGAAAGAGAAAGAAAGAAAGTTTGGTGTTAGAATAGATTCATCTTCGGGTGAATTTCAGCTCTATTTTCAGAATGAAATATGGGTGAATTCTGCTACTAGGATCAAAACCTTTCTTAAAATATCTCTAACCTACTTAGTTGTTCTAAATAATGATTCAACCTTTGCAGAGAGTTTCATAGATTACAGCTTTCACATTTGTTATTTTATTTTTCCGTTAGCTGTGTCTTTCCCATGTGTAGAAGCCACTAAATAATGGACTAAGGGTTGGAGAGGGTCTCCAGGCTAATGGTCAGTTTGTCTGGTTTTGTCCCTCTACCCCTTCCCTGGTCCATCTTGGGGTTTGAACTCTTGTGTCTGGGTGCTGTTCCTCCACAACACCACTTCTGGCTTTTTTGGTGGGTATTAGAGATAAGAGTCTCCTGGTAGCACCAGCACAACTATGTTTACTGCAGCATTATTTACCATAGCTAAGATATGGAACCAACCTAGATGCCTCTCAGTAGATGAATGGATCAAGAAAATGTCGTATATATACATACAATGGAATTCTATGCCACCATCAGAAAGAATGGCATTGCCCCATTTGTTAGGAAATGGAAAGACTTGGAAAAAAATTAAGTGAAGTAAGCCAGGCCCAAAGAAACATAGGTCTCATGGTTTCTCTTATTTGCAATAACTAATATATGTCTGAGACAAACAGAAAAGGTCAGATAAGTTGATGTTAGGTGAAATTAACCCCAAGATAAATATTCAAATGTTTTTTTTCTTGTGATTGGATCTAACATATTTATAAGATGATTTCTTTGTTGCTTTGTATGTCCCTCCCCCACGGTATAACCCCTGTTTTCACTGTATTTGATGTTGGTATAATTTGTGGAGGGGAAGGGAAAAAAACAAGTTGTTTAAGTAGGGATACAGTGGACTCATTGCAACAATGAGATGTACAAGACACTATGTTGAAAAATGAACTTTACAACTTTGGCTGGTGTGGGGGGAGAGGGTGAATATGTGTGTGGGGGGAATGGGAAGGGATGGGAAGGGGAAACAAAGGAAGAGGCAACAATGCTTGTTAAGAAATGTACTCATGGGGCTGGGAAGGTGGCTCAGTGGTAGAGCACTTGCCTTGCATGCCTGAGGCCTTGGGTTCGATTCCTCAGCAAAAAGAAAAAAGCCGGAAGTGGCGCTGTGGCTCAGGTAGTAGAGCGCTAGTCTTGAGCTGAAGAGCTGAAGGACAGTGCCCAGGCCCAGAGTTCAGGCCCCACACCAGACTCAAAAAAGAGAAACATACTCATTACCTTGCCCATGTAATTGTAACCCATCTGCGGTATTTTCACAATAAAAAAAATAAAAAAGAAAGAATGCTGTCTTCATTCCTCCATTTGCCACTGAATGAGTAGAGATTTTATTTATTTATTTATTTACTTACTTACTTACTTACTTATTTTGTCTGTCATGGGGCCTGAACTCTGGACCTGGGCACTGTTCCTCAGCTCTTCAGCTCAAGGCTAGTGCTCTACCACTTGAGCCAAAGCACCATTTCTAGCTTTTTCTTCTAATGTGATCTGGGGAATCAAACCCAGGGGTTCATGCATGCAAGGAAAGCACTCTACCACTGAGCCACTTTCCAAGCCCTGAGTAGAGATTTTAAAGCCAAGTGCAGACAAATTTTTTGAATGTACTCTGTGGCTTCAAACTTATGGGACCTTATGGAAGTCACTTAAGTTCCAAGTACAATGAAATGATAGAAATATAAAGGAGGAGGCAACAATGCTTGATAACAAATGTACTTATTACCTTGCCCATGTAATTGTATCCCCTATGTGTGGCATTTTCACAATAAAAACAAAGTAAAAAAAAAAAAGAGAGAGAGAAGAGTATGGATGCTGTTCCTCCAGTACTTGTATCTAAGGGCCTGGCACAATTGAATCTCACTTGGTTGATAATGATCATGGTAATAAGGAAGATGGTTTCCCTGGCTACTCTAGCAGAGAAGCAAAGAGAAACTTTCTCTCTTCCAATACTTCAACAGAGTCCTAACTATATAAATATTGACTTACTCGGATACCATGTATGTTTCTCTAACTAATAAGATGTTGATAGCTAGAACTACAGTTCTACAGTTAGTAGGCTGTTGTTTGATCTTAGAAATGTAAATTCTAGAGGTAAATTGCCTAGTTTTTCATCCATACACTTGGATAAGTTATGTTCTACTTTACATTTATACCTATATATTGTTCCTGTTTCCCTCCATTATCAGAATTTGTTTTCTTTCTTGTTGTTTGGTCATCTTGCTAATAGTCATTCTAACTGGAGTGAGACAATATTTCATTTTTCTTGATTTTCATTTCCCTAATAAGGATGCTGAATATATTTTTTCAGATGCTTTCTGACTACTTATATATTCTCTTTTGGGTCAATTGTCTTGGCAATTGCTTGGCAATTGAAGACCTCATTTAAAATAAAAAAAATATATAAAGTATTTTAATAAATATTTAAAGGAGCAGATTTTCAATACTTCTATATGCCAATGAAATAATAAGTATCCTGTCCTGAATATACATGCTTCATAATTGTAATACATTCCATAAAATATTATAACAACTTAAATGTACAACAAGGGAAAAGTGGTAAAGCTCCTCATAGACTATGCATGATGTGGATATCGAGACTTGAACCTATCAGTTATGCAGTTCTAAATTCCCATCATTGAAGTTAGTCTTTGCAAGTGTTTCCAGCTTCATGCAAGAATTCCTGATTCCTTTCTATCTAATCTTTTAACAAGTCATTTCATTCTTCCTCTACAACATACTGTGAATTTCCCCACTTAACCAAATACTTCATCAGTGTGCATGTCACATTGCCTACTGATCTGAAATCGCTCAGCTTCCTTACTACCATTTGAACACTGATACCAGCCTGGCAGCCTAAGATGGCTACTGAGATACAACAATATAAGTTAGACGACCAAACCATATTCTAAGAGTCTTCTCATCATTTTCCCATCAAACCTCACATGTGGAATTATATACAAACTCTGGGCTGTGACCAACAAGGTCACATCCATATCAATCTGTACTATTGTTTACAGCCCAGACTTGTAGTATCTCAGTACCATCAGTACTCCTCTTGAATCTCCAACACACCCAGGTCATTTTACTTCAGCAGGCACTCCTGTCTGGAACATTCCATGCCTAGATTAAGAATGGTGGGTTCTGGGCTGGGAAGGTGGCTCAGTGGTAGAGTGCTTGCCTTCTATGCATGAAGCCCTGGGTTCAATTCCTCAGCACTACATAAGCAGAAAAAGCCTGAAGTGGTGCTGTGGCTCAAGTGGGAGAGAGTTAGCCTTGAACTGAATTGCTGAGGGACAGCACCCAGGCCCAGAGTTCAGGCCCTGTGATGGACAAAAAAACAAAAAAAAGTGGTGGGTTCCTTTTCATTAACATAGCTCAACCTAAACCTTGGGTTTATTAGAGACATTTATTTACAACTAGATCAGGCTTCTTTTACTTCTTTCTGAGGCTCAGTACCTTCTGCCACATGATTATGTTCATGTTTTTAGAGTAACCACTGGTGAAATCTTCTTTTTATTAACATGGTAAATATTTTGCAATGTCTTCCTACCTAGAATGTAAGTTCTACAAAGCAAGGGCCATACCTTAGAAAGAATTGTATATTCATGAAAATACATTGTGTTTGACTTCATGGAAATATATTTTGTGAGGATCAGTAGTGTGATCACTCTCATTTTATCCTTATTTTACTGTCTGACTTAGAAGTTCTACTTGGCTTTCTCTATTTCAGAATGAAATTATGATTATTCCATTACATAGATGTAATTGTAACTTTTATCCAACTATACTTTTATATTCTACCATTAAAAATAGTTAACACTACCTGGGTGCCAATGGCCCATGTTGGTTGAGATCTAAGACTGAGATCTGAGGATCACAGTCAAAGCCAGTCTGAGCAGGAAAGTCCTGTAAGACTCTTATTTAATTAACCAGAAAATTGGAAGTGGTGCTGTGGCTTAAGTAGAGCACTAGCCTTGAGCTGAAGAGCTGAGGGACAGTACTCAGGCCCAGAGTTCAAGCCCCATGACCAATAACAAGAAAAAAATTAGTTATCACATTAATTTGTTACAGAAGATTTTTGACTTTCCCTCCAAGCTCCTCACATAACATTCCCAGCCATTCCTTTATAAATTACAATGTCTACAGAGCAATAGGACCTGCTGTGTCTTTAGAATCAGTTGCTCAATGTTCCTATTTCATTTCAGTAGTCACAACCATCTGAAGAAGTAAATGTGATACCTATTTTGTGACCAATAGTTCACATTTGTCGATTGATTCTTTTGTGTCCAGCACTATGACAAAAAAGTATTCTTACCCTAACCATCTCCATTACAACCTGCATTACAGAGCAGGTAGCCAGGAAGGAGAGCAATGCACTGTCTTGTCTGAGACATTTTATTCAGGTTATTAATGAAAACATCAGAGGGATCAAGACTCAAGTCCAATTCATCTGATTTTAATACATTTATTTGCTTAACTTCTGACCTATATTGTCTTCCTTTGTGAGCAAGTTTCTTTTGAAGAGTTTTAAGAATTCAATGAAAAGCACAGCGTCTAAACCATCAACCTATGCCATTTTTTCCAGAGACATTGAGTGTCACATTCAAAATCACAAAATCGTTCATGACTCAACAAGTTGTTAGAACCCAGGGCTCCCTGTACTCAGGCCATTGCTCATTCTGCTCAATTAACTGCCCCACTCCATTCTTCATTGAAAGTTTCTCTCTTTGTAGAACTAACTACAGTTCCTGTGGCTGTTTACTACATCTCATTTACACCCATCTTTGGCCCAGTAAATGTGAACAAATAGGCCTGGCATAGAAATGGAACTTCAGTGAGAAACCAAAGCTCCAAAAGCTCCAGATGACACACTGAAGAGAACTTTACTGAGCACTACCCATACCCATTTTCCAGGAACTGTGAGTGCTTCAATGCTTCATCTCACTCAGTCCTTCCTAACAACCTGTGACATAACTATCATTACCTCCATTTCTAGGTGAGGAAACGTGGACTGCATATTTAAGCAACTTACTAAGGTCTACAAATAGAAGCAAAGAGCCACACTTTGAATACGAGATAATTCCTCAACAATACCCACATAGATTAACAAAACTAGAAAGGAGTCTTGCATAGAGTTTTATTTTAATCCTGTTTATCAATGATTTTTAATTGCAATGTGGGCAACTCAACTAAGTCACACAGGAAGAATGCTGTGTGTGGGAGAGCTCAGGTGTCGGCGAGGGCACCCTGAGTTAGAACACTGGCTCTGAACTTACATAACAGGTGCATAAAATGTTCCCTGACCAGACATGCAGCATCAGTGCTCTCACCGGATTACACGATCAAAATTGTCATTCCCAATATTGTTATTGTATCCTGGCAACCGATTCAGGTCAGAATTCCTGCTTTTAAATTCTTGCAAAACAGTGGAAAAAGCTCTGTCACTGACTCAAGGAATCCAAAAAGTAGTCAGAGTCCATTAAGCCCAACCATTTCCATTGTGTAGGTTAAGAAACTACATCCTTTGGCATTAAAACACTAAGAAGAAAATTGAATTAATCTTAAAGGCATATTATGGAGGAAGCCAGACACAAATATATTATTTGGCATACAAATTACCTTATTTAAATTTTTTAAATTTTTATTAATTCATTTATTTTTGCTAGTCATAGGGCTTAAACTTAAGGTCTGGGCACTGCCTCTGAGCTTTTGTGTGCAAGGCTAGCTCTGTACCACTTTGAGCCACTGCTCTACTTCTGGTTTTTTTATGGTTAATTAGAGATAAGAGTCTCACAGATTTGCCTACCTGGGCTGGCTTCACACTGAGACCTTCAGATCTCAGCCTTCTATTACAGGCATGACTACAAGTACCCAGCAACAATTCCCTTTTTATGAAGTTCCAGACAAAACATATGTATAGTTAAAAAGAAAAGCTCAAGCAGTAGTAACCTATAGGCATTCTATTACCCAATAATTCCACACTGATTGCTGTCCCAACTCAACTGTAAACAGAGAATCCTCACAAGGCCTGTTTTGCACGTCTAGAACACACTATTCATACTATCAAAAAAATAGAACTATTGAAAGAGCCATTCACTATGGAATGACTATGGCATAAGAATATAGAGCATAAAACAAGCCTATAGAATACAGAGTGTAGTATATAAAATACAGAATACAGTATATGGATAGGTTCTACAGAATACAAGAAATGAGATAAGGAATACAGAATGTAGAATATAGAAGACAGAATAGAGAACAGAGAGTACTCAATACAGAATATAGAACATAGAATATAGAGCATAGAATAGGTCACAGAATAAAATGCTATACAGCAATGTGAGTAAATGACTTTTAATTATAAGCACTAATCCTCATATTAAAAAGATGGTAGTGAATTAAAGAAGCAAGACACAATTCACATATGAATAGTTCATCACAAGGCAGAACCATCCTGTAATTTTATATATGAAGAGTGTGGTTAACCTTGAGAAAGACAGTGACTGGAAGGACTGGGAAATACTAGCTAAACAAGTATTCTTATAGTTGTAATCTAATTTAAAATCTATATATATGCATATATACATATACATATATATGTATATTTTATATACATATGCTACACTTGAACATACATATTATAAACTGATTAGAACTTATAGAAGTTGTCATAAAAATTGTAACTTAGGGCAGCAAAGAGGAATGATTTGCTGTAAGGGATACCTACAAAGGTAACTTATTACAGATGATTCAGAAGCTTAGGGTTTTCATTCAGACCATAATAATTTTGTTTTTGACTTATAATAGGTATACAAATAAAATGAAGAAACCTACAACATTGTTAACAAATTGTACTTTTAATACTCATAAAATTGAATAGGTAAGAACTTTCAGTAGTTCATTTATTGCAGCTTAGGTCAATATAATGTAATTTATATTGGATCTACATATTTCTTTCTCTATTTCAGACATCAGTACCACAAAATTCGTATTAGATATATGCATTACAAATCACAATTGCTAGAGAATTATACAAAACTCAGTAACCCAAACTTCTGACTCAATCAGTAGGAGTGTAGAGTAGCCACATGAAATCAACATAAACCTTGAGCATATTCAGAGTATTCCTTGATTATAAAAGTTATATTGCTCTAGAATCCTTTGACAGGATACATTCAAAATATTGTGCTTAGTTGTAGATTCCAAATTTTGATGGTATAACAAAATAATTAAATGATAATTAAATAAGACACTTCTAGGACAGGAAGATTTTCCCCCAAAGCCCTTTAAAATAGTAACAAAAAATGGCATATTTCTCTCAGAGAAGAATATCTTAAAATACTGAAAGGTGGCCCAAGGAAGGTGGAAAGATTGATCTATATGATTGCAAATCATGGCATGAGTCCTCTGGACAGAAGTTATATGGAGAATAATTTTATCTCAATAAATGAAAAACAAATAATTAAAACAAATTACCCAGCTAAGGACAGCTGTGTCCATACTATCAAAAGACATTTAAAGGTATCTTAGCCTTACCTATTTGTACAAAATAGTTAGAATATTTGACTAAGGTTGTGAGACAACATAAAATAAGAATTACCTAAGAAGTAATTTATTTCCTTCTTCTGCAAAAATATTGAGGATTTTTTTTTCTGGAAATGGAAAGGTTGACATAATCAGTGCTTAAAATCCTTTCCCCTACATCCAAAACTTGTATTTCTATAAAAGGGTGATACTTTTGAGGATTAGATTTG
Organism: Dipodomys merriami; assembly: GCF_024711535.1. Classification (NCBI taxonomy): domain Eukaryota; kingdom Metazoa; phylum Chordata; class Mammalia; order Rodentia; family Heteromyidae; genus Dipodomys; species Dipodomys merriami. The sequence continues at coordinate 15,066,106 of NW_027204159.1, read as the reverse complement.
ACTTGAAAATGCTAGTGTCTCTCACTGACTGTGTTCACTGACAATGCATTTAGTATTTCTCTCCTTAAGGAGTTTTAATTACTTTAAGAAAAAGGCCAACCTTTCTTTGATTTGTGTTTCTGTGTCTCTGTTAAGAAAATTTTGGCCTGTGCCAAGGAGACCTAGGGTTTCTCCTATTCTGTCCTGTAATGTTTTCAGGGTGTCTGCTTTAACTCCAAAGTTGATCCATTTGAAGTTGATTCTGGTGCAGGGTAATATATAAGGATCTAGCTTTAGTTTTCTGCAGGTGATTAACCAATTTTGCCAGCACCATTTACTGAAGAGGCTGTCTTTCTTCCATTCTATTTTTTTAGCTCTCTTATCAAAGATTAGGTAGCTATAGGTCTATGGGTTCATTTATGGGTTTTCAATTCTATTCCATTGGTCCTGAGATCTGTTCTTGTGCCAGTACCGAGCTGTTTTGATTCCCAAGGCTTTGTAGTAGAGTTTGAAATTTGGTATTGATGTTCCTTCAGCAATGTTCTTTCTGTTAAGGATCGTTCTTGCTATTCAGGGTCTTTTATTGTTCCATATGAATTTTTGGATTGCCTCTGGTATTTCCTTGAAGAATGAGGTAGGAATATTGATAGGTATCGCATTGAATTTGTAGATAGCCTTGGGAAGTATTGCCATTTTCCTGATGTTGATCCTTCCAATCGAGAAACATGGGAGGTTTTTCCACTTTCTAAGCTCTATTTTGATTTCCTTTTTCAGGTTTTTAAAGTTTTCATCGTAGAGGTCCTTCACTTCTTTTGTTAATTCCTAGGTGTTTTTGTGTGTGGGGGGGGCTATTACAAAAGGAGTTGCTTTCCTGATTTCAGCCGTGCTCTTCTCATTGTTGGCATACAGAAAAGCCATGGACTTTTGAGGGTTTATTTTATACCCTACTACTTTGCCAAAGTTTTGAATCAAAGAAAGATTGGACAACTGGGATTACATGAAGTTGCAGAGCTTCTGCATGGAAAAGGACATAGCTAGCAAGATCAATAGAAAGCCCATGGATTGGGAGAAGATCTTCACTAGCTATACAATGAATAAGGGTCTCATATCTAAAATATACTTGGAACTCAAAAAATTAAATCCCCAGGGCTGGGAAGGTGTTTCAGTGGTAGAGTGCTTGTTTTGCATGCATGAGGCCGTGGGTTCAATTCCTCAGCACCACATAAGCAAAAAGAAAGAAGCCGGAAGTGGCGCTGTGGCTCTGCTAGCCTTGAGTTGAAGAGCTGAGGGATAGGGCCCAGGCCCAGAGTTCAAGCCCCACGACTGGACCCCTCCCCAAAAAAATTAAATCCCCCACAACAAATCCTCAAAGAAACATTTGCCCGATAAACAAGTGGACTAAAGACTTACAGAGAAAGTTCTCTGAAGAGGAAATAAGAATGGCCAATAGACACAACCATAAAAGAAATGCAAATCAAAACAACATTGAGATTCCAGTTAGAATGGCTAGAATCAAGAACTCTAATAACAACAGATGTTGGAGGGGATGTAGACAGAAGGGAAACCTACTGCATTGTTGGTGAGAGTGTGAACTTGTTCAACCACTTTGGAAAGCAGTATGGAGCTTCCTCAAAAGACTCTACATAGAGTTCCCCTATAACCCAGCTTTTGGGCATTTATTCAAATGATCACAAACAAAACCATACTAAAGCTACCAGCACAACTGTATTTATTGCAGCATTCTTTACCAAAGCTAAGATATGGAACCAACCCAGATGCCCCTCAGTAGATGAATGGATGAAGAAAATGTGGCACATATACACAATGGAATTCTATGCCTCCATCAGAAAGAATGACATCACCCCATTTGTTAGGAAATAGAAAGATTTGGAAAAAATTATATTAAGTGGAGTAAGCCAGGCCCAAAGAAACATAGGTCCCATGGTTTCCCTTATTTGCAATAACTAGTATATGTCTGGGACAAGTAGAAAAGGTTAAAAGCTATGTACATATCACCAGATAAGATGATGTTAAGCGAAATGAACCACAAGAGAAGGACACAAGTGATTTTTTTCTTGCTATTGTTTCTAACATATTTATAAGGTACCATGTGATTTTTTTTGTTGCTTTGTATGTTCCTCCCCCAGGGTATAATGCCTGTTTACACTGTATTTGATGTCAGTATAATTTGGGGAGGGGAAAGGATAAAACAAAATGTTTAAATAGGGATACAGGTTGACCCATTGTAACAATGAGATGTACAAGACACTGTTGAACAAAGAACTTTACAATTTAGGCAGGGGTGGGAGGAGTGTAGTTGTGGAGATGGGAGAGAAGGGATGGTAGGGGAATACAAAGGAGGAGGCAACAATACTTGATAAGAAATGTACTCATTACCTTGCTCATGTAACTGTAATCCCTCTGTACAGTATTTTTACAATAAATAAAAAAAGAAAAAGACCAGGTACCTGTAGCACATACCTAAACCCTGGCTACTGAGGAAGCTGAGATCTGAAGATTGTAGTTCAAAGGCAGCCCAGGCTATCTCCAAGTCTCCGGGATTCTTATTTCCAATGAACTACCAAAATGCCAGAAATGGAGATGTGGCTCAATGTGGTAGAGTACTAGCATTGAGCACTGGCACACAAAAAAGAAGAAGAAAGAGAAATGAGGGAAAGAAAGAAGAAAGGAAGAGAGAAAGAAAAAGAGAGAGAGAAAAGAAGAGGACAGGGGAAGTGAAGGAAGATATTTATGGGATAATCAACATATCTGAGTAGGAAGAAAGCATCTGGGACTCACTGGTGGAATGTGGATGGGAATTTCCTGAGATATCATCTGAAGGAGGGAAAAGCTTATCAGATACAAGTGGAAAGAAAGATAAACTAGGATATCCCTAAAGAATAATAAAGGTTTGGGAGTCTGGGAAGTCCACACACCTACAATCACTGTGCCTGAAACCCATACATTCAATGTCGACCACATGCAACAGTAAGTTGCATGGTTGAAGTTAGAACACGCAGCAAACAGATATATAGTGGGAATAATATTAAAGAAAATGATATCAGTGAGCCAGTACTTTATGTAATAATATTTAATATCATCAGGATTTTGAAGTATTTGAGCATTAACATCTAAATGCCATATGACTTCTCAGTGTCCAGAGTTAAATACTAAAAATTTGTACATATATATTGCATCTCCCCCTCTCCAAATAATCCATATACTAAATTATATGGATTATTTTAAAATTTTAAAAATTGAAATTTCATTTGTACATACTAAATTCTTAAAATTTTAAATACTAAATGTTCAGTCTATCTTGGACAACTGAGTAAAAGATAGTTCAACTCACTGGATTTCACTGGGGCATATGGCTTTTTATGTTCTGTTTTATCCTTAAACGGATGTGTTTTTTTCCTTTTATAACCATTTTTGTTAAATTTTTTTTACCTTAACAATCTGCATATATGGCCATACTCTAGCCCTCATCAGTGCATGGAATTCCTTATCTTCAAGATGTAAAACTTCAGTTCTCTTCTTGATCATAGCTTCCTTCTATCGACTCATAGGCTCCTCCCATTTACCACCACAACAGTGCCTTCTACATTTCCTATTTTCTCTAGCTAAATATTTCTAGTCATTTTTGGCCTTTACGGGGTTTTGTTTCCTTTTGTGGATAGTGTCTTGCATTTTTACACAAGGACAGCCTCATATATCAATAATGCTTCTGTATAGAGTCCCCTATGAATTGGAATCACAGATCTGCACCATCAGGCCCAGCTTTATTGTTGAGAGTTGGTCTTGCTGCCATTTCATTGTACTGGCCTTAAGCTATGATTTTTTTCAATATCCACCTTCTGAGAAGAGTAAATGGATATTAACTATTTGATAACAGTCCTCTGGCTAAGCAAAAAGTCAAAAATTCCTTCTCACTATACCACAATTTCCTCTTCTATCAATGAAACGGGTTTATACTTGTTGGAAATTAAATTACAATTAACTTATTGCGGAAAAGGGGGCAAGTTCTTACCAATGCCTGTTGTAGTTCAATTCATTTAATCCACAGTAGGTCACAATCAACGTTGTCTTGATGAGGGCAGAAGAAAAACAAAGGTCAAACACCCCTCAACCAGATGCAGACAGAGGAACGATCTTAGGGTATCATAAAATAAGTCTGTCTTAGGAAATGGGGGAACTCCCTTCCCTCTGCTAATATGGATCCTTTCCTCAACAGATGCTTCCTTGCAGGTATTTGTGTGACATCATAGGTCAACATCATCAATGCTCTTTTTCCTAGGATGACACTAAGAGTCTCTCTTTCTTCTCTGAATACTAATATGATCTTACTATGAGTGTACTTCATTGTAATTTTTGTTGGTTTTTGTTTGTTTGTGACAAATCTGAGACTTGAACTTGGGGCCTGGGCACTCTTCCTGAGCTTCTTTGCTCAAAGCTAAAGCTCTGCCCCTGGAACCACAACTCCAGTTCTGATTTCTATTGTTTTTGGAAGTTCATTGGAGATAAGAGTCTCATGCATTTTCTGGCCTGGGCTGGCATCAAACCATGATCCTCAGATCTTTGCCTCCTGAATAGCTAGGATTATATCTGTGAGTCACTGGTGCCTGGCAGTTTTTTGTAATTTGTAAAGATTCTTCAGATTGCTGTGTTCTTCTAGAGCTGTTACATCTCTGAGGTCCTGATTATATATGTATCCCAGCCTAGTACTCCAGAACTCCCTGTGAGTCACTTTTCCTATATTCAACTTTACCCACAGGATCCAGTGCAGTGAACCTGAATTCTGCCTGCCCTCTCAGTCTTGTTTACCTGAATAAAATCTCAACCCCTAAAGCCTGGATTTTGCATTATTTCCCCCTCATACTCTCATTATCAAGAGTTCATTCCAAGAACATGAGATGGAATCTAATTCTTTGTTTTTTTGTTTTTTTGTTTTTTTTTTGGTCGGTCGTGGGGCTTGAACTCTGGGCCTGGGCGCTGTCCCTCAGCTCTTCAGCTTAAGGCAAGTGCTCTACCCCCTTGAGCCACAGCACCACTTCCGGTTTTCTAGTGGTTTATTGGAGATGAGAGTCTCATGAACTTTCCTGCCCTGCCCGGGCTGGCTTTGAACCACGATCCTCAGATCTCAGCCTCCTGAGTAAGCTAGAATTACAGGCGTGAGCCACCGGCGCCCGACTTCTAATTCTTTGATGGCATAGGATGCTCAAGCAATGTTTCCTCAAATTCTCACTATAAAGCTTGGCAACCTCAATCAGAAACCCATAAATTTAAGGCTGAGTTCTAGTGCTGACAGTCAATTGCTAACAGCAATACCATGTACTGTACTGGAGGAACTTGCCAAGTGCTGTGTATGCATGATCTCACAGCAATACTTTAGAGAAAATAGAGTACTTCAGTTTTACAGACTAGTGAATTGAAACTTGGGTGGGGGGATTAAAAACTTTCTAAGTTTATATAGTTAGTAAGTTGAACCTCTGAATTCAAGTCTGTTACATTTTGATATCTCTGATCTTAACTAGTCAGCTAGAGAAATCTATCACTTGCATTTTGTAAAAGTAGAAAATTGCAATGGGCAGCCTAAAGTTTCTAACCACACCTGCTATGTTGAGTCCCTGTGTGCCATTGCCATACTCAGTGGGCACATGGAATTCCATGCTCCGGCTTCTCCTAGTCATCACAACCCACTGCAGTGAACTGGACCATGCCCTAGCTGGACCACAGTTCTCTGCACTCCTATTCAAAGCCCTAGGTAGTTTTTGAAAAGAAAGCCATCATGGATCATCCTTCCCTCATTTTATAGATGATACAACTGATGGAGACTGAATGCATAGCCAAAAATACGACAATACTTTATGCTCCTAAACTATCTATGGAATTGATAACATCATTTTCCTCCAATCCACACTCTAAATAAGATATGGATAACTAGTCTGGATTTAATATAACCAGCTGGTGACAACACTATGAATAGACTCAATTTTACTAACTCAGACATGAAAGCATTATATACTAAATTCTCCCTCAAATGCATCTGAGGTAGGTAAGGAATATGGAAAAACATGTAAAGGTCTATCCATCCCTTTGTTGAAGAGTTCTGTGTGGTGGCTTGGGGCCAAGAAGTCACCAGCCTCTTCACCATTACTCACTAGTTCTTTGTCCATGTTAACCCATATGACAGAACAATAACCTACTCAGTGTAGGACAGAGTCATGTTCAACGATTCAGAGACTGTGACCCAGTAGATTTGAATGGCATTATGTAACTGGAGGAAGGTGTGGAGTCAGGAATGAAGTAACAATGAGGTGAGTAAGGTCCCTAGGTGGGAGGCTCAGAACAAGAACCAGAAAGATTCTGTGAAGGGAATTGAAAGTTGATTGTGGTCAACTAGATCTTCCTCCATGGCTAGCCTAGGTTTTAAACTAGTTTGGGCAGAGTCCTGTCAACATTTGATTATGTCTCCAAGAAGCCAAAGCAACACACACCATTGAATATAACTTAATGAACATGACTATCTCTCTATCATGATCTTGTAATATTCCTGGGGGAAAAAAATCATAAGAGAAAAGAAACTCCCAGAGACAACTCATCTGTATACTTGCTTGGCCAGAGTGATATACAAAATGTCACTAAGTTCCTCAGAATGGTATAATGTATATAAGTATGTATGTGTGTGTGTGTGTGTGTGTGTGTGTGCATGTGTGTGTGCATGTACATATATGTACATTTACAAATGCTTTTCCCTTACCCTCTGTACCAAATCTGACTCAGCTATACCCTGTAATGTAAGTGAATTCTATAGAATTATGTATATCATACCTCGTCTAATTTTACGTCCCCTGAATTATGTCATTCTTCTTTTTTATTGTGAGAATACTGTACAGAGGGGTTACAATTACATGGGCAAGATAACGAGTACATTTCTTATCAAGCATTGATGCCTCCTCTTTGTTTCCCCTTCCCATCCCTTCCCATGCTCCCCCCACTAACCCAACCCGATCATCCCCCCTCCACCAAAGTTATAAAGTTCGTTTTTCGACATAACGTCTTGTACATCTCATTGTTGCAATGGGTCCACCTGTATCCCTATTTAAACGATTTGTTTTTGACCTTCCCCTCCACAAATTATACCAATATCAAATACAGTATTTTATGTATCTCCCAAGTTTTATAAACTATACAGAGGGAGTTGAAAGATGGCACTCTCCCAGGCCTATGGTGTTTAAGGTTCAGTTTCGTATTTTCAGTTTTCTGTTTTGTAATTTAAATTTCATGTGATTTTTAAAAGAATATTTATGTTTATATTTTATGGTAGTACTAAGATGTGTGTGTGTGTGTGTGTGTGTGTGTGTGTGCGTGTGTACGTGTGTTGGTCCTGGGGCTTGAACTCAGGACCTAGGCACTGTTCCTGAGCTAGTTTTTTTTTTCCTCAAGGCTAACACTCTACCACTTGAGTTATAGCTTCAATTCTGTTTTTGTTGCTGGTTAATTAGAGATAAGAGTCTCATGAACTTTCTTGTCTGGCATAGCTTGAAACCGTGGTGCTCTGCTCTCAGCCTCTTAAGTAGCTAGGATTACAAGTGTGAGCCACTGACACACACACATAGTACTAGAATTTGAACTTGAAGACTTATACTTACTTGACAGATGCTCTATCCATAAGCCATGTGATTTTGCATTGTTGTATATGAGATGGGGGTTTTGCCCAAGCTATTCTCTGGATTCCAATCCCCCTATTTCATTACTTCTTGCATAGCTAGGATGAAAGGTGCATGTCACCATGTCCAACTGTTTCCATTGAGCTAAAGTATTAAACAGCTTATTTTTCTGGCTGGCCTGAAACTAAGATTCTCCTAATCTCAGCCTGCTGTGTAGCTAGGATGACAGGCAGGCAGCCACCACTTTTCCTAGCAGTTAGTTGACAAGCAGGTTGTGATTTTTTTTTTGTCCTGGACTGGTTTCTAACTGTGATACTCCCAATCTCAGCCTCTTATAGCTAGAATGGCAGGTCTGAGCTACCACACATGGTTAGTTTTATATTTGTTTTTCCTTATCTTTCCCTCATCTAACAGGATTTTCAGTAGAAAACACGTGCACATCTTTTCTGTGCCAAGCTTATAAAAAAAAAGTGAACCATGATCCAAGAATATGACCATTCTTCGATGCTTTTATTTTTAGATGAGGCAGAGATAATGAGCCATAACCCACAGGTGTATGCAATATATAGCATCAATTAGGGGTTTAAGATTTGAGGGAGTGTCACAATAATTGTGAAGTACTGTTATCATTGAAAGTAAATGGAAAATGTGGCAAACATAGAAGAGGAGAAAGTCTTCAAGCCACTAATGAAAGGCTGTGACACCAATATGAAGAGTGGAAGCATAGTGTATAAATACAGCCTTAATCCACCCCAAGTCCAGTACATCTTTTTATTTACAAATCCCTCTTGATTGCCACATCTCATTTCATCTTCACACCATGGGGAAGGAAAGTCAAGGAGGGAATTTTCTTATTTTACTAACAGGGGACTGCAGTTTAGTGAGCATAAGTATTTTTTCTGAGCCTGTCTCTGTAAGAACTGGAGGCCTACTAGTTAATCATTTTTTCTGAAGTATGAATTTTATCTCGTAAGACTGAATATAAAGCATTTCCTTCCTTTTCTCTGTTCTCAGAACACCCTCCTTAAAAATTATGAAACATAAGCTGGATGTCAGTGGCTCACACCTGTAATCCTAAATACTCATGAGGCTGAGATCTGAGGACTGAGGTCTGCAGCCCAAATGGGAAGATAAATTCACAAGACTCTTATCTCCAATTAACCAGCAGAAAGCTAGAAGTGGAGGGGTGGCTCAAGTGGTATAGTGTCAGCTTTGAATGAAAAACTAAGCAAGAAGATGAAGCCCTGAGTTCAAATCCCAGACATAGTGCAATAAGTAAGTAGATCTCAAAGTTTAAACTTGTGTCTACATTTATGGGATCTACCAAGAATTCTTAATGCCCATCTAGGCTTTAGAGCAGCTTGCCAAACCTCAGAAATACTTCTTCATCACAGGAACCAAAGCCCTTCAACAAGAACCACTAGGCGAAGATCATTTTTTTAAATAGCTTATTTAAAATCAGCTTGTTTCTATTTTAAAATCTTGATATCCAAGAAGTTTATTATCTCACATAACAGGAAGCTCTGAGGTGGAGCAAGCTCTAAGACTGGGTGACTCAGTCCCAAATTTGCATCATCCTCAGGCAGGGTCCAGGTGGCTCCAATAATTCTAGGCGTTAAGCCATAGGGGAAAAAGACCATCTCATCTCCAGGCATCATTGCAACAGAGCAGAGCCTTTTCCAGAAGCCCATGCCAGAGAGTCCATTGACCTACATTGAGTGTATGTCACTTCTGAGCTGATCACTAGCAAAGGAAATAGGAGTTCCTTCTTATCAAGGGGTCTAACCTAGAGCCATAGGTAAGGTAAGCTTCAAGTGGGATGGGAAAGAATGAATAGAGAAAACAATACCCACATTCTAGGAGGAGGGTAGGTTGTACTATGAGGAGGGAAAGAACAGCACTCACCAGAAGCCAACACACAAGCACAGCCATGCCACATGAAAGATTGCTTGGGAGGAAGTCTGACAGTAGATGACAGAATTTCCTTCATTGCAACACTATTCACAAGAGCCAGGAAATGGAATAATCTAGGTGTCCATCAACTGATGAGCGGATTAAGACAATGTGGTACATATACACAATGGAATGTCACTTGGTCATAAAAATGATGAAATGCTGTCATTTGTGACAACACTGATGAAACTGAAGGTCATTACAAGATATTAACTAGGATAGACACAGAAACACCAGCACCACAGAGTCTCACTCCTATGTGAAATTCAAATAAGTGGATCTCCTAGAAATTAAGAGTCTGAGAGAGTAGGTGTGGGAGGAAGTATGGGAAAAAGTAGTTCAATAGATATTAACTTAGAAGAAGAGATAAATAATTTTTTAAAAATCTAAACTAATATCTGATACTTTAGGGTAATGATATAGTAAATGTATTTTCATGGTTTATTAACTTGAATGACAGATAATTATTTGGGAGTATTATATTATTGTTAGTAATTCATTCACTAAAGTCATTAAATGATTTAACAAGCATTCACTTGTTAGAATTCTAGCACTGGGTATGCAAAGAAAATACATGTGTGTTGTGGAATTGAGGAGAGACAGACATCATTTCCTCTAAAATAACAAGTGTCTTCCTATACTATACAAAATAGTATTTGAAGATAGCTCATTACACTGGGTCAAGGCAATGAATAACCACACACACACACACACACACACACACACACACACATACACACACACACACATATATACACACACACACATATACACACACACATATACACACACATACAAGGGGAGGGGAGGTGATCAAGAATCAATACAACAAATACTTTCAATACAAATGATACTTTTGTCTTAGCAATAGTAGATTGAAAAAACCTTTATACTTTATTATGTAAAAATAACATATACCCTGTAATGTAATACAATGTCAACCCTCTGTCATAAATGGTTTCTTCCACTTAAGAAAATAGAGTTGTGTAAAGATGTAAGTTGACAGAGTGCCTATTTTTCCCAAAGACAGTTCTAAGAAGACCCAGGAGACTTGACAGCTAACAAGATGAATTTGCTGAAGATATAATGGACAACTTTCTGTGAGGGATACTCTGTTTAAAAAGGAAGCCTAAAACTTAGTTAAAATTAATAATAAAGAATGGAATCACCCATTTGAAGTACTTAAGCAGTACAAATAAAACTTTATTTAATTATCAGAAAGCTGCTAGAGAGTTGTTTGTTTGTTTGTTTGTTGTTGTTGTTATTACCAATAGCAGCAGCATTGCTATTTTTACAGATGAGGAAACTGAAACTAAGATGAGATGAAGAAATTTGCCCTAGGTGGGTAAGTAATGACAAGTGAAAGAAATGAACTCAGACTTTTTTATCACCAAATCTAAATGTCTAATCACTGAGTAGGGCTTTCCAAAATGTCGTACACTATCTACTTCATAATCATTTAGGGTTGCTTGTTTAAAATTCAGTCTTTTAGCTCATGTAGAGCCTCTGAATCAGTATCTCTAAGATGGATCAAAGAGTTATTTACTTCATTATATTTTTACTTAATTTGTATTAGCAAATGGCTGCCTTCTGACAGTCAAGACATGACTAGGGGATTGAAAGTTAAAGTTTTACTAAAAAGAGCATACAAACAAAGAATCTATCTTACAAAAAGTTTGAACACAGGCTTTTGGTGATGAATACACTTGCTTTTCTAATCCAAATTCTGTTATTATTTGAGGTGGCATTGACATTTTTTCAATAAGGTGATTTATCAAGAGAAATTGGTATGGAAACATCTGTCCATGGCAGTTATTGGTAGAAAGATTATGTCAACTTCATATTACAGGGCTTGGCACATGGGGATTATTGAATAATTGTGAACTGCTACTTTAGAATCAATAGGGACCAACCTCACCTTGCTAGAGGGAAGTTCACCCACGTTCCTTCTAAAACTACAGATCATAAAACTTGGGGAATATTTTTAAAAAATCTCTACAGTTCATTCAATCCAATCTTTTCCTGATAACATACTCAAAGGTACATTTTGGGAGAAAAATTTTAACCACTAATTTATGACCATCAATTTAAAAATTTCTTGAATATCAATCTAAAATTTGGTGTACCCTATGATAATGATATAGGTAATACTGTAAACAGAATATGAAGTACTCCAAACATGTTACCAATAGACATCCTAGATATTTTCTCATTGCAATACCCAAACACCATTTTAATTCTTCACTACTTACAAATTATAGGAGTCATTAGCACATTAAAAACCATCAAGGAACTATGTAGATGATAAATTTGCAATATGTATATCATAGCATTTCAGTGTAATTTCTTTTCTGCAATCCAACACATATTTTGTTTTGTTTTACTTTTTAATTTTATTTTTTGTGAAGGTGATGTACAGAGGGGTTTCAGTTATATAAGTAAGGTAGTGAGTATGTTTCTTGTCAACCTTGTTACCCCTTCCCTCAATTTTTTATGTTCTGCAGTTATAAGCATTCTAAGAAGGAAACCAAAGATGGAGAGAAACACCCTACAGTGTCCACTGCACGCTATGGGATGTGTACAGACCCCTGTTCTGTAGCTTTATTACACTATAGCTCCAGAGACAATCACTCCATGATTGTCGACGGGGGGGTTTCAAAACCATTAGCAACCACTCCCACTTGATGGTTACAGACACAGAAATTACTGTGTTAAACTGCACATCAATAAAGGGTAAACTAATCATGACATGTTTGTCTTGGAAAATACATCTATGTTAGAAGCCATGATAAATAATAACAGAGGCAAAAGATTTTCTAAGATTCAAGACACTTAAACAAACGTACTCAGATTTTCTTCAGTTATATAGTGTTCTCTGACTACAAAATACATATTTTTTTATTTTGTTATATATATTATATTTTTTATTTTGTTCTTACCCTTTTATATTGGATTGGAATTATTGTTAAAGGAAATCAAATCTAAATTTAAATAAATTTAGTTTATTATTAGAATGGTAATATGCAGATGGGTTGGAGTTACATAAATCAGGTAAAAAGTAAATTTTTTTGGATGATGTTGTCCTTCTCCTTGGTCTCTGCCCATTTTTCCCTTCCCATATATATATATATATTTTTTGGGGGGGTCCGGGCGTGGGGCCTGAACTCTGGGCCTGGGTGCTGTCCCTCAGCTCTTCAGCTCAAGGCTAGCACTCTACCACTTGAGCCACAGTGCCACTTCCGACTTTTTTCTTTTAGCTTATGTGGTGCTGAGGAATCGAACCCAGGGCCTCATGCATGCAAGGCAAGCACTCTACCACTGAGCCACCTTCCCAGCCCCCTTCCCATATTTTTATTTTAATCAGAGATCAATATTACTGTGTTACTGTTCATGGTAATCCTCATCTTGTTAAACCAGCAAAAAGAGAAAAATAAAGCAACTTTCATTCTCTCTAATCAATCCATCCTTTGTGTATAAGACATAAAGGTAACTAAAGATGAATTTTCATTTGTTTTATTTCATTCATATGTATTTACATCTATGAACTATTTTGAGAAAGAATTTTGTGATAGATGCAATTTGTACAAGAGAGGGTACTAGGCCTTGAACTCAGGGCCTAGGCTCTTTTTCTTAGCTTTTTTCTCAAGACTAGCAATCTACCATTTGAACCCCTGTTCTACTTTCAGCATTTTCATGATTAATTGGATTAAAAAAACTCATTCCTGCACTTGCTGGCTTTGAAACACCATCCTCAGATCTTGGCCTCTTGAATAGCTAGGATTATAAGCATGAGCCACTGGTTCCTGGCATTTTTAAGTAATTTTGATATGCAATTAAGCAATAACTGCTTTTATTTTCTCAGAGTCCAAAGACAGTCTATGACATAAATAGGAAGATTAAGACCGTGTTTTAGAAACATACAGGTCCAAGAAAGTCTTCTCTAATTTAATGTCATCTGTAGTACACAGGACCAGAGAAAGAAGATTCTGGAAATGAAGAGTTAGGGAAAGAAAAGGCTAAGACTAGGAAGAATAGAGGAAGAGTGAATAAATGATTTTACATTGAGCATTTCTTTATTGTCAAGGTGTAACTAGTTTTCATTCCATGGGACTACTTTTCATTCTATAGCCTCCCTTGTCAGCCAAAGAACTTGTGTAGAATCATTAAAATTTTAATATTTTATTTTCCTTTCTTTCTTTTTTTTTTTTTTAAATACTAGTACTGGAGCTTGAAGTCAAGGCTAGCATTCTATCACTTGAGCCACAGCTTTACCTCTGGCTTTTTTGGCAGTTTATCAAAAATAAGAAACTCATGAACTTTCCTGTTCAGACTGGCTTCAAACTATAATCCCCAGATATCAGTAAGCTGAGTAGCTAATATTGTAGGTATGAACCACCAGCATTAGGCTAATATTTTCTTGATAAGAGAAAATATCTCCCCCCCCTCTCTCTCTCTCTCTCCCTCTCTCTCTCTGTCTCTCCCTCTTTCTCTCTCTCTCTTTCTGGCTCACACACACACACACACACACACACACACACACATACACACACACACACACACACACCATTTAAGGGATATGTCCAAATTTCTACACCTACAAGGAACACAGCTAAGATTTTTAAGTTCAACAAAGGAAGTTGAAGCAGGGGATGGTACATCACATGCCAAGTACTAGATACTCAGGAAGTAGAGCTGGAAAGGGTCACAGCTGATAGCTAGTCCAGGCAAAAAGCTAATGAGACATTCAAAAATAAGCCATACATGACAAAGCATGCCTGTGAGTTCAGCTCTACTGGAGCTGATCTTGAGGCCACCTCTGGACACACAGGTGACGTTATCTAAAAGATAACTAAAGGGGGAAAAAAAGAAGAAGAAGAGGGTCTGGAATGGTGGAGAACACACACAACAAGACAGGGTCCCCAAGGGCAAAATCTAACCCTTGTACCACCAAAGGAAAACTGAGAGCCACCTCTACCTGTGTCTTCCCTCAACCCACTCCACTACATTTCCGTTTGGTATGACCTTCCTGAAGGAAGTATTTATTTAACCTTGACACTTGGAGATAAGTCTAGTCCTTTGAAGTTCGGTCTGGCTACTGTTTGCCACTGATATACTGGACACAGGGTCTTCTAAGCCTTTGAGAAACAATGGTTAACTCTGTTGGAATTTCACAAATCAGTTAATAAATGATTGGCAGCAGCTTAAATTTGATCATGATGAAAACATTTACACCATCCAAATTGGCAAAAATTACAAGTGAAGGCTTTGTTTTGAGTACAGATTTACTATCACACCACTGATCTATAGCACACATGGCTTAACCACATCCAAATCTTCTTTTTGAAGATGTTGAATTCCATTCTGTGCCCTGTAAGTCTTGCCATTTCTTTGCCTACAGGCCTATTCTTTTCCGCTCACCTGGCTCTACTGCTAGTAACCTTCCAAGTTGAAGTTTCTTTCCTGTTTTTTTTTTCTGGCCTCCATTGTCCTCTAACCAACCTCCCTGAACACCTGGACTCATGTCCCAGTTCTGCTTTTACATAGCAGAACTCACCACTGTTTTCCACTGCTACAGTCATACTCTCATTGCCCTACTTCTTTTAAGCTGCATATGTCATTGGACTGCAAGCCATGCGAGTGCAGGAACTTGGTCTAGTTTTTTGTCCTTTTCACCACTCTTGGGGCTGAACCTCAGTGCTTCTCACCGTCATCAGCTATTTTATGCAAGAATAACAGTCTACCATTTCAGCCATACCTCTAGTT